>NW_027493875.1:0-324612 GCF_021521415.1 Bidens hawaiensis
ATACATTTTAAGTGTAGTATAATAATATTAGTTATAGATAATAATAGTTATAATAATAGTAATACATTTTTAGTATATATATATATATATATATATATATATGTATAAAGTTGATTATTGACTTAAAATTTATAAAATAAACAAATAGAATAAAAAGACAAATTTATCCCTGATTTAACATGAATAACTAACGAGGTTAACATATTGAATGATATTGGCAACTAGTGACAAACCTCAAGGGTTCGGTTGCAAAAAAGAAACCATCAGGACGAAAATCGCATAATTGAACAAACCACAAAGACGATTTTGGCACTTTACTCTTTAAAAAATAATGTATTTTTGCTAAAGTATATTGACAGGGATAGGAATGGACTATGAATGATCTAAAATATTAGTACGTCGGTAATGACAAAATTATTTTTTATCCACATTTTGCTAGTTTATTGTTAATAACTTGATAAATAATATCAATATGGGTTGAATTATTTTACAAAGATTAAAAAAATGAAAAGTTCAAGAATTTATAATTAATTGATTCGTGTCAAATGAGGACAATATATATATATATATATATATATATATATATATATATATATATATATATAAAGGTAAGAGTACACATTGTCTCTCTCTACATGCAAGTCTCATGTTAATTCCCCCATCATTTTAAAACGTTTATAACTTTTCCATATGATATTTTTATAACATAAAAGTTCACCATAATAACAAGTGTTTATTCATCTTGAAAATGGTTCAAATAAGAATAAAGAGTTTTCTAGGAATGATAAGAACCAACAAATTTTTGACATTTGGCATTACAAATTATGGTGAAAGAACAATTCTAGGAAATTATGTCGGTTATAATGATGAAAGAGTAGTTCTAGGAAACTATGTCGGTTATTGGTAATTTTAAATCTCAACCATTGATTAACATAATCCAATGCCTATGATTTATTCCTAGTCTTCCTAGAAAACTACTTCTTTTTAGAATAACCCTCCCCTATTCATCTTTAATATGATTATGATTTTGTTATATAAAAATAAGAAAAAATTACGGTATTATGTCTTTTTGTTTACCATTGTGTCTTTTTCGTCATTGTGTCTTTCTGTTTGTCATTGTGTTTTTTTCGCCATTGTGCCTTTCAACTCATCATAATATATATATTTTTTAATTTTTATAAATATCAATACCACCATTGTGTAATAATAATATATAAATATAATGAAAAATACCAACAAATTATTTAATACATAAAACACAATGATGAATACATATTACACAATAATCTGAAACGTAAAACACAATAATAAATACACATAACCCAATGACCTGAAACGTAAGACACAATGGTAAATACATATAACACAATGACCTGAAACGTAAAACACAATGGAAACTACATAATACACAAGTATGTGAACGTAATACACAATGAACATAATACTATTTTTCTCAAATTAAGTGAACGTTGAGTATAGTAACTAAAACACAATGATAGGTAGAAAGACAAATATTAAGCACCAAGACACAATGACAAACAAAAAGACACAATGACGAAATCTTTGTTTTAACGTTTATCTTTAATATGAGTACCAATTGAAAAACACAATAGTCATAATCTATAAACACAATGCATAGAAAAACCTAATTAAAAAACACAAAGGACAACCAAATAACACAATACAAAAAAACCAACTAAATTTTTTATATTTTTATATAACAATATGATATTCATATTAAAGATAAACAAACGCTTGTTATTACGGTAAAAAAATTCTTAAAAAAATGTCGTATGAAAAAGTTATAGACGTTTTAAAATGATGTAGAAATTGACATGTCTTTTGCATGTGGAGAAATAAAGTAATCATAAGTTACCTTTATTCATTTCTTATCAGTTATTATTCTTAAATTAATCTCAATCGTCCAAATTTAAGATAAATGAATTAGATTACTCTTCTCATTTATGTTGTAATTTGTATTTTAACATTACCCTTAATTGGTTGAGTTATTCTACAAAGGCCAACAAAAATAAAAAGTGTGAGAAGCCATAATTAATTGACATATGTCAAGACCAAAGAAAAAATAATATAAAAGTAATAGTACAGATTTTCACTCTTCACATACAAGTCACATGTTAATTCCTCCATCATTTTTAAACGTCTATAACTTTTTCATGTGATATTTTTTAACACAAAATTAACCATAATAACAAGCGTTTTTTATCTTTAATATGCATATGATTTTGTTATACAAAACTAAAAAAATTACGTCATTGTGTCTTTTGTGCTTATCATTGTGTCTTTTTTCGTCATTGTATCTTTCTGTTTGTCAATGTGTTTTTTTTTTCGCCATTGTGTCTTTCAACTGATCATTGTGTGTTTTTTTAAATACTAATAAACCGTTGTGTAATAATATATAAATATAATGAAAAATTACAACTAATTATCTAATACATAAAACACAATGATGAATACATATTACACAATAACCTGAAACGTAAAACACAATAATGAATACATATAACACAATGACCTGAAACGTAAGACAAAATGGTAATTATAAATAACACAATGACCTAAAGCGTAAAACACAATGGAATATACATATTACACAGTGACTTAGACGTAATACACAATTAACATAACACTATTTTTCTCAACTTAACTAAACGTTGAGCACAATGACCAAAACACAATGATGAGTAGAAAGACAAATGTTGAGCATAAAGACACAATGATGAACAAAAAGACACAATGATGTAATCTTTGTTTTAATTTTTATCTTTAATACGAGTATCAATTGAAAAACACAATGACCAAAATCTATAACACATTGCATAGAAAAACTCAATTTAAAAACACAATGGACAGCCAAATAACACAATATAAAAAAACCCATTAACTTTTTTATTTTTATTATAACAATATGATATTCATATTAAAGATAAAAAAACGCTTGTTATTGTGGTAAAAAAAATTCTAGAAAATGGTGTATAAAAAGTTATAAACGTTTTAAAATAATGAAGGAATTAACATGTGTCTTGCATGTGGAGAGAGAAAATTATCATAAGTGAGTTATTATCTTCATTGTAACAACTCGGGTTTTTCGAACTTATATTTTTATTTTAATACCCGATTCAGTTCAATGTTAGATTTATTTTATTAAATATATTGCGTTTATCGAGTTTAAATTTGTTTAATTATTAATATATTATTATTAACTATTATTTAATTATTTATAAATATTTCTTTTTTTGCCACTTTTAACCCAAACTATGACCTTTTATCCTTTTGTGTACCCATCCTCAAACCTCAAGGGCTAAAATGAAAATATTGTTATAGCCCATATCACCTAATTAGATATCCTTATACCAAACCCATATCCACTTTGTTTTTCTTGAACTTGAATTCATAATTTGTTAATTTGGACCACAATTTTCGTTTATTAGTTGTAATTGATCTTGTGTATCATATAATTAAGTTATTTTCGGCCTAAAGATCACCCTTAACATGTTAATTGTATCATCTCTGATCCGTTTTCCTTAATAACCTAACTGACAACCCGACAATCCTTGTTGGACACGAAAACAGTTGTAA
This sequence comes from Bidens hawaiensis, assembly GCF_021521415.1. NCBI lineage: Eukaryota > Viridiplantae > Streptophyta > Magnoliopsida > Asterales > Asteraceae > Bidens > Bidens hawaiensis. Next base: position 3,598 of record NW_027493875.1, read on the forward strand.
TATCTTAATTAATTTACAACATACGATCCTCTAACCCTAGTCGTTCATAACCCTATAAATAATTGTATTTATTTGGCCGTTTTCTTGCTCATCTGTAATCTATTCTGGCCGGAAACTGTGACACGCAATACACCTATCTCCGTTATTCATATGAGGTAATTGATTAGTGAAATACGATTGCAATAACTATATAAACGAAAGCCCTATCCAATATTATCACAACATCAATCGGATTAACCGATTGATGTTGTTAGGGTTCTTAATCAGGTTCTGTGATGTTGCGTCTGTTTATAAATTTCGGTTTCTAACTTAACGTGCATTTTGCTGGTTAGCCCAGCTGGTTAAAACGTTTGTGGTGGGATGGCAGGTCGCGGGTTCGACCCCTACCACCCCGTTATTTTTGTTAAATTTTGATATTTTTCCTTTAAAGGTATTTTATTCAATATAATAATAATAATGAATAAATAAATTATTTTATTAAGAACCGACTATAGAACTTATGTTTTCTCGCACCTTTCGTCAGTGTATGCACGTATATGTAGACATATATGTGTGTATATACGTATGTATATATTATATCACGTAAACTAATATTTTTGGTTTAATATATATACTTCAAACTTATAATTCTTTAAGATGCATTTTATTCATATAATATTAAATATTATAGTATACTTTTAAGCGGATAATATTTTTAATGATGGGTTTTACTTATACAATATTTTTATATAACAAAATATTATAATATACTTTATTTTTAATTTAACAAACTAATAACTTTTCATATAATATCTTTATATAAAATAGAATATTATATTAATTATGATTTAAAAGAATATAATATGACTTAATAATAATTATAATTATCGATTTTCTTAATCGGTCTAGTTCATTAACTTAGCGTATCCATATTCTATTTTCCCAATCAGGCCTTATCGTCAACGCGTGATTTCCGCGAATCGTCATTCTTATTGTTATCTTTTTCCCTTGTTTGTCTATTGAGGTGAGTACCACATTCCCCCTTTTTAAATCATTTCTAACCGTTTTGGGGAAGTATGCGTTTTATATTGATTTCCCTACTATTTAATACACAAACTGCAACTATTGTCACTTGTGCTTAACGATTTGTACCTTACTTGTTATGTGATTATTTGCTTTACGTGAACCGCATTCGGAGAGGTCTAACATAATCTCAGAATAGTATGATCATACGAGAGTCGTAACAACTTTGTGTTTTTCGACAGCTCATTTATTTACTCATTGGTTGAATTGCTTAACTCATTTGACATTGTTGCGCATTTATTATCTATTATATATATATACACATCAAATATGGTGTGTTGCTCACTCAACCTTGTGTTGACAAAACTACTTTATTTTTAACACATATACAGGTTATCGTGTGATGTGAAGTTAGTTCAAGATCGGAAAGAAAACTTAAGAAGTAAGATAGAGAAATAAATGAGACATTTGTTTTATAATTTATCTTGGTGAATTATTTGTTTTTGAATATTGTTTTTTTAATTTAATAAACTTAATAGATATTGAAATGTCCAATGTTGCATGATAGTACCTTGAGAGCTATGAACAATCAGCTCACGCCCCAGCATTTCCGCCGTAGGTTGGGGTGTGACAGATTTGTATCAGAGTCGAAGGTTTAAGATAGGTCGTTAGTGGTGCCTTAGTAACATGCTTAGGAGCCCCATACGTGCTTATCTGTTTGTCTTATGTGTTCAAAATTAATTGTTTACAGCTTTCTTGGATAATTATTTAATGATTATTTATTATTGTATTGTTATGCACACACACACAACTCCGAGGCTATGCCTCAACATTCAAAGAAAACTTTTCGAAATTAGATTGCCTTTTTATTTTTGGAAAATTCCTTAAGAATTCCCTACTTTTGTTTTTACTCCTTCATCTTAAAGGCTAGGTAGCATGACAAGCTCCTCTTGGCCAAAGAGGAACACAACTGTTGTACGACCGACACCTTAGGTTGATTTTAAACCGAATTCACGGTGGTTCGTGGCTAAACTCGGGTTTTCCGATTATCGTGTTTTGTTATGTAAATGGTTAGTTGGGTGAAAAATCCATGGAACCCATGGACACTCCTACTATCCATTGCTCAATTTGTATTATGTTTTTGTTGGATTTCATCATACGTGGTGATTCACGGGATGCTCCAACTAGTCATATTTTTCTCTCGTTTGTTCGTTATTTAGTTTGGTCGGTTAAAACATCATGTAACGCTAATGGGCCGACAAACTCTATTGTATTGCTAATTCTGTAATTAGTTGGGACAATCAAAATGCCTTGTGACGCTCATGGGCTGTCCAACTCAGTTGCTTTTATTCGTTAGTTTCGTTTGGCCATTCAAACTGCCATGGAAAGCTCATGGGAGGCCATCACACAATTTATTTCGTTGGTTTATTGTAAAGTTGACTTAATAAAATAAGAATTAACTTTTAAACTGACCTCATCTCCTCGTGTAGTAATCACACATTAATCATATTGACTACATCATCTAATAATTATTTATGTTATGTACCCCTTACCTTATAAACTTTTATCTTTATTCCTCATGATATGACTCGAGTCCCCCATTTCTTAAAAGCAAAGTTATTATAAGACAATTAAACTTTTAATATTTAATTAGTTTCCTCATCTTATCCTTAATCTTATAATATTTATTTTTGGTCCTCATAGAATATCTCACCTAAGAAACCACCGTCGTCCACGACATCAATAGTCTAGTTCTCATGACCACCGCGTGTATAGCCAAGGAATTAACTGCTGCAACCTCTAAAATGTAAATTCAAATTCAAAACATTAATACAACCAATTCAAACCTGTTCATTAACTTCCTTGATTTAAATTTTTAATCATTTACCCTACTCATCCTCCCAACAACAACAACAACGACAACTGCAAGCGCAAGTCTAATCATAAAAGCTATGATGTTAATCAAATCAATAATCAACCTTGACAAAATCAAAGTATACCTTTCAAGAAACTCTTCATCGGTATTCATTCGTTATGCCTCACTAGTAACTTTCATCATTCGACTCAATCCTCATGTCGTTTTTGCACCCAATATAATCGCTTCGACCATCCTTGCGTATACTTTCATTACACTGCCTAATGCGCAAGCCGTCCCGCAACAGTCTACCCCTCAAGCTCAACATGATGCCACTACTACCCGTGCTTGCTACCATATAGGACATCCAAATCCTCTCAGCGATATGCGCCCTCAGAGTTTTCATGCCAATCAAGTTCAAACTATAGTTACACCCTACTACATTACCCATCAAGTCCAAACCTATCAACCGCATGTCCTTGAAGATCCTCTCGTTAGGTAGATCAATCATACGTAACCCAAACTTATCAGATTCAGCACCCGCAAGCTCAAGTTTACCAAGCGTACTCTAACAATCAACCCTTTTGCAAACCGTTCACACTCAAGTTATGCAAGCAAGGCCGAATCAACCTACCACGACTTCTCAAGCTCGCATCGATCAAGTCTTTCAAGACGCTCAACTCCCAAGGTTCAAGTCATGCACAACTGAATATTTAAGCTACTAGAAGACATTGTCGCTCGTCGTATTATATCTTTCTTGAATTTGACTTTTCTGCTCTACATCGACTATTTAATAAGTTAAGAAATAATGTTTTTATGAATTATTGAGGTGCTAATTAAGATTTTCTATTGTTATGCCCCCCCCCCCACCCCCGATTAAAGTTATAACTATCAAAGGGTGGTTTTATAAAATTCCCCATTTTAAATTACCAAACTATAAACTTTTGTCTATTTAAAGACGTCTCACTTAAAACTCCTTTCCCTAAAGGATTTTTATTCTTAAATTTTATTTTCAAAGGTTTTGTAAATCCACACGATGGGACGAATCATGTGGACCATCCGACGATGAAAATAATTATGATCCGGAACATAATTATCGAAATCATCGCATGGAAATCATGATGCGTACGATTGTGTGTCATAATATAGAATCGAAAGTAGTAGGGATAACGGTACAAATGTAAAGATGATAAGGACGTGGTGGATATACGGCTGGTACATCCTATATATAAGTGCCTTTATCGGATTTTCATTTGTAGCGTTGTTTTAACTATTCAAAGTTACGTATTATGATTAGTTTGAAATTATATTTAAAAATTTTCCTTTCCACAAAACTTAATGGTGTTGTTGTAGTATTCTTTAATTTCGGGACGAAATTCACTAAAATAGGAGAGACTGTAACAACTTGGATGATCATATATTATTTTGTTAACCAAAACCTGATTGTATTATGTTCGAGAAATTTTATCGGTAAAATTATAACGTTTATCGAGTAGCTAATATTTTATTTAATTTTTTTTATTATAGTTAATTATTATATATAAATTAACTTTGAAAAATCTACAATTCTTACCCTAAACCATACTTTAACCCTATTATGTTTCCACCTCTTTAGTCTAGGGACTAATATGCAATTTTGAAATATTATAACCTATTAACCCTCCTAACCCGTTTCCTTGAGACCCGACCCGTTAACCCACATCGTTTTCAAACCTGATTGTAATTGGGTTTACTTGGACCTTAATTCTCGACACTAAATTGGAAATTGAATCTTTGAGTACATTATACATGCCTAATTCGGCCAACCGACATTATTAATTATGTTAAATCGATCAAAAGACATGCCTATTTCCTAGGGCTGGCATATCGTGTATAATCGTACCCGATAAGACACGAACACGAAATGTGTATACATGTACACGACACGAAAACTTATCGTGTACCTGTATCCCAAACATGAACTCGAATCTGTTACTGCCTGGTATACACGATAAAACACAATAAGAGCTGGTTAGAAACACATATTTGACAACCTGTTTAGTGAAACAAAAGTGGAAGAGGGAATGTTCGTGAGTGGTGACGGCTAAGAAATAAAGAATGAGAATGTTTGTGAATTTAGGGTTTTGGATAACTTATAATTATATATATATATATTAATTATAAAACTATAACCATGTACTTAACAGGTAAACAAGTATTTTACCTATTTAGACACGAAAATTAATAGGTAAATTTGTGTCTACCTGTTTAGTACACGAAACCAGTTAAGGCCTTACCTGTTAAAGTTGTGTATGTATGTGTCGTGTATTCGTGTCTCGTGTATAAATTTCCAGCCCTAATATTGCCTATATTATTAGACGACATTAGCCCAATCGTGATTTACTATTAACATGCGTTCATATGTAACATTCGTTACTTTTCAAACCCGAAAACTCGACCCATTTTAAATTTTTGGTTTTGTTTCTATTTAAATTTATATATTTTTATAATATTATTAATTAATCTCAATTTTCATTAATATATTTTATGTGATCATTTCTATGCAATTATACATTTCACCACCTTTGTAGTATTACATACTCATTTAAAACATTCATAATCAAGATCAAATATTTATGTACATGTCCCATGCAATTTACTAGAATTATTATTTAACTACAACAACTACTTTTATTATAATTTATTATTATTATTATTATTATTATTATTATTATTATTATCTTTTCATATGTTACTTAATTAATAAAAACTAATGAATATTTTAATTCAATAAAATTTATGAAAATAGTTAAACCTTTTGAATACCCTATTAATCAATTTTTAATTTGTGTTTTAATTATATTAAATATGATTAATTTTCATAATTTCCTTAAGACATAACAACTCTATATTTTCACTATAAAAGAAGGACAAATCCTCCATTATTTTCACACATCAATCCATTCTTTTCTTAAGTTTAAGAGCACTAACAAGTAAGTTGTTACCATTTCAAGCATTTATAGCTTTTCTTTTGATTTTATCTTGAATGTTCATACTTGTTCATAAGTTGTTCTTCATGATCATGTTACTTTTATCATAAAAATATTATATTTTGGTTTTAAGAATCATTATGATCATGGATATCCAAGATGGAACACTTTGAGTTTTCTAAATTTTGGATCAAGCATAGTTATTTTGCAAGAACAAACATGAATATATATTAATCTAAATCCTTATGATTCGTTGATCATCATAACTTATAAACTTTCTTTTAAATAAGATTATTAAAAAAATTTCTTTTATTTAAAATATTTTACAATAGATATAACATACTTCATATCTTTGAATTAATAATTGAGTAAATTAATTATTTTTTATTTTATTTCAACATAACTACTATTAATAATTTTCTTTAAGAGAATTCATGCAAAACATTTAAGTTAATTAATTAATTGTGTTACTTGGAAACAAATGTTTAATCGTAAATTGTTATTAATATTATTATTTAATCTTATATTAATAAGTTATAATTATTTGTCTATAAATCATTCTTCAACTAATAAACATAAAATGATTTATATAAACTTTATTCATTTTTGTTAAACTCATTAAAAATCCCCAAGTACCCATTTACCATAAGTTAATTAACTTTATAATTCCGGTAGCTAGTCCTTGATTTTTGTATCTTCGTTATTATTTATAGTTTTGTGAGATTCAATTGCTTCGTTTGTTAACTCGCTTTCGGTTATTATTTTAAGTTGTCTCCAATATCAAAGGTGAGTTTCTCACACCCCCCTTTTGCCCTTTTTAACTATTTTGGGGCTAGCATATATATCCTATCAACAATTCAATTTCGTTTATTTATTATTACAAACTACAATTTGTTACATGGACTTGTGTGTTTACTTGCTTACTTGCTTAAAGATTACGTGCTCATGGTTTCCTCATTAAGTATGATTATACGCCCCCCTATGCACTCAGGACCTCGATGTTATGAGTGGAATAGGGACCCCCGATCCGAGTATGTTGGTTTTTACCAACAGAAAAGACACTTACTTGCGCTATTATCCGAGTACGTTGGTGCACAATCCCAACTGGAAAGGACCTTACTTGCACATTTACACTTGTTCATGGAATTGTATGGTTTTTATATACTTTTATCAAAACTTGTGTGAACTCACCAACTATTCAATTAGTTGACTTTATTTTATATATATGCTACAGGTACCATATTTAGAGAATGCTGTCGTGACGAGAACACTAGAACTTAGGTTATATTAATAAATGGACAAGTTGTTAATTGTTCTTGTATTTCCCTTATATTTCTTGTTACAAACTTGTGTACTTGACGTTAAAATTAATTAATGATAATAGTGTCACTTAATAGTGTCACATGTGTTTTGGGCAATCTGTACGACACACTCAGGCGTATTCCGCTTTAGCCGGGGTGTTACATCATAGCTCAATTAATTTTGCAGAAACAATCATCATAGCATCGACCAAACAACCCCTAATGTTAATTATGTTATCGCATCCTTATAATACTCTGTTTGTCTTTGTTCTTTGTCGGCGCTATCATGATCCAATTAACCCTCTTTACCTAAACGCTTAAGGTAATTTATTTCGTAGATATGATCGTTGTTATTCATACTTCATTAAACCTATGCTTAATTGAATAAACAATAACGGATTGGTCGATTTTAGGAAGTAGGGTTTATAGGAATTGGGGGTTAATCTAATTTGTTGTATTTAATTTATATTTCTGGTTCTAAAACCAACGTATAGTCTTGTCACACCCTGACCAAAGGCGGCGGAACATGCCGGGGTGCAACGGATTTCTCATGAACACAAGACACTATTAAAGTGACAACATTTAAACAACTCATTAATTTCATTCAATCACAAAAGCAATACATCTTGTTCATACATAACAACACCAAATATAAGAATAAATATTGTTCATTCTTCTAATAACCTAGCGGTATCAAATAGAATGGCGCCTACAAACTCCAAATCAAGTAATAATCAAACCTGTAACAATGCATAAAATAATATTTGTCAACACGTATGTTGGTGAGAAATTTCATAGTTTTGAGTATATATATTATGAGGCAAAATCCACAAATCGTATATGAAACTATAAATAAAAGCAACAATTGCGGTATATAAATCATAAGTAAATGAAGATCCTTTCTAATCGGTAACAACCAACATACTCGGATAATGAGGCCCTATTCTAGTAGCACAAGGCTAAGTAGTTAGGGGAGCGTATGATCCTACTTATTGAGGCTCAACAACAACATAAATATTAACACTCATGCACGTAAAGCATATGAAGCATATAACACACAATAGAGCAAGTATTCTAGTATCATACACCCTAACGTTTGTGGTTTGAGGATCGAGTATTATAAATCATTCATGTTTTGAATAAGTATGCATGTTATCTCCAAAGTATAAAAGTGAAAAAGGGGGATGAAATGTACTCACATGAAATAAGTAACTTGAAGGATAGTTTGCAATAAAACGGGGGAGGGTAGGTTCAACGGGCAAGACCTAGATTAAAAAGGGTCTTGCGTTAGTAGATGGTTTTAAAAGCTTTAAAGTAAAATAACTTGACAAGTAAAATAAATAATTAAAGTTTTAGAGTTAAAGTTTAGATACATAAGAATTTAAAGTAATGGTTTTTTAGAAAAAGTAAGTTTACTCGAAGTCGGGTCTCGGTATTCTATTTATTAGTTTTTACTTAACCTTTGTTAAGTAAATATTTTAGGTATAATTGCAATATTGCAAAGTTAAATAGATACCAAAACAAGATTTTACGAGTGTTCGGATATGTCTGTTCGAGTCTTGATAATTGGTCAAGCTCGAAGCCGAGATTCCAAAATGTTATGAGATAACTCAATGAAATCAAAAGAAGCTTAACCAAGTGTGTATTTTTATTAAGAAGAACCTCGACGTCGTTAAGCGAGTGTTTGGTTTTGTCGGTCCAAACTTGTTATAAGATCAAGTTAGACCCAATATACCAATTGTTTTGAGTATACAATTTAAAATTAGTTTATAAAGTAGTTTTAGAGAAAATATGAGATTTGGTGGCTCAAAACACACTAGGGTGTCTTAAGCGAGTGAACTCGGTTTAGTTTGGTCTTGGTTCGGTCCTTGACTCGGAATAAAACCGAGAATGGTTACCACATACCCAATACCATGGAAATTTATTAAAATAACTTAGGAATTATAATACTCTAGTTTATATACAACATATTAAAATAAAGTGTTTAAACAAGAGTTCGGTTTCGGTTTGGTCCTTGACTCGGAATGAAACCGAGGATGGCTGCCACATATCCAATACCATAGAACTCATTAAAATAAACTTAAAAATAATAACACTCAAATCTTTCATACAATATGTTAACAATAAAGTATTAAACAAATGTTCGGCTTTGGTTCGACTCTTGACTCAGGATGAAATCGAAAATGGTGGCCACATACCCAATACCATTGAACTATTGAAAAAAATGATTTGAAAACTAAAAGTAAGTAAGGGCTAAATAATATTAATAAGCATAAACATAATTAAAGCATAACTTAAAGTATTTATCAAGGACTATATTAGTCCTTCATGTAGCCTTGCCTTGTACCACGACACTTCAACCGACCGTGACAGGAGAAGTGAAAGCCGAAGGAAATAAGGGGTTTATATTATATATATGTTGTAATATCAAGCTTTAAGTAACAAGAAATAGTTAGAAAACAAGGATTAGTATTAATTTGACCTTGAAGAGTCAAACTATAAGAACTTGAATAATGGATACTTGGATCTTAGATTGAGAGAGAATTTGGAGAAGAAAGAGCAACCAAAATGGTGCATTGGACATTGCCTAAAATAGTGGTGGAAGTATGGTTTATTCATATGGGGTAAAATTGCATGTGATTGGTTAAAATGGTCAAACAAGCTTTTGATAATTGATAATAATAGTCCCTAAAGTTTGTTTTAAGTCATTTTTCATCATTTGTGAAACATAAACGAACATAAAATCCAACATTTTATTAATAACTACGAATCCGAAATATCAAAACAAGTCGGGTTTTTGATACAAATACAAATGCAAGTTAAACCAAAAAATGACAAATGTTACAGTCTTCCCTACTTTAGGAAATTTCGTCCCAAAATTAAGATGAATCCGTAATAAACGAATGCGGGTACTTTTCCTTCTTCTCGTCTTCCCGTTCCCAAGTAAATTCAGTGCCACGCCGTTATTCCCAACAGACATTAACTAAACAGATGTGGCTACGTTTGGTTCGTTTCTCATTGCGGTCCATGATTTCAACGTGTTTTTTGATCATTTTCAAGGTTTCATAGATACACACTTCGTCGAGAGGTATATGAAGATTACCATAGGCTAAGCACTTTTTGAGGTTTGAGACATGAAAGGTTGGATGAAAACCGGTAAGTTTATGCGGTAATTCGAGTTTATAAGCCACTTTTTCAATCCTTTCGAGGATTTTGAATGGGTCTACGAAAAAGGTGCTAGTTTTCCTTTCTTTCCAAAACGGACTATCCCCTTCCAAGGGGATTCTTTGAGAAGGACAAAGTCGCCAACATTGAACTCGAGTGGTTTTCCCCGTTTGTCGGCATAGCTCTTTTGGTGACTTCGAGCAGCGAGGAGATTTTTACGGATTTGATCGATACGATCGATAGTGTTTTGGACCATCTCGGGACCGGTGATTTGGGCTTGACCAATCTCGTTCCAACAAATCGGGGAACGACACTTATGACCATAAAGAGTTTGGAAATGAGCCATATCAATGCTAGAATGATAACTATTGTTGCACGAGAATTCGATAAGCGGGAGATGAGAATCCCAATTTCCACCAAAATCGAGAACACAAGATCAAGGCATATCCTCAAGGGTTTGGATTGTACGCTCGGACTGACCATCGGTTTGAGAATGATAAGCGGTGCTAAGATCGAGGCGAGTGCCCAAATCTTTTTGAATTGATTTCTAAAAACGGGAGGTGAAACGAGCATCACGATCGGAAATAATGGTCAACGAAATACCATGGCGGCATACAATTTCACGAACAAAGATTTGAGCGAGTTGTTCAACAGAGTACTTCTCGCGGATCGGGATGAAGTGAGCCAATTTGGTTAATCGATCAATGATGACCCAAATGCTATCATTTTGCCTTCGAGTGGGGGGTAATTTGGTGATGAAGTTCATTGCAATGTCTTCCCATTTCCAAACTGGAATAGGAGGTTGTTCGAGTAAGACAAAAGGTTTTTGATGTTCGGTTTTAACCTTTGAGCAAGTAAGACATTTTGAGACATAAAGTGCTACGTCGTTTTTCATACCCGTCCACCAATAAATAGATCGAAGATCGAAGTACATCTTATCTGCACCGGGATGTACGGAATATCGCGACATATGTAACATCCTAAAATTTCATAATAATAAATAAAAAGGAGTTATGTTGTTAAGCTGGGTTAATATTTAATTTAGATTAAATAAAGTGTATGGACTTGGATAATTAAAGATAAAATAAAGATGAGATTGGCCTTAGGTCCATGGGCTTAAGAGAGTATAAATACTCCCTTAAACCCTAAATCCTCATTTCCATCTTTCCATAATCTCTTAACAATCAAAATACACACATATAAACAACCTCTCATGTCCGTGATTGAAAAAGAAGATCCAAAGACGAAAACCAAGATAAAGATTTATAGATCTTGGATATTTAAACAAGATACAAGACTATTGTTCATAACCAAGCAAAACCGTAGCCTTAAAACAAGTAAAGGTACATTCTTGATCTTTAAAGTTTATGTTTTTATGAACGGTTAGCCTCGAAACTTGAACATAGAGTAGATCGGGTCTAAACGAAACATAAAGTAGAAAACTTGATGTTAAAATGGGTTTAACAAACTTATGGTTATGAACGGCTCGTTTAAAGAAACCCTAGATCTAGCTTAAACGTTTCTAGCCGTAAAGGTTCAAACTTTATGGTTACCCGGGTTAGGTTTTGGCAGAAAACAGTTAGGGAAACATTTATGAGTCCATACCGAACCATGACAAGGTCTTAGGGTTAAAACGGGTAAAGATAAAGATAATAAAGGACCGAACCGTGACTTATAATTAAATAAAGTTCAGATCATTCGCTTACAATGATATCACTCGCTTACAACTACCATCCTCGATTACAACATCAAAAATCGATTACATTAAGGTCGATTACAATCTATAGTCGATCACTTGAAGCGAGTCGGTTACAATCTGGTGGTCGATTACAAGGGGAGACTCGAATAGAATGAATGGTCGAATACAATGTCTAGTTGGTTACATTGCTTATTCGATTACGAGGTCCTTAGTCGCATATACTAAGGCCATTCGATCACATCATGTGAACTCGATTACATTTCATAACTCGCTTACAATCATGATCGATTAAATGGTTATACTCGCTTACAATGATGATCGATTAAATGGTTATCCTCGCTTACAAGAAGGACTCGATTACAATTAACCTATTCGAACACAACTTTACAATCGAATACAATAGGAGACCCGATTACTCTAGCATCATTCGAGTACAATGTACATAACTCGATCACTTGGATTGCACTCGATTAAATGCTCAAATCGCTTACAATCAAGGTCGAATACAATTAAGACTCGATCACGGTGTACATTAGATTACAAATGAGACCCGATTACATTGTACATTCGGTTACAATAAGCCTACCCGATTACAAGGTCCTGTTTGAATACAACGTATGTCTCGCATACATTGTAGGGATTCAGATATGTATGCAAAAATTTGCATACACCATAAGGACTCGATTACTTTGTAAGTTGAATACAAACTAATTTCTAAGTAAAATGTAATACATACAAAAGAAAGGAAAGAAAAGAAATATTAATGTAATTGAGAATACTCTAAGTAATTGTAATCTTATACAAGGCAATTAGATTATACAAGACTTATCCATTTATGGCTGAAATACAAATAGGACAAGTATTTATACGTGTAACTTATATACAGTTAGCAGAGCTCAATTAAAGAAGGGATTAACGATTAACGGAGAAAGAAATAAGATCCAGGTGAGTTCCTAACCCCATTTTCCTTGTTATGTTTTCGGAGCTGTGTGCATACATATTGTGAATGATAACACACTTACCTTAAATGGTAAGTGTATGCCTTAAAGATGAATGTGATATTTATGCTTATATTATGAAATTATACTTGACAGTACGCGAACGACCTTCGAGTATTGCACGTATTGTTAAGGAAGGCATTTTGTAGTAAGTATGAAATGAGTATATGAGATGAAGTAAGCATGAATAATGCATGTATGATATGTATGTATATATGAATGAATGTTATAAGGATAATACGAGGAAAGGTAATGTATGGTTGTATGGTAACGAAAGGGAACTGGACCCTAACAATACTCGAGGCAAGAGAGAACCGAACCCTAATAATACTCGAGGCAAGATGGAACCAGTTCCTAATAATACTCGAGGAAAGTAGGGCGTAATGCTCTTTAAAATGTAAGGTAAAAAGGTAAGTAAAAGTATGATAAGTGAATGTATGAAAGTATGAACGAAAGTATGTAAATATGAATGTGTTGTATGTTGTATGATTAACTAGAACTCACTCAGCGTAGCTGAATTTTAGTGTGCACGCAGGTGAGTAGGATGAGGCAGCTCGCTTGAGGGGAACACATGGCATGGAATTGAAGATACTGGCATCTCAAGGAAATGTTATGCTATTTTAAAGACTATGTTTTATGTTTAAATGACTTGAATGTCTGTTAAGACAAGAATTGATGGTTATGTAACATATTTTGTTTGAAGTTTTATATTCCACGTAAATTTTTTAATTAACTTTGATATTTAGAACTGTGTTTATGAGTAAATCCAACGACCAAATGTAGGGAACCGGTAACGGGGCCTTACAAGTCGGTATCAGAGCAAAGTTCGAGGGATTTAAGCATCCTACATGCTTAGAATTGAATAGAGAATGGGATTTAAAGGAAAAAGAAAGAAGATGTAAGTTCAAGATAGCCATGTGTCACTCAAGCAAGCTCAGTAAAGGTAAATGTATGATTGAATAATTTATGTTAATGTTAGCTTAATTGTTAAAGAAGGGATATGTGGATGTTAGGGATAGGATTAATTGATTGCTTGATTTATTAACTGTTTGAAATTATAACCTAGCACAAATAGACTCATAAAGGGAAGTGTACAGGACACGGAAAGTAATGTGATCAGCTAATCACAGCTGGCCACTGTTATTACCTGTTAGCCTTACTATTCTTCTACTAAATAGCTCCTTGAGTGACGTTTGTGTTTTCTCTTCCAGAATACGATGGCTAAAGCTAGGGTAGTTGTTTAAACAGGAGGTTACACAGGACGTCGTGGCAGGCCACGTATTATCCGACAACGTTATGTAGAATCAGCTTCTAACACAGGGGAAGAGGGAAGCGCATGGGGTCAGAACCCGAGCAACAACGAAGGGTATCAACTTGACCCTGCAGTTCAAGCAGCAATTGTTCAAGTTGTGGCCGCTGCTGTGAAGAACCTGAATCCTGAAGGGTCTGCAAAAAGTCATGGAAGAACTGAGAAGTCTGGGGAAAAGAGTATGAAAGATGATGTAGGAGAGAAAGGCGATTCAAGTGAAGTCCGATATGTTAAGGTTGATGACAGGAAGATGGGCCGAGGCGGGTGTAACTAAAAGTCCTTCAAGGGACGTGACCCGCCAAAGCTAACCAGATTAGGAGATGCAATCGCTACTCTTTAATGGATAACCGCCATGGACAAGGTTATTCGAATTAGCGAGTGTCGTCCTGATCAAGCTTCGGGTTATGCCACCCAATCGTTTGGTGATGAAGCCATGTACTGGTGGGAATCTGTTGAACAGGGGATGACTCGGGAGGAGATCAAAGCTACGAGGTGGGATGATCTGAAGGAAATGGTGATGAAGAGGTTTTGCGCGGATGTAGAGGCTGAAAGGGTGGTTGAAATGAAGTTCTTGAGTCTGAAGGTGGGTAAAATGACACACCGCGAATACACAACTGAATTCAACCGCTTGTCAAGGTTGGTGCTAGACATGGTGAACACTAAGGCCAAGCGGATCAAGTGTTACATTAGGGGACTACCGCAGAATGTTCGCGTCTTGGTCAAGGCTAGTAGACCTGGTACCTTTGATTCTACTGTAGGGCTCGCAGAAATGGTTTACGATGACTTGTCGGCTGATGATGTGGTGGCGGAAGAGAAGAAATATAAGAAGTGGGTCAATCATGTTAAGTGACCCGATACTCAGATGTGGAACTCCAAGGACAAGAAACAGAAGGTGTGGGAGAAGAAGTCGTGTAACGTTTGTGGTAAGATTCATGGTGGACAGTGTAGGTGGGGTATTGGTTCTGATACATGTCATAAGTGCGGGAAGATGTATGTTGGGGAGTGCAGAGTTGGATCAAATGTTTGCTATAAATGTGGAAAGGCGGGCCATTATGCTCATGAGTGTAGCATAAAGCCCGCATGTTACAAGTGCGGTAAGACAGGTCATTTTGCTAAGGAATGCACAGATGGTGGAGCCGGGGGAAGCGGGAAGAAGGATGTTGAGCAAGCAAGGCCAAAGACCAGAGCTTACATGCTGATTTAAGAACAAGCCATGCAGATTCCAGATGTCGTCACAGGTACGTTTCTAGTAAACAATGTTTCTGCTTTAGTATTATTTGATTCAGGTGCGAACAAAAGTTTCGTAGCCACTCCATTTAGTAAATTAGCTAAAATGAAATGTTGTCGAGTGTCTGAAACTTTTATATTAGAAACCGCTAGTGACACTTCGGTTAAAATAATGAAAATGGTTAAGGACTGTAAGATAAATTTAGAGGGACATGAGTTCCCTTTTACTTTGTATGTTATGACCTTAGGAGGGTTCGATGTGGTTTTGGGAATGGATTGGTTGTCTGAGTATGAAGCTCAGATAGTGTGTAAGAGTAGAATAATAAGGTTAAAGTCCTTGGATGGTAGTGTGGTGACGGTTTATGGTGATAAGGAAAGTTCTGGGCTTAATGTCATTTCAATGATAAAAGCCGGGGGTTTGTTAAGGCGAGGGTGTGGCGCCTACCTGGCGTATGTTGTCAATGATACGACCGAGATAAAAGAAATGAAAGATGTTCCTATCGTGCGTGACTACCCAGAAG
Organism: Bidens hawaiensis; assembly: GCF_021521415.1. Taxonomy (NCBI): domain Eukaryota; kingdom Viridiplantae; phylum Streptophyta; class Magnoliopsida; order Asterales; family Asteraceae; genus Bidens; species Bidens hawaiensis. The sequence continues at coordinate 19,644 of NW_027493875.1, forward strand.
TATTCCCTGAGGATATGCCGGGGTTGCCACCGGAGCGAGAGATTGAATTCCAGATAGATTTAGTACCAGGAGCCCAATCCGTCGTGAAAGCGCCTTACCATCTAGCGCCATCTAAAATGAAAGAATTAATGTCCCAACTGCAAGAACTCCTCCACAAGGGTTTTATTAGACCAAGTGTTTCCCCGTGGGGCGCACCAGTGTTATTCGTGAAGAAGGTTGGAAGTATGAGAATGTGCATAGACTATCGCGAGTTGGAATAAACTTACGATAAAGAATAGATATCCTTTGCCAAGGATTGATGATCTGTTTGACCAACTTCAAGGCTCAAGTTAGTTCTCAAGGATAGATCTCAGATCAGGCAATCATCAGCTACAAGTGAAAGAGGCAGACATCCCTAAAACAACGTTTCGGACACGGTATAGTCACTACGAGTTCCTCGTGATGTCATTCGGTCTAACGAATTCTCCCACAACATTTATGGACATGATGAATAGGGTGTGTCGGCTGATGTTGGATAAGTCATTTATCGTCTTCATCGATGATATATTGATTTATTCAAAGAGCGAGTCTGATCATGCCGAGCATCTGAGAGAAGTATTGGAGACTCTGAAGAAAGAGAAGTTGTATGCTAAGTTTTCGAAATGTGCGTTCTGGTTACGAGAAGTGAAATTCCTAGGTCACGTGATAAATCCTGAAGGGATTACCGTGGACCCAGCTAAGATTGAGGCGATAACGAATTGGAAGACTCCACATAATCCGACTGATATACGAAGCTTCTTAGGGTTAGCAGGCTACTATAGGAGATTCATCGAAGGTTTCTCCAAGACAGCCGCACCGTTGACCGGTATGACCCGAAAGTCGGTAGTATTCAGTTGGGGAAAGTTCCAAGAAGAAGCTTTTGAAGTATTAAAGAAGAGACTCACGCAAGCTCCCATCCTTGCTTTACCCGACGGCGACGAGGATTTGGTTGTTTGTACTGATGCTTCGCATCGTGGGTTAGGTTGCGTGTTGATGCAACGAGGAAAAGTGATAGCGTATGCATGTAGACAGTTGAAAGTCCATGAGATTACTTATCCGACGCATGATCTCGAGCTAGCAGCAGTAGTACATGCTCTTAAGATATGGAGGCATTATCTGTATGGTACTAAGTGTACCATTTACACAAATCATAAAAGTTTAAAGTACTTCTTTGAGCATAAAGAATTGAATATGAGGCAGAGAAGGTGGTTAGAATTGATAAAAGGATACGACTGCGACATTAAGTACTATCCTGGTAAAGCTAATGTGGTCGCCGACGCTCTAAGTCGTAAGAATGAGGAAGTCATCACGACATTGAAGTCATACAAGTTGATTATGAATTCAAGTCTTTTGGAAGAAATCATCAAAGTGCAGTCAGAAGTGCTGGTAGATGAGGGGCTAGTAAATAAAGAGAGGATCTTTGGTCAGCAAGACGAGTTGATGGAAAACACTCATGGTGTTAAGTCTAGGTTTGACCGTATGTGGATTCCACGTCATGGAAATCTTAGAGGTCGAATATTAGACGATGCTCATAAGTCAAGGTATTAAATTCATCAAGGAACCATGAAGATGTACCTAGTTTTGAAAAGATATTGCTGCCAGAAATGAAAAATGATGTGGTAGATTATGTCAGTAAGTGCTTAACTTGTTTACAAGTAAAAGCAGAGCACCAGAAACCTTATGGGAAGATGCAACCTTTGGAGATACCTGAATGGAAATGAGAACACATCACCATGGATTTCATAACTAAGCTACCTTGTACAGCTAAGCATCATGATACCATCTGGGTGATTATGGATCGTTTGACCAAAAGTGCTCACTTTCTGCCTATACGAAAGGCCATCTTGTCAGAAACGTTAGCAAGTTTGTTCATCAAAGAGGTTGTGTCTAAGCATGGAGTATCTTTATCGATCGTGTCTGATAGAGATACTCGGTTTACTTTGAGGTTTTGGAAGAAGTTCCTTGAAGCTTTGGGAACGAGACTGAACATCAGTACGGCGTATCATCCTTTAACAGATGGACAGTCTGAAAGGACGATCCACACCCTTGAGGATATGCTATGTGCTTGTGTTCTAGACTTTGGAGGAAGCTGGGATGATCATCTGCATCTGGCGGAGTTCTCCTATAACAACAAGTACCATTCAAGTATTGGTATGCCACCATTTGAAATGCCTTCGGTAGACGTTGTAGAACTCTCGTGTGTTGTGGAGAAATAGGTCAGAGAGAGATTGGAAGTTTAGAAGTCGTTCAAGAAATTGGTCAAAAGGAGATGGAACCATTTAAGATTACGGATCGTGTGGGTGAAGTAGCTTATAAGCTGGATTTGCCCGAAGAGTTAGAAGGAATTCATTCAACCTTCCATGTTTCTCATATGAGAAAATGTCTGGCTGATGACACGTCTCATGTGCCATTAATGGATATTGAGGTTGAAGAATAGTTGAACTACATTGAACAACCGATCGAGATAGTTGATCGCAAGGAGAAGCAACTTCGTCTTAAGGTTATACCTTTGGTGAAAGTGATATGGAAGCATCGCAATGGATCAGATGCTACTTGGGAAGCCGAGGATGAGATGCGCAAGTTTTACCCAAAATTGTTCTAGTAATAGTTAGGTTTTGGGGACGAAACCTCTTTAAGGAGGGAAGACTTGTAACATCATAAAATTTCATAATAATAAATAAAAAGGAGTTATGTTGTTAAGGGTGGGTTAACATTTAATTTAAATTAAATAAAGTGAATGGACTTGGATAATTAAAGATATAATAAAGGATGGGATGGGCCTTAGGTCCATGGGCTTAGGAGAGTATAAATACTCCCTTAAACCTACCTAAAACCCTAAATCCTCATTTCCATCTTTCCATAATCTCTACACACTCAAAACACATACATATAAACACCCTCTCACGTCCGTGATTGAAAAAGAAGATCCAAGGACGAAAACCAAGATAAAGATTTATAGATCTTGAATATTTAAACAAGATACAAGACTATTGTTCATAACCAAGCAAAACAGTAGCCTTAAAACAAGTAAATGCACGTTCTTGATCTTTTAAGTTTATGTTTTTATGGACGGTTAGCCTCGAAACTTGAACATAGAGTAGATCAGGTATAAACGAAACATAAAGTAGAAAACTTGATGTTAAAATGGGTTTAACGAACTTACGGTTATGAACGGCTCGTTTAAAGAAACCCTAGATCTATCTTAAACGTTTCTAGCCGTAAAGGTTCGAACTTTATGGTTACCCGGGTTAGGTTTTGGCCGAAAACGGTTAGGGAAACATTTATCAGTCCATACCGAACCATGACAAGGTGTTAGGGTTAAAACGGGTAAAGATAACGATAATAAAGGACCGAACCGTGACTTAATAATTATATAAAGTTCAGCTCATTCTCTTACAATGATATCACTCACTTACAACTACCATACTTGATTACAACATAAAAAATCGATTACATTAGGGTCGATTACAATCTATAGTCGATCACTTGAAGCCAGTAGATTACAATTTGGTGTTCGATTACAAAGGGAGACTCGAATAGAATGAATGGTCGAATACAATGTCTAGTCGATTACATTGCTTATTCGATTATGAGGTCCTTAATCACATACACTAAGTCCATTCGATCACATCATGTGAACTCGATAACATTTAATAACTCGCTTACAATCATGATCGATTACATGGTTATACTCGCTTAAAAGAAGGACTCGATTCCATTTAACCTATTCGAACACAACTTAACAATCAAATACAATAGGAGACCCGATTACTATAGCATCATTCGAATACAATGTACATAACTCGATCACTTGGATTGCACTCGATTACATGCTCAAATCGCTTACAAGCATGGTCGAATACAATTAAGACTCTATCACAGTGTACATTAGATAACAAATGAGACCCGATTACATTGTACATTCGGTTACAATAAGCCTACCCAATTACAAGGTCCTGTTCGAATATAACGTATGTCTCGCATACATTGTAGGGATTCAGAATTGTATGAAAAAATTTGCATACACCATAACGACTCGATTACTTTGTAAGTTGAATACAAACTAATTTCTAAGTAAAATGTAATACATACAAAAGAAAGGAAAGAAAAGAAATATTAAAGTATTTGAGAATATTCTAAGTAATTGTAATCTAATACAAGACCATTAGAATAGACCAGACTTATCCATTTATGGCTGAAATACAAATAGGACAAGTATTGATACGTTTATCTTATATATACAGTTAGCAGAGCTCTAGCCCATTTTCCTTGTATACGTTTAACTTATATACGTGTAAATAGGAAAGGATTAACGATTAACGGAGAAAGAAACAGGATCCAGGTGAGTTTCTAGCCCATTTCCCTTGTTATGTTTTCGGGATTGTGTGTATACTCAATGTGAATGTTAACACACTTACCTTAAATGGTAAGTGTATGCCTTAATGATGAATGTGATATTGCACGTATTGTTAAGGAAGGTATTATGTAGTTCGTATGAATTGAGTATTTGAAATGAAGAAAGTATGAATAATGCATGTATGATATGTATGTATATCTGCATGAATAAGGATAATATGAGGACATAAAATATATGGTTGTATGGTAACGAAAGGGAACCGGGCCCTAATACTACTCGAGGCAAGAGGGAACCGAACTCTAATAATATTCGAGGCAAGAGAGAACTAGGCCTTAACAATACTCGAGGTAAGAGGGAACCGAAACCTAATAATATTCGAGGCAAGAGGGAACCGGGCCCTAATAATATTCGAGGAAAGTAGGGCGTAATGCTCTTTAAAACGTAAAGTAAAAAGGTATGTAAAAGTATGACAAGTGAATGTATGAAAATATGAAAGTATGAACGAAAGTATGTAAATATGAATGTGTTGTATTTTGTAGGATTAACTAGAACTCACTCAGTGTAGCTGACTTTTAGTATGCACGCAGATGAGTAGGATGAGGCAGCTTGCTTGAGGGGAACACATGGCATGGAATTGAAGATATTGGCATCTCAAGGAAATGTTATGTTATTTTAAAGACTATGTTTTATGTTTAAATGACTTGAATGTTTGTTAAGACAAGATTTGATGGTTATGTAACATTTTTGTTTGAAGTTTTATATTCCGCTTAAATTTTTTAATTAACTCTGATATTTAGAACTGTGTCTATGAGTAAATCAAACGACCAAATGTAGAGAACCCATAACAGGGCCTTGCAACATATGAGCTTCGTAGAGAATGAAAGTACGAAGTTCATCACGATCGGGAATCCACAAACGATTGAGGAAATAAAGCAAGCAATCGAGTTTGGTTTCAAGTTGAAGTTCGGCTCCACATGACATTTCGTAATACATATTACCATAATCAATGGAGGTGCATTGGGCTCGATAGATGCGGTCTTGAAGATCGGTTTGGATGATGATGCTATGAAGCAAAACGGATTTGACATTAACTTTACGTCTAAGGGCATCATCTACAACATTCGCTTTACTGAGGTGGTAGCGAATTTCGCAATCGTAATCACTAAGTAATTCGTCCCATCGACGTTGTCTCATGTTGAGATATTTTTGGTCAAAGATGTGTTGAAGACTTTTATGATCGGTGAATACAAAACATTTTGTGCCATAAAGATAATATCTTCAGATTTTGAGAGCGAAAACGACGACACCAAGTTCGAGATTATGAATCGTGTAATTATTTTCGTGAACCTTAAGTTGTCTCGAGGCATATGCGATAACTTGACCTCTTTGCACGAGAACGCAACCGAGACCTTGGTTGGATGCATCGCAAAATACAACAAAGTCGTCATTTCCATCGGGAATGGTTAAAACGGGAGCATTGCAAAGCATATGCTTTAGAGTTTGGAAAGCTTCTTCTTGTTTCGGTTCCCATTCATAAGGTTTTCCTTTATGAGTTAGTGCGGTGAGGGGTAACACGAATATTTAGAAGTTTAGAATGAATCACCGATAATACCCGGCCAAACCAGTGAAAGATCGGATTTCCATGGGTGTGGATGGTCTTTTCCAATCTTTCACGGCCTCGATTTTGGTAGGATCAACATGAATACATTTATCGTTGACGACGTGACCCAAAAATTGAACTTCTTTTAACCAAAATTCACATTTTAAGAACTTGGCATAAAGTTGTTCTTTTGTTAGGTGATCGAGAATGGAACGCAAATGATGTTCATGTTCGGCTTGGATATTGGAGAAGATAAGGATGTCATCGATAAAGACAATTATGAATTTGTCCAAGAATGGTTTGCAAATGCAGTTCATAAGGTCCTTGAATACCGCGGGTTCAGTGGTTAATCCGAAAGGTATAACCAAGAACTCGTAATGTCCTTACCGAGTACAAAAAGCGGTTTCAGGATTGTCGTCTTCATGAACACGCAATTGATGATAACCTGATCGAAGACCGATTTTGGAAAAACAAGTTGCGCCTTGGAGTTGATCGAAGAGGTCGTCGATTCATGGAAAATGCTAACTATTCTTGATGGTGAGTTTATTGAGTTCACGATAATCGATACAAATGCAAAATGATCCATCTTTCTTTTTCACGAAGAGGACGAGAGCGCCCCAAGGGGAAGAGCTTGGACGGATAAAGCCCTTACGGAGAGTTCTTGAAATTGGTTGGATAACTCTTGCATTTCCTAAGGAGCTAAACGATAGGGAGCATTGGTTACGAGAGTCGCACCGAGCACAACGATTCGAAATTCAACAGGACGAATAGGTGGGAGACCAGGGACGTCTTCGGGGAAAAAAGCCGGGAAATTCAAAACAACGGGAATGCCTTGATTTTTTTTTCTTTGGGATCTTTCAACACCGCTTGGGCTAGGAATGGAACATACTTTTGGCGTAAGTACTTACGAGATCGAGAGCAAGACATGAGGTTGAGCTTCTTGGGAATCGTTATGCCAAAGACTTTGAGGATTTTGCCATGACGAGCGGTATTCGAATGAATTTGTCATAATTAACAACTTCGGAACGGTGCAAAGCTAATCAATCCATACCTACTATGATGTCGAAACTTCCAATTTGCATCGGAATGAGGTCGATTGAGAATCCTTGCTTGCAAAGAGTGAGGATACAATTGCGAAGAATCGAATTGATGGTGATGGAACTACCATTGGCGACTTCGACATAAAAAGGGCGAGAAAGTTTAGTGCGGGGTACGGTAAGAATGGATTCAAATTTAAAAGAAATAAAACTCCTATCAGCTCCGGTATCAAATAAAATTGAAGCTAAATTCTCATTTACTAAAAAACGTACCATTCACCACATCGTTGGCAACTTGAGCTTGGTTGGAGTTCATCATAAAAGCACGTCCTTGATTGCCGTGGTTGACTTGTTGAGCTGGAGGAGGAGAGCTTGCATTGCTTGCGGGAGGGCTTGCATGGCTTGGAGCGGTTGAGTCGGAGGAGCCAAGAGTTGCGGGACTTGCGGTTCATAGGTTTGAACTTGGTAGGCTTGGGTTTGAAAGTACGGGATGAGTATAATTTGGGCTTGGTTAACAAAAGCAAGTCGGGGACAAGCATTGCGGAAATGATTCGGATCTCCACAATTGAAACAAGCTCTAGGTTGAGGAGGAGGATTTTGAGCAAAGGGCGATTTTGGTTAGACGGGCAAACCTTGGTGGATCGGGTTGCCCACGGGAGGCTTCCCGACACACGTTGCTAACGTGACCATAGCGGTTACACTTTGTGCAATGGCGGCAAGCGGAGTAGGAGGGGTGATGGCATTGGCAAGTGTTACAAAAGGGATGCGGGCCGGAATACGGCTTTTGGTTTTCGGTTTTGGAGTGCTTGGGATTGAGATTGAGGTTGTGATGGGTGGGTGACGACATAGTTTCGGTAATTGGGTTTGCCTTTCTTCTTGGTGTGGTGGGATGAGTTGGAGTAGTTTATGGATTGTGGTTGAGGGTCAACTTTTGTGAGGGTTGATGGTTAGGGTACACTCTTGTTATTGGGTTTCTTAGAGCTTTTATTGGTGAGGGTACCGGCTTTGACATGGTTTTCGGAAAGAGCATTGGCTAAGGTAATTGCATCATGAAGGGTTTGCAGTTTACTACTCATCACCAAGTCGCGGATTAGCATAGGAAAACCACCGACATACTTGTCAATCGCCCGTTCGAGGGGGGTGACCAAGTGGGGAACCAAGAGACTAAGATCATGGAAGCGGCCGGAGTAGGAGGAGTTGTCACTACTCTCTTGCTCAAGTTCCCAAAATTCGGATTTGAGTTTTTGGAGTTCTTGTTTTGGGCAAAATTTCTTCATCATGACTTCCTTGAGCTTGCTCCATGAGTAGGCCATAGCTACTTCCGCCCCATTGGCGAACATTTCGCCATTCCACCAATTGCGGGTGTTTCCCTCGAACATGCTTGAGGCTTACGTGGTTTTCTTGGGTTCCTGGCATTCACAAAGAGTAAAAACGCTTTCCATCTTTTCGAACCATTGTAATAAGGTAGTGGCTTAGTTTTTGCCATAAAACTCAGATGGGTTGGCACCGGTGAAATTTTTCAAAGCGAAAGGGGCGGGGTTAGGTATGGTTTGAGTAACGGTGGGTGGGTGGCTTGAGTTTGAGTTATGAGACTGGGAATCATAGCGGCGATTTATTTAGCAACAATAGCGGCCATTCGAAGACCGGAGTTAAGCTTGTGAGTTTGACGACGAAGTGGAGGCATTCTAAAATAGTAAAAGAGAAATGATATAAGTTTGGGGTAATTAATATAAGTATGAGGACGATATGTAAACATGGGTCTTAATAATTGTGTGCCCTAGAGTTATAAGGATGAGGATGTTAAAAAAAATATTTATTTTTCTTTTGTTAGTAAATCAAGTAATTAAATAAAACGTTAAGTCTTTGAAATTTGAAAATATTGTGTTAGGATTTAAAAGCGGGAAAACTTGCATGAACCACCATGACTAGTTGTCCCAACATTATATCTTAAAAAATGTGGTAAAGTGGGGAGTTGAACATATGCACGAAATCACCTTGTTTTACAAGTTTTGTCCCAAATATCGTAATAATAACAATAACAAGTAAACGATGAGGCAATCGGGATGTTGAAAACATTGGTCCACGTATCACCGTGGCTCTTTTGCTTCTAACAAAAATATATGAGGCAACCAGAACGCTTGCGTTCGACAACTAAAAGTTGTTGACATATATAACACGGTTCGTTGGCCTAGAATACGAACACTAGAATACGAACACTACAATTCAACCATCCCAGTTAAGTAAGTCACTTTCGATTCTTGGAATCTTCTTGTCAAATGGTCGTTTCATAGTGTTTCACCCTCTAATACGGCTACAAACCCGTTATAAAGTCAAGCTTTAAGGAGATTATAAATAACGGGATCCAAATTAAGTTTTAGAAACAACATAAAAAAATCTACTTTTTGCAGTAAGGAAAGGATACCTAGAAATACTATGAGAGTGTGTGCATGTGTATATTTTGGAGTTTAATGAAATAAATAAGCAAATAAATACATAAGTGTAATGAGTAATCAAGTGGGGTAACACGTATAAGCATCACGTATAAGGACCCTAAAGCAAAACTATACTACGCCGTTACGTCTAACCGCCTATCCTATAGTCTTGGCTCTGATACTAAGTTCAAACTATAGTTACACCCTACTACCCATCAAATCCAAACCTATCAACCCCACATCATTCGACTTAATCCTCATGTCGTTTTTGCACCCAATATAATCGCTTCGACCATCCTTGCGTATACTTGCCTTACACTGCCTAATGCGCAAGCCATCCCGTAACAGTCTACCCCTCATGCTCAACATGATGTCAATACTACCCGTGCTTGCTACCATACAGGACACCCAAATACTCTCAGTGATATGTGCCCTCAGGGTTTTCATGCCAATCAAGTTCAAACTATAGTTACACCCTAGTACATTACCCATCAAGTCCAAACCTATCAACCGCATGTCCTTCAAGATCCTCTCATCAGGTAGATCAATCATACGTAACCCAAACTTATCAGATTCCGCACCCATAAGCTCAAGGTTACCAAGCGTACTCTAACAATCAACCCTTTTGCAAACCGTTCACACTCAAGTTATGAAAGCAAGGCCGAATAAACCTACCACGACTTCTCAAGCTCGCATCGATCAAGTATTTCAAGACGCTCAAGTCCCAAGGTTTCAAGTCATGCGCAACTGAAGATTTAAGCTACTAGAATACTTTATCGCTCGTCGTATTCTATCTTACTTAAATTTGACTTTTCTGCTCTGCATCGACTATTTAATAAATTTAGAACTAATGTTTTGATGAATTATTGAGGTACTAATTAAGATTTTCTATTGTTATTCCCCTTGAGTAAAGTTAAAATTATCAAATGGTTGTTTTATAAAATTCCCCATTTTAAATAACCAAACTATAAACTTTTGTCTATTTAAAGACGTCTCACTTAAAACTCCTTTCCCTAAAGGATTTTTATTCTTAAAATTTTATTTTTAAACATTTTGTAAATCCACACGATGGGACGAATCATGTGAACCATCAGACGATGATAATATTTATGGTCCAGAACATAGTTATCGAAATCCTCGCATGGAAATCATGATGCGTAAGATTGTGTGTCATAATATAGAATCAAAAGTAGCAGGGATAACGGTACAAATGTAAAGATGATAAGGACATGGTGGATACGTTATGTATATAAAATTATACATCTTTTTAGCATCAAATAATCTTTAAAAACTGCAACTTCTATCAAATAAACCAGCTTAGAAGGCTACTTATCACACTAAAATGCAATTTCAGGTAAATCCAAGCCTTAAACGAAGAAACAAGTGAAAAGACGAATAAAAACAAAAGAAAACCCAAGAAAAGCCTCAACCACGCCCCCGTGCCCCATGAATCACGCCCCCATGCTTTTGAACACAAGAAAAGACAAAAATCTACAAGAAAAGACACATACTGAAGACCAAAAGCACGGGGCCGTGCCCCACAACCACAAGGTCGTGGTCACCCTCAGATAAGATAAAAAGGATTTGGGCACATGTCAATAAAAAGCACGGGGGCGTGCCTCAGAAGCACACCCCCGTGGTGAGTCATCATGTACGGTCTGACAACATGCAACCGGGACACGTTGACACGGGGCCGTGCCTCATAAAGCACGGGCCGTGCTATTTCCTCCAGACAGCATATAAATAGTGGAGCATGTTGCAGTCATTTGGTGTGTCTGAAGAAGGTTTCTAACCGGGTTTCTCTGATAAAAACACCCACATTACACTCATATTGAAGGCTTGGAGGTTATCATCATCACCCATCATCATCAACATCATCATAATCCATCATCATCATTAAGAAGGGAGATTCATCCACATTTGGTTAGATTGTTTTAGTTTAATCATGTGTTTGTTACTGTCATCTCTTTTAATGTTTACAACAATGCCCATTATGAGCTAAACTCCATTCACCATCTAAAATCTATGAAGAAGCTTTGTTTAACTTGATGATTACGTGAAACATGTGGTTTAGTTTGGTAAAGTACATGGTTATTTTTAAATTATCCATTGTTGAAGAAATGTTTTATCACTTTAATCCAATACATCAAGGTTGATGATTTATAATCATTCATGGTAATTCATGTTCTTGGAAACTAGGAATAGTAAAAAGAATACTTTGATACTTTATTTAAGATAAAACACGGATCCTTATGTTGTACTTAGAAACGATGAGATATAATTTATGATCTATTTCTCTAGTTTTGATAATTCTGAAATAACATTGATAACACGATTGCTTAGGTTATCATGCTAGATAAAGAAATCATATATTAATGGAATGTGTAATTATAATCTAATCTAATCAACCAAGGGGAGGTTGTGTGAGTTAACTGCAACCACTCGAAGTTGTTGGGATTGGTATTTGAGAAATCAAAGTCAATCCTAATCATTCTACTTTACCAACTGCTTGTCTATTTAAATTGACATTCTCGGGGTAGTATGCTATTAAGCATAGGATGGACTTGAAAATATGCATGCTATTTACCATTATGTCATAGAATATGTTCACTCAAAAATGAGGACCATAGTCTATCATATATTATTAGGGTAAGTTTATCACATGTTTAACTAATAATCATCAAGGAGTAATGGAGTGGATTCTTGATCTTAGATAGTAACCTTTATATAATTGAATCATTCATTTAGAATCTATCTTCTTGTCACCTATATATTATATATAAGTATTTATATTTTATAAAAAGTTCAAAAATTAACCCGAAATGATTAAAAATCTCCGATTACATTAAAACGAAGATTCATTATTAGAAACATTTGTGTCCACGGATCGATACTTGGTTCTTACTAATACTATCCTACATAAACGCTAGGTACACTTGCCTGTTTTGTGTGTGTTTAGTTTTAGTAGAAATCATTTTTATAAATTTAAAACACGAACTTGTGCAAAGCTTAAGCTCCAATCAGTTATCAATTTTAAGCACTCACGCGCAACACACATCAATACGCCGCTCGTACATCCTATATATAAGTGCCCTTATCGGATTTTTATTTGTAGCGTTGTTTTAACTATTCAAAGTTATATGTTATGATTAGTTTGAAATTATATTTAAAAATTTTCCTTTCCACAAAACTTAATGGTGTTGTTGTAGTATTCTTTAATTTCGGAACGAAATTCCTCAAAGTAGGGTGACTGTAAGGACTCGGATTATCATATATTATTTTGTTAACCAAAACCCGATCGTATTATGTTTGAGAAATTTTATCGGTAAAATTATAACATTTATCTAGTAACTAATATTTTATTTAATATTTTATTATATATAAATTAACTTTGAAAAATCTACAATTCTTACCCTAAACCATACTTTAACCCTATTATATTTCCACCTCTTTAGTCTTGGGACTAATATGCAATTTTGAAATATTATAACCCATTAAACCTCCTAACCCTTTTCCTTGAGACCCAGCCCGTTAACCCACATCGTTTTCAAACCCGATTGTAATTGGGTTTACTTGGACCTTAATTCTCGACACTAAATTGGAAATTGAATCTTTGAGTACATTATACATGCCTAATTCGGCCAACCGACATTATTAATTATCTTAAATCGATCAAAATGCATCCGTATTGCCTAGGGCTGGCATATCGTGTATACCCGTACACAATAAGACACAAACACGATAAGACACGGACACGAAATGTGTATACATGTACACGACACGAAAACTTATGGTGTACCTGTATCCCAAACACGAACACGAACCTGTTACTACCTGGTATACATGATAAAACACGATAAGAGCTGGTTAGAAACACATATTTGACAACCTGTTTAGTGAAACAAAAGTCGAAGAGGGAATGTTCGTGAGTGGTGACGGTTGAGAAATAGAGAATGAGAATGTTTGGGAATTTAGGGTTTTGGATAACTTATAATTATATATATATATTAAAAAATATATAACGAGGTACTTAACATGTGCTTAACAGGTAAACAGGTATTTTACATGTTTAGACACAAAAATTAACAGGTAAATTCGTGTCTACCTGTTTAGTACACGAAACTAGTTAAGGCCTTACCTATTAAATTCGTGTATGTATATGTCGTGTATTCGTGTCTCGTGTATAAATTGCCAGCCCTAGTATTGTCTATATTGTTAGCCGACGTTGCTCAATCATGATTTACTATTAACAAGCGTTCATAGCTCAATTAATTTTGCAGAAACAGTCATCATAGCATCGACCAATCAACCCCTAATGTTAATTATGTTATCTCAGCCTTATAATACTCTGTTCGTCTTTGTTCTTCGCTTGTGCTATCATGATCCAATTAACCCTCTTTACCAGAAAGTTTAAGGTAACTAATTTCGTATATATGATTGTCGTTATTCATACTACATTAACCCTATGCTTAATTGAATAAACAATAACGGATTGGTCGATTTTAGAAATTAGGGTTTATAGGAATTGGGGGTTAATCTGAGCTGTTGTATTTAATTTATATTTATGGTTCTAAAACCAACGTATAGTCTTGTCACACCCCGACCAAAGGAGGCGGAACATGCTGGGGTGCATCGGATTGCCCATGAACACAAGACACTATTAAAGTGACAATATTTAAACAACTCATTAATTTCATTAAATCACAAAATCAATACATCTTGTTCAAACATAACAACACCAAATATAAGAATAAATATTGTTCATTATTCTAATAACATAGCGGTATCAAATAGAATGGCGTCTTCAAACTCCAAATCAAGTAATAATCAAACATGTAACAGTGCATAAAATAATATTTGTCAACACGTATGTTGGTGAGCAGTTTCATATTTTTGAGTATATATAATATGAGGCAAAATCCATAATGCGTATATGAAACTACAAATAAAAGCAACAATTGCGGTATATAAATCATAACTAAATGAGGATCCTTTCTAATCGGTAACAACCGACATACTCGGATAATGAGGCCCTATTCTAGTAGCACAAGGCTAAGTAGTTAGGGGAGTATATGATCATACTTATTGAGGCTCAACAACAACATAAAAATAAACACTCGTGCACGTACTGCATATGAAGCATATAACACACAATAGAGCAAGTATTCTAGTATCATACACCCTAACGTTTGTGGTTTGAGGATCGAGTATTATAAATCATTCTTGTTTTGAATTAGTATGCATGTTACCCCAAAGTATAAAAGTGAAAACGGGGGATGAAATGTACACACATGAAATAAATAACTTGATGGATAGTTTGCAATAAAATGGGGGAGGGTAAGTTCAACGGGCAAGATCAAGATTAAAAAGGGTCTTGAGTTAGTAGATGATTTTAAAAGCTTTAAAGTAAAATAACTTGACAAGTAAAATAAATAATTAAAGTTTGAGAGTTAAATTGTAGATACATAAGAATTAAAGTAATGGTTTTAGAAAATTAATTTTACTCGAAGTCGGGTCTCGGTATTCTATTTATTAGTTTATACTTAACCTTCGTTAAGTAAATATTTAGGTATAATTGAAATATTGCAAAGTTAAATAGATACCAAAATGAGACTTTACGAGTGTTCGGATTTGTCGGTTCGAGTCTTGATAATTGGTCAAGCTCGAAGCCGAGATTCCAAAATGTTATGAGATAACTCAATGAAATCGAAAGAAGCTTAACCAAGTGTGTAGTTCTATTAAGAAGAACCTCGACGTCCGTTAAGCGAGTGTTTGGTTTTGTCGGTCCAAACTTGTTATAAGTCAAGTTAGATCCAACATACCAAGTGTTTTGAGAAAACAATTTTAAAATTAGTTTATAAATAGTTTTAGAGAAAACATGAGATTCGGTGGCTCAAAACACACTAGTGTGTCTTAAGCGAGTGAACTCGGTTTAGTTCGGTCCTTGACTCGGAATAAAACCGAGGATGGTTATCACATACCAATACCATGGAAATTTATTAAAATAACTTAGGAATATAATACTCAAGTTTACATACAACATGTTAAAATAAAGTTTTTAAACAAGAGTTCGGTTTCGGTTCGGTCCTTGACTCCGAATGAAACCGAGGATGGTTGCCATATATCCAATACCATAGAACTCATTAAAATAAACTTAAAAATAATAATACTCAAATCTTTCATACAGTATGTTAATAACAATAAAGTATTAAACAAAAGTTCAGTTTTGGTTCGGCTGTTGACTCTGGATGAAACCGAAAATGGTGGCCACATACCCAATACCATTGAACTATTAAATAAAATGATTTGTAAACTAAAAGTAAGTAAGGACTAAACAATATTAATTAGGATAAACAAAATTAAAGCATAACTTAAAGTATTTATCAAGGACTATATTAGTTCTCCATGTAGCCTTGCCTTGTAGCACGACACTTCAACTGACCGTGACCGGAGAAGTGAAATCCGAAGAAAATAAGGGGTGTATATTATATAAATATATGTTGCAACATCAAGCTTTAAGTAACAAGAAATAGTTAGAAAACAAGGATTAATATTAGTTTAACCTTGAAGAGTCAAACTATAAGAACTTGAACAATGGATACTTGGATCTTAGATTGAGAGAGAATTTGGAGAAGAAAGAGCAACCAAAATGATGCATTGGACATTGCCTAAAATAGTGGTGGAAGTATGGTTTATTCATATGGGGTAAAATTGCATGTGATTGGTTAAAATGGTCAAACAAGCTTTTGATAATTGATAATAATAGTCCCTAAAGTTTGTTTTAAGTCATTTTTCATCATAAAGAGGTGTTTTAACGTACCGAAAAGGATGTTTTCTTTACCCGACATTTTTGAAACATAAACAAACATAAAATACAACATTTTATTAATAACGATGAATCCGAAAGATCAAAATGGGTTGGGTTTTTGATACAAATACAAATGCAAGTTAATCCAAAAAATGACAAATATTACAAGTCTGGCTCAGTTGGTTTGTGGGTGTATGAGTTGGGTTGTGCCGGCCAGGCTACGCGGGTTCGAGTCCCGCCAGCCGTGTTTTTGTTTTGGTTAGTTATTATTTAATTATCATATTAACTCATTTAATTATTTATATTATATTTTCCATATTAATCGGTATTTTGTCTAAAACCGACACAAACTATTCGTTTTTCTTCCGAACTTTAGTTAAACCATATATATAGACATAATTACAGAAATTGTCCTTTATGTTTGTATCAAATTTCACTTTTTACCCTTTATCTTCAAAATTGACATGTTTTATCTTTTACGTTGAAAAAACTAACACCGTTTGTCCTTTGGCACTAATCCAGTTAATTTCTTTGGTCAAGTTGCCTTGCACATGAGGGTAAACAAGTCAATTCACCAATCTGATTAAAAGTATTTTAATTATCAAAAAACACAACCCAACCATACCTCCGCTCCCATCTGCCTTTGTTAATCAGTCCACACGATTGACACATTTGTTTCTTCTCGAAGAGCCATCACCACCATCTCCAACAATGATTGTCGTAAACCACCACCATCATAGCAGGGAACCACCATAGCTGGCCCACCCCTACTGTCACACCCCGACCAAAGGCGGCGGAACATGCCGATGCGTAACGTATTGATTGGACAGTAGCTCAAAAGACACTAATTAAAGCTACAATGAATATTTAATTTCATTAACATTAAACACGTACACAAATTCAATAATTATAACAATTACATCATATTCTTGTATGTTGAATAATATCCTAAGGTCAAAGTATTGTATTCCAACTTGAATAATATCAACTACTAGTACCTGTAACATGTATGAAAATAAAGTTTGTCAACACGAATATTGGTGAGAATGCATAAGTTTTAGTTTTATATATATAGATAAATCACAATTCATATGTAAATGATGAGTATTACAATTCCTATGAAAATGTAAACAACTAAATAGATGTGGACCCGTTTTTATTGATATGAAATCAAAGTACTTGGGTAAATGTATGATCATACTAGATAAGGATAGATGAGGATGAGATACCAACCACCAAACACAAAATAAACAATTTGGCACATAGAGCATTATAATAGAGCATCCAATAACCACACATAAACATAAATTGAATTGTGTTATGAATAGATAAGTAAATAAAATGAGTAATTTAAATAGGGTATACATGCCACACCGAAAATTTAAAAGATGAAAAAGGGGATATGTAAACTCACATTTGAGATTAAAGCCAAACTTGAAATGACAACCAAAAGCACGTTAAAGAAAATGAACGATCGAACCTCACGAACTATAAATAAACAAAATATAATAATTAAATACTAACTAATGGGATTGGAAAGTTTAAAGAATACTAAAGCTAATGTATAAATATTAAGGTAAAAACAAGGAAAAGATCAAAAAGGAAGATGAAATACAATATCAGTTTTTGGACAACAAACTGTTCTATTTTGATTAAGGTATTTAAAATATCAAACAATTTTATTATAAACCAAGACTTTCCAGTCTACTAAATTAGAATGTTTTGAACAACTTTAATTTAGAAAAGTTTTGCAAATTCGTAACCTAAACATGCCAAAACAGCTATGTAAATCAGAGGGTACGAATCTGCGCACTGTTTTTAAAATATATATTGCGAATTCATAGGAATGAATTAAAATAGGTAAAAATACTTTTTAGAACCGTATTTCATTGAAGTATATCATACAATTTGGTGTTGTACTTTTTCAGTTTGTTATAAAGAATATATGCCTCTTTCTTTGACGGCTATATCTAATGTCAACACTGAAATATTGCTAAAAGCAATATTCTAACGATTTCGAAAAGGATTTTGATGAAATAAAATTATGGACTTTTTTGGATATGATTATATAACACTTATTAGCATATATCATAAAAAATCCTTGGGTCCTTTGAACAAAAAAATAATGATTCAAAACAGAAAACTAAAGATGTAAGAACGTTTCAAGTGTGACCTTCATGTAATCGATCATCTCCTTGTGTTCTTTGTCTCATCCTCCCTATACACCATGGTGTATGGATTATGTGGATTCTTAGACATGATTGTGTTATGATCATATGACCATTTGATTAACTAGTTTGAACAAGAATTTAAAATAAATAGAAATAAGATGAAGAAGACTTGAATAATTAAAACCCTACCTTTGAAATGGAAAAGAAAATAATCTCTTGAACTTGTCAAAGAGTGGTGCAAGAATGAAAGGGGTGGGAGTGAGTTCTTATTTATACTAAAATAAGAAGTTTATTGTTTAGAATGTTTTAATGATAAAATTGATTAGGAGAGTGATTTGAGGGGAGGAGTTTTGACCAAAATTTGAATGGTGTAGGAAGATATTTTTCATATTTTAAAAATAAATAACTTTAGGTAAAAACAAAATGTGACATAACTAGATTAAAATGATGTACTTTGGTTATGCATCAATAATGTTATTTATGTGATATTTGAATAAAAAAAAAATCATGAGTGTTATAATTTTTATTTATATACAAATTAGTAATGATTAATATTATTAAATAAATTTAGGAAAGAAAAACTATTACGTGTGAAATATGTAACATATGGGTATATGTATTATTAATTGAATCACATCGAAAATTTTAAATGACTCGGGTTTTCGGGTCCGAAAATTGGCGAATGTTACAGTATTCACAACTTTTTGAAAATTTCGTCTCGAAATTATAGAAAAACCATAACATAAAGAAAGAAAGTAAGAGTCTAAGAAAGAATTTTTTTTTAAATATAACGAAGACCTTCGAATGACCCTAATAACGCTACAAATGAAAAATTATGATAAGGACACTTATATATAGGATGTACCGGCGGCGTATCCACCATACCCTTATCACAACCACATTTGTATCGTTACCCAAAATCACCCTTGGTTTTAAGTTGACACACAACCATATTCACTATGAGTTCCTGTAACATCCCGAATTTTCAAATAATAATATTTTACATATTATTTCTTATAATGGAAAAGATACTTGAGTAAATAGAGGAATAGTAAAATGGTAAAAAGGGAAAGATAAAGAGGTTAATTAAAGATAATTAATCATAGACTAAAAAGGAAAGATGGACCTTAGGTCCATGGGCTAAAGGGAGTATAAATACCCCTTAAACCCTAAATCTTTCCATTTCCATCCATATTATCCATTTTACACCACAAAAACACACACAAACCTTCCTCTTTCGGCCGCAAGCTAGATCAAGGAACCGAGATCAAAAATCAAACCTTTTATTGATAGATCTTTGGGTTACAAGCTAGATACAAGTTCAATAACTCATAACAAGCTAGCTGTGACCTAATAATCATATAAAGGTATGTACTTTACGTTTAAAGGTTACATTTTTATGAACAATTTTCCATGAAACTTGACCCTAGAGTAGATTGGACCTAGATGTCTCAAAAAAATACAAACTTGATGACTAAAACGAATCTAATGGCCTTATGATGGTATACGGCTCATAGATGAACCCTAGATCTAGCCTAGAACGTTTTAAACCATAAAGGTCTAAGCTTTAAGTCTAAAACGGGTTATATCTTGTAGTCATGGTGATAATGGGTGTATAACGGCTGAAATGATGGTGAAAAGTGGTTAAGTTCATGGTATAAACCATAAAATGGTTAACTGACCTAAGGAAAGAAATGTTTAGGTAAAAAAATGAACTGAGCTGGGGGTTCTCGGCCAGACTTGAAGACCCTTGGTCAAACCTTATGGTTTTCGGTCAACAGAAATCCAACAAGAGTGTTCGGTGACCAGGTTCTCGGCCATGAAGGTTCTCGGCCAAACATGTGTTTTCGGTCAAGCATGGTTCTCGGTCATGAGTTCGCTGCCAAAGGGTTCTCGGCCATGTTTTCGGCCACCCCATTCTGTTGGGTTTTGGGCCTAAATCCAGTTGGGCCCAGATACTTAATGGGCAGCTAGATCTGATCTAATTAAGCCCACGGATAGTTGAGTCCTATTCTAGTTAAACAAGCCCAACTTAGGAATATAATGGCTAACTAAAATACCAACTTAATCAAGTGAAAGGTTAATTAACTAAATATATATATTTAACAGCTAGCCGAGCCCAGTTAAAGAAAGGAATTACAATAAACGGCGAGCGCAACAGGATCCAGGTGAGTTTCTAGCCCCATTTCCTTGTTATGTTTTCGGGGCTGTTTACATACTCGATGTGAATGTTAATACACTTACCTTAGATGGTAAGTGTATGTCTTAATGAAGATTGTGATAGTTATGTATGTATGCTTGACAGTACGTGAACGACCTTCGGGTATTGCACGTATTGTTAAGGCAAGTATAGTGTAGTATGTATGATATGTGTATGTGAATAAGGGAGTATGTACGATTATGTTGTGTATGGTATTAAATGTATGGATATGATAATGAAAGGCTAGGTAAGGTTAAAGGGTTGCATACCCTAACAATATATGCGAAGGCTAAATGCTTGCATACCCTAATAATATTTGCGAAGGATAAAGGGTTGCATACCCTAATAATATATGCGAAGGTTATAGGGCGTAATGCTCTTTATAACGTAAGGTAAGTAAATGAAAGAAAGAAAGTACGAAGGTAAGTAAGTATATCATAAACGAAAGTATGAAAGCATGTAGTTATGAATGTACTGTATGTTATGTGATTAACTAGAACTCACTCAGCGTAGCTGACTTTTAGTATGCACGCATGTGAGTAGGATGAGACAGCTCGCTTGAGGGGAATACATGGCATGGAATTGAAGATAGTGGCATCTCAAGGAAATGTTATGTTTTTTCAAGGACAATGTTTTATGTTTAAACTACTTTGAAAGTTTATTATGATGAGATTTGAAAGCTATGTAATATATTCTGGTTGAAGTTTTAATATTCCGCGAATGTTTTAATTAACTCTGATATTTAGAACTACGTTTATGAGTAAATCCAACAATAAAGTAGGGCTACCGGTAACGGGGCCTTGCAAGTTGGTATCAGAGCAAAGTTCGAGAGATTTAAGCATCCTTCATGCTTAGACTCGAACATAGAATTTAATTTAAGTAAGAAAAGAAAGAAGATGCCAGTTCAAGAATGCCATGTGTCGCTCAAGCAAGCTTAGCAAAGGTAAGATGCATGATTAAAGAAAGGATATGTGAACGATAGGGATAGGATTAATTGATTTCTATGATTGACTAACTGTTTAAAGTAGAACTAGCACAAATAGACTCATAAAGGGAAGTGTATAGGACACGAAAAGTAACGTGATCAGCTAATCACAGCTGGCCATTGTTATTACCTGTTAGCCTTACTATCCTTGTACTAAATAGTTCCTTGAGTGATGATGTTTGTGTTTCCTTATAGAATACGAATGGCTGGAGCTAAGAAGGTTGCTGGAAGGGGAGGACGTATGAGATGTCGTGGTATGCCACGCGGTGTCCGAGAGCCTTCATTAGGAGCAGCTACTAATGCTGAGGGAGAGGGAAGTGCAGCCGGTGGAAATTCGAGTAACAACGAGGGAGTTCAACTGGACCCCGCAATCCAAACGGCCATTGCTCAAGCGATAGCAGCTGCTGTGAAAAACATGAATGCTGAAGGGTCTGCTGGAGGGCATGAAAGAACTGTTGGAGGGGCAGGGGGTGACGGTGAGAGAAATGAGCAAGAAGAGAGGGAGGCCTCGAGTGAGGTTAAGTCTGTGAAAGCTGGTGACGAGAAAAGAGGCCGAGGCGGGTGCAACTATAAGTCCTTCAAGGGATGTGACCCGCCAAAGCTGACTGGTTTGGGGGATGCAATCGCTACTCTTCAGTGGATAACCGCCGTGGATAAAATTATCCGAATCAGTGAGTGTCGTCCTGACCAAGCTGTCGGTTATGCCACCCAATCCTTCGGTGATGAGGCGATGTACTGGTGGGAATTGATTGACCAAAGGAAGAGTCGGGAGGAAATCAAGGCTATGAAATGGGAGGATCTGAAGGAATTGGTTATGAAGAAATTATGTGCTGACGCTGAGATTGAGAGGGCGGATATGAAGTTCTTGAACTTGAAATCTGGGACGATGACACATCGTGAGTATACCACCGAGTTCAACCGAATGTCTAGGTTGGTACCCGATATGGTCAACACTGAGGCTAAGAGAATCAAGTGCTACGTGAGGGGACTGCCGCCGAAAGTTCGCATGCTGGTCAGGGCGAATAAACCTGCTACTTTTGACTCTGCTGTCGAACTCGTAGAGATTGTTTATGAGGATCTGGCTGCGGACGATGTTGTGGTGGGGGAAGAAAAGAAGGACAATAAATGGGTCGATCCTGTAAAACGACCCGGTACTCAGTTGTGGAACCCCAAGGATAAGAAACAGAAAGTGTGGGAGAAGAGATCGTGCAAGACGTGTGGAAAGATGCATGGGGGTAAGTGTAAGTGGGGTAAAGGATCGGATGTTTGTTATAAATGTGGGAAGGCGTATGGGGGAGAGTGCAGAGTCGGATCAAATGCTTGCTATAAGTGCGGGAAGGTGGGGCACTATGCTCATGAGTGCAGTGAGAAACCGGCATGTCTCGGTGTGGTAAGACAGGCCACATGGCTAGAGAGTATACCGAAGCTGGAGGAAACGGAAAGAAAGATGCTGAACCATCAAGGCTAAAGACCAGAGCCTACATGCTGACTCAAGAACAAGCCAAGCAGATTCCAGATGTTGTCACAGGTACGTTTCTAGTAAACGGTATATCCGCTTCAGTATTATTTGATTCAGGTGCGAACAAAAGTTTCGTAGCTACACCATTTAGTAAATTAGCTAAAATGAAATGTTGCCGAGTGTCTGAAACTTTTATAGTAGAAACCGCCAACGACACTTCGGTTAAAATAATGAAAATGGTTAAGGACTGTAAGATAGAGTTAGAGGGACACGAGTTCCCTGTTACTTTGTATGTTATGACCTTAGGAGGGTTCGATGTGGTTTTGGGAATGGATTGGTTATCTGAGTATGAAGCTCAGATAGTATGTAAGAGTAGGATAATAAGGTTGAAATCTTTGGATGGTAGTGCGGTGACGGTTTACGGTGATAAGAAATGTTCTGGGCTTAACGTAATTTCGATGATAAAAGCCGAGGGTTTGTTAAGGCGAGGGTGTGGTGCCTACCTGGCGTATGTTGTCAACGCTGCGGCCTAGAAAAAAGAAATGAAAGATGTTCCTATAGTGCGCGATTACCCAGAAGTATTCCCAGGGGATCTTCTAGGGTTGCCGCCAGAGCGAGAGATAGAATTCCAGATAGATTTAGTACCAGGAGCCCAACCCGTCGTGAAAGCACCTTACCGTTTAGCGCCGTCCGAGATGAAAGAATTAATGTCCCAACTGCAAGAACTCATCGAAAAGGGTTTCATTAGACCAAGTGTTTCCCCGTGTTATTCATGAAGAAGAAAGATGGAAGCATGAGAATGTGCATAGACTATCACGATTTGAATAAGCTTACGGTGAAGAATAGGTATCATTTGCCAAGGATTGATGATCTGTTTGACCAACTGCAAGGTTCAAGTTGGTTCTCACGAATAGATCTCAGATCAGGCTACCATCAATTGAAAGTGAAAGAGGCAGACATCCCTAAAACAGTGTTTCGAATGCGGTATGGGCATTACGAGTTCCTCGCGATGTCATTCGGTCTAACAAATGCTCCTGCAGCATTTATGGACATGATGAATAGGGTGTGTCGGCCTATGTTGGATAAATCGGTAATGGTCTTTATCGATGACATATTGATCTATTCAAAGAGCGAGACTGATCATGCCGAGCATTTGAGAGAGGTATTGGAGACTCTGAAGAAGGAAATGTTATATGCTAAGTTTTCGAAATGCGCGTTCTGGTTAAGAGAAGTGCAATTTCTAGGTCATGCGATTAATCCTGAAGGGATTACCATGGACCCAGCTAAGATTAAAGCGATAACGAATTGGAAGACTCCGCGGAATCCGACTGATATACGAAGCTTCTTAGGGTTAGCTGGCTACTATAGGAGATTCCTCGAAGGTTTCTCCAAGATAGCCGCACTGTTGACCGGTATGACCCGAAAGACGATAGTATTCACCTGGGGGAAGTTTCAAGAAGAATCTTTCTAGAAGTTAAAGAAGAAACTCACGCAAGCTCCAATCCTTGCTTTACCCAATGGTGACGAGGATTTTGTTATTTGTACTGATGCTTCGCATCGTGGGTTAGGTTGCGTGTTGATGAAACGAGGAAAGGTGAGAGCTTACGCGTCTAGACAGTTGAAAGTCCATGAGAGTACTTATCTGACGCACGATTTAGAGCTAGCGGCAGTAGTGCATGCTCTTAAGATTTGGAAACATTATTTGTATGGTACTAAGTGTACCATCTACACAGATCATAGAAGCTTAAAGTACTTCTTTGAGTAGAAAGAGCTGAACATGAGGTAGAGAAGATGGCTGGAGTTGATTAAGGATTACGACTGTGATATTAAGTACTATCCTGGTAAAGCTAACGTGGTCACCAACGCGCTAAGTCATAAGAATAAGGAAGTCCTTGCAATAGTAAGGTCATACCAGCTGATTATGAATTCAAGTCTTTTCGAAGAAATCATCAAAGTACAGTCAGAGGTGTTAGTAGATGAAGGGTTAGTGAAAAGGGAGAGAGTTTACGGCCAGCAGAATGAGTTGATGGAAAACACTCATGGCGTTAAAACTCGATTTGACCGCATGTGGATCCCACGCCATGGAGATCTTAGAGGTCGAATCTTAGATGAAGCTCACAAGTCAAGATACTCGATTTATCCTGGAGCTACAAAGATGTATCAAGATTTGAAAAGAGATTACTGGTGGCCAGGAATGAAGAATGATGTGTTGGATTATGTTAGTAAGTGCCTAACTTGTTTACAAGTCAAGGCCGAACATCAGAAGCCTTATGGTAAGATGCAACCGCTTGAAATACTTGAATGGAAATGAGAACACATCACCATGGATTTCATAACTAAGCTACCTCGTACAGCTAAGCATCATGATACCATCTGGGTGATTGTGGACCGTTTAACCAAGAGTGCTCACTTTCTGCCTATACGAGAGGCTATCTCGTTAGAAACGTTAGCAAACTTGTTCATAAAAGAGGTTGTATCTAAGCATGGAGTACCGTTATCGATCGTGTCTGATAGAGATACTCGGTTTACTTCGAGGTTTTGGAAGAAGTTCCACGAAGCTATGGGAACGATATTGAACATCAGTATGTCGTATCATCCTCAAACCAATGGACAGTCTGAGAGGACGATCCAGACCCTTGAGGATATGCTACGTGCTTGTGTTTTAGATTTCGGTGGAAGTTGGGATGATCACCTGCACCTAGCAGAGTTCTCCTATAACAACAGTTACCATTCAAGTATTGGTATGCCACCGTTTGAAATGCTTTATGGTAGACGATGAAGAACTCCGGTGTGTTGGGGTGAGATTGGTCAGAAAGAAATGGGAAGTTTAGAAGTTGTACAAGAGACGTCTTCAAAGTTCGACCAGATCAAGGCTAGAATGAAAGCTGCTTAAGACAAACAGAAGTCGTATGCTGATAAGCGGCGACGACCGGTTGACTTTAACGTTGACGACAATGTGATGCTCAAGGTCTCGCCTTGGAAAGGAATCATTCGATTCAGAAAGAGAGGAAAGCTGAGTCCAAGGTACATTGGACCGTTTAAGATTTTAGATCGTGTAGGTGAAGTAGCTTATAAGCTGGATTTACCTAATGAGTTAGAAGGAATCCATTCAATGTTCCATGTTTCTCACTTGAGGAAATGTCTAGTTGATGACACGTCTCACGTGCCACTGATTGATATTGAGGTTGATGAACAACTGAACTACATTGAGCAACCGATAGAAATTGTCGATCGCAAGGAGAAGCAACTTCGTCATAAGGTTATACCCTTAGTGAAGGTGAAATGGAAGCACCACAAGGGATCAGATGCTACATGGGAAGCTGAGGATGAGATGCGCAAGTTTTACCCTAATCTGTTCGTGTAATAGTTAGGTTTCGGGGACGAAACCTCTTTAAGGAGGGAAGACTTGTAATATCCCGAATTTTCAAATAATAATATTTTACATATTATTTCTTATAATGGAAAAGCTACTTGAGTAAATAGAGGAATAGTAAAATGGTAAAAAGGGAAAGATAAGGAGGTTAATTAAAGATAATTAATCATGGACTAAAAAGGAAAGATGGGCCTTAGGTCCATGGGCTTAAGGGAGTATAAATACCCCTTAAACCCTAAATCTTTCCATTTCCATACATCTTATCCATTTTACACCACAAAAACACACACAAACCTTCCTCTTTCGGCCGCAAGCTAGATCAAGGAATCGAGATAAAAAATCAAACCTTTTATTGATAGATCTTTGGGTTACAAGCTAGATACAAGATCAATAACTCATAACAAGCTAGCTGTGACCTAATAATCATATAAAGGTATGTACTTTACGTTAAAAGGTTACATTTTTATGAACATTTTTCCATGAAACTTGACCCTAGAGTAGATTGGACCTAGATATCTCATTAAAATACAAACTTGATGACTAAAACGAACCTAATGGCCTTATGATGGTATACGGCTCATAGATGTACCCTAGATCTAGCCTAGAACGTTTCAAACCATAAAGGTCTAAGCTTTAAGTCTAAAACGGGTTATATCTTGTAGCCATGGTGATAATGGGTGTATAACGGCTGAAATGATGGTGAAAAGTGGTTAAGTTCATGGTATAAACCATAAAATGGTTAACTGACCTAAGGAAAGAAATGTTTAGGTAAAAAAATGAACTGAGCTGGGGGTTCTCGGCCAGACTTGAAGACCCTTGGTCAAACCTTATGGTTTTCGGTCAACAGAAATCCAACAAGAGTGTTCGGTGACCAGGTTCTCGGCCATGAAGGTTCTCGGCCAAACATGTGTTTTCGGTCAAGCATGGTTCTCGGTCATGAGTTCTCTGCCAAAGGGTTCTCGGCCATGTTTTTGGCCACCCCATTCTGTTTGATTTTGGGCCTAAATTTAGTTGGGCCCAGATACTTAATGGGCAGCTGGATATGATCTAATTAAGCCCACGGATAGTTGAGTCATATTCTGATTAAACAAGCCCAACTTAGGAATATGATGGCTAACTAAAATACCAACTTAATCAAGTGAAAGGTTAATTAAGTAAATATATATATATATTTAACAGTCAGCTGAGCCCAGTTAAAGAAAGGAATTACAATAAACGGTGAGCGCAACAGGATCCAGGTGAGTTTCTAGCCCCATTTCCTTGTTATGTTTTCGGGGCTGTGTGCATACTCGATGTGAATGTTAATACACTTACCTTAGATGGTAAGTGTATGTCTTAATGACGATTGTGATAGTTATGTATGTATGCTTGACAATACGTGAATGACCTTCGGGTATTGCACGTATTGTTAAGACAAGTATAGTGTAGTATGTATGATATGTGTATGTGAATAAGGGAGTATGTATGATTATGTTGTGTATGGTATTAAATGTATGGATATGATAATGAAAGGCTAGGTAAGGTTAAAGGGTTGCATACCCTAACAATATACGCGAAGGCTAAATGCTTGCATACCCTAATAATATATGCGAAGGATAAAGGGTTGCATACCCTAATAATATATGCGAAGGATAAAGGGTTGCATACCTTAATAATGTATGCGAAGGATAAAGGGTTGCATACCCTAATAATATATGCGAAGGTTATAGGGCGTAATGCTCTTTAAAACGTAAGGTAAGTAAATGAAAGAAAGAAAGTACGAAGGTAAGTAAGTATCTCATAAACGAAAGTATGAAAGCATGTAGTTATGAATGTACTGTATGTTATGTGATTAACTAGAACACACTCAGCGTAGCTGACTTTTAGTCTGCACGCATGTGAGTAGGATGAGACAGCTCGCTTGAGGGGAACACATGGCATGGAATTGAAGATACTGGCATCTCAAGGAAGTGTTATGTTATTTCAAGGACAATGTTTTATGTTTAAACTACTTTGAAAGTCTATTATGATGAGATTTGAAAGCTATGTAATATATTCTGGTTGAAGTTTTAATATTCCGCGAATGTTTTAATTAACTCTGATATTTAGAACTGCGTTTATGAGTAAATCCACACTAAAGTAGGTCTACCGGTAACGGGGCCTTACAGTTCCATGCGAGTAAAAATGGGCGCCGACCTTGTCTTTAATATCCTTCATTGCCCATTCAAGCAGCCTTCTCGCCTTCTGATGCACCAACTCCTTCTTCGGTCTCCATCGCATCCTTAACCCCGCTAGTTCCAGCTTCGTTTCCCTCTGTCATCTCCACATCCACTTCACCGCCAAGAGCCGCCAGAGCATTCTTCCAGTTTTTCACGTCCCAGGTCTCCTTATCAAAAGCAGGATCACCGGCTTCCGTCACCATCTTGATCCTTGCCTGTAGCACCGACCTGGCAGCCCACATCTTTGCCTCCTCGGTGGCATGTTTCACCCCTTCTTGGTGTTGCGCTTCTGTTGAGGATAGTTGATCCTCCAACTTCTTTTTGTCATTTGAAAAGCTGGATTAAGGCTTTATCCTTGGTAACCACAACACTCCACATCCCGGATAGCTTCTTACTCATCTGGTTCACAATCTTTTCATAGTGGTCTTTGCAAGCGCTCACAGCCTGTAACCAACAGTTAAGTGAGGATTAAATTTCAAAATAACAGGATACATGATGCTTATAGTGAGGATCACATAAAAGTTGGTTTCGAGCTCGGAAGATCTCTTTCTCTTGGAAGCGGCTGACTTGGCTCTGGTAGTTGAAGCTTTTGGCTCGGAATTGGTTGCTGCCTTCAAAGCCTCCTTCTTGATATCTTGAGGAGTAATCATGCTGTCAATGTCCTCCACGGAGAATTTGCTGGCGGACTTCCGAGATTTTTAGCACATACAGGGATAAATTAACAGATAGGTACTCTATCTAATGCTATTTATTTCAAATTATTATATTAATCTTACTTGACATGTTGGAGTCTGAGGAGATCTCACAAAAAGCTTCGACAAATCGGGCTTGAAAAGTTCTAACCTTGGAATCCAGGGCAAGGAATCGTTTTGTTTTTTCTTCTGTTCCAGGTAGCTTAGCCAGGGAAGCAAAATTCTCAACTGCAAAACATAAAAAAGAAAAAAGATTCTGAGTTAGATCGGTCATGACGGATCATGTCTTTGTTAAGGATCCAGGATCCTACCCCTTTCTGACCCATTTTAATGGAAAATCAGCCCCACCAGGTATGGAGTTGCGATTTACGAAGAAGAACTGATTCCTGAAAAAGGAATCGTTTAAGGTCACTTTTGAAATCAGATGGCGTTGTCTAGGTTTGGACTTCATTATGAACCGGCTTGGACCGTGAGTGGTTAGGGTATAAAGGTGAGACAATTCCGGGATGCCAAAGTCAATCTCCTCTTCCTCAATAATTCTCTCAATGGTACAACCCTCCAAATTATGGGCATAGCTTGGATATAAGATATGCCAGTAGTTTCAAAGAAACTCTGTGTGAAAGGGGGAAAAGGATAAGTGTAGCCAATGAGAAAGAGACAAGCCGGAAAACACACCCAGGTTTGAGAATAAACGTCACATTGAACGCCCGAATCATACGGTCGTAAAATGGTTTCCGACGGAAACAGTGGTCGGAACTCATCGATTTCGGGGTCAGTGAACTTGCGTATCTCCATAGAAGGATTGTCTATAAGGTTTTGGAATTGCATCTTCGTCAAACCGGAGTTGTCGAAGGACTGGTCGGACGGCTAAGAGGGAGGAGAAGAAGAAGAAGAAGAAGAAGCGACAGACATGTTATCAGAAAATTAAAAGAATAAAGAGAAAAGGAAGGATACCTGATGAGCTGCCTGGATATATGGTTATAAAAGGATTATAGGGATCGCATATATAGGCGGTTATGATTAATATCAAGGGTTTGATAAAATCCGTTCAGTTCAAAAGAGGATCCAACTAATGAGCGTCACATACTCATCTAGTCTCCCATTATCACCCTGGTGCCGCCAAAACTAAATGTTGGGGCATGAATCGACCCTGGGTCACATGAAGCACCATATCTCTTCCTTACCACTCCATCATATATCATTAAATTTAAAGTTTCAATGTGAAAAATAAACCTTTTAAAATTTAAGTTTGCCTTATTTTTATGTAAAAAAAAGAAGAAATCTCAAACATGATAATGAAGCTTTTTTTGAACATTACACTTTAACCTAAATACAGTGAAGTATACAATTTTGTAATACTAGTCTCTTTAACTTTTACGCTTTTTTCAATTAGTCCCCTCTGAAAGTTCTAAGTTGTTTTAGTTTGATCCCCAAACATTCTCTTTCGCTAAAATCTATGTACTATGTAATTTTGCCCCCCTCCCCCCAAAGTATTCATAGTTTTAACAAATTAGCTAATTTGTTATTATATATGTATATATTTATATTTAAGTTATTGATCTTTTTTAATGACCAACATGAGAAG
Source organism: Bidens hawaiensis (assembly GCF_021521415.1). NCBI lineage: Eukaryota > Viridiplantae > Streptophyta > Magnoliopsida > Asterales > Asteraceae > Bidens > Bidens hawaiensis. The sequence continues at coordinate 50,559 of NW_027493875.1, forward strand.
TTTTTTAGATTTTTTTTGTAGGTCGTTACGACATGTTTATTTTATCTTTGTCGCAGGAGGGTGATGACCTCAAATCCGACCGTGCTTGGATGGTGGTGGAGGGTTTCAAACAGGTGTATCAGTAGGCCAAGTCTTGTCATGAAACTTGTCAGGAACGGGATGTTTTGAACAGTGCGGTGTTTGCATCAGGGTTTCAACACGGTTTGAAGGCAGGTTATGATTATCAGGCCAAAGGAGCTTCTATTCTTGAGGTGCCGACGTTCTCAGACACTGCCGAGGCGGAGGCAGAGAAAGCCTTTGTTGCTTACAGCACTTTCGAGCCCCCAATCTTGAACCAACTCTCCATCACCCCCGACGTATCCGTGCGCAAGATCAAAGCTTTGTCCTCCGTGGTTGATCCTCCATCTCCCCTCCCATGATTGTGTGGTCGTTGCCGTCTATGGGTAGTTATTACCCTTTTATGATCCTCTTTTGAGTTTTATGTGTTTTGTATGGATAATCATACTGTTAACCCGTTAAGGGTTTAGGTTTGCATGTTATTGTCTTTCCCCCGGGGGCTAACTGGATATTTGAATCATTTGATGATGTTGTGTTTTAATTGTGCTATGTGTTTATCGTGTATGCATGTGAGCAACTTGGAAATCTCTTGATTTCGTTTAATTGTTTTAGTTAACCATGTAGCCTATCGATGAGGCCTTCCCCTCATCCTTTATGATAGGGGGTATGGAATTGTCACTTGATGTGAGCTTGTTTAAACGTTTTTTTCTTGGGAAACAATAGTTTTTGATTTTTATGAATCAATTTTTAGCGTTTTTTCGGATTATGGATGACATATGCATGGCCTCTCGGAGAGGTTTTTACAAACATTTCAAAACAAACTTCTTGCCATTAAATATGTGTCACATTACACAAATGGATTTCAAAAAGATCATTAAGAATGACCCATTTTGCAGGTTCCTTCCCGGAGAGGTTATTGTGGATCGTAGAGGTCTTCCTTGGGCGTGGCTAGTTGTCACAAAATGTCTATAAATTGCCTAACGTGTGTTGCCTCTTTGCCTTTCCTCGCTAGAGATTTAGGCATAGTATTTCCTTAGTTGAATCGCGTTCCACGTACGAGGCACCTCTTACCCTGTGCGGTATGCCAATTTATAGGCACCTTTATCTCCGGCCCAGATGACCGGATAGGGGCCCTCCTATCGAGGCCCCAACTTCCCTTGACTTTCCTGCCTGCTTGCTTCATTTTCTCGTAAGACCAAAACTCCTACGTTGAACCTGACCTCTCTTACTCTTGAATTTTAATACTTTTCCATCTTTTTCTTATATTCAAATTCTCGTCTCGCCGCCGCCTATCTTCTTTCTTCAGCGAAATTCAGGTTCAACCTGAGATCGCTTTCATTTTCTACCTCAGTCAGCTGCGTTCTATTGGTGGGTAAGCCTATCTCCACATGTGTCATGGCTTCTGTGTCGTAGGTCAGGCTGAACGGCGTTTCCCCGTGGCTGACCTTAGGCATGGTTCGATCAGCCCATAGAACATGTGGTAGCTCCTCCACCCACGAGCTTCATTGCCTACCCATCCGGCCAGTTATTCCTTCTACAATGCTCCGATTTGCCCTTTCCACCTGCCCGTCTGCCTGGGGATGGGCGACTGACATGAAGACCTGTTTGATCTTCAACTGTTCACACCATTCCTGAAAGACTCCCCCTTCAAACTGCTTCCCATTGTCGCTTATGATAGTGTGAGAAGCCCAAAACAGCAGACAATGTTTTCCCATACAAACCTCTTCACCTGTTGTCCCGTGATTGTGGTTAGAGGCTTGGCCTCTACCCACTTGGTGAAGTAATCGATAGCTACCACCAAGAACTTGGCTTTCCCCGTCCCTTCAGGAAAAGGACCCAGTATGTCGACGCCCCATTTTTGAAATGGCCAAGAAGAACTGACTAGGACAAGGTTAAGTTTGGGTTTTCGGGTTACAGGGACGTAGATGGCAACTGTTACACTTCCGTATTTCCCTAAGGGCGCACAAGAACATGGCGGGCCAGTAATACCCGGCCCTCATGGCTCGGGCCTCCACAATTTTCGCTCCCATGTGCATCCCAAATATACCCTCGTGGATTTCCCATATGATGTATTCAGCTTCTCCGTAATCGACGCATTTGAGAGAAGGGCCCAGGTAGGACCTCCTGTATAGAGCCCCATCTATGATTTCGTACTGGAGAGCCCAGATCCTCAACCTGCGAGCCCCTTGCTTGTCTTCGGACACTATCCCTTCTTGCAAGTACCGTAGGATCGGGGTCATCCAGCATGGCCCAGGTGTTTATATGCTGGAGACCATATCTTTCAGTATCGGCGGTCGCTTGATGGTCTCCACCTTGACGTCCTTCGCCAAGTGGTTGAAGGCCACAGTTGCTAGTTTTCTCAAAGCGTCGGCCTTTTTGTTTAAACCTTGGGAAATGTGGGCGACTTCAGCTTCTTTGAAACTTTGCAATAACTCTTTGGTCTTCTATAAGTATTCTATCATTTTGTGATCTTTGGCCTCGTAATCTCCCTTCACCTGGTTCGCTACTAGTAGCGAGTCCATGTGATCTCTGATAAAGTTGGACTGGGATTCTTTTTGCCATTGTTATCCCTACTAACAGGGTCTCATATTCAGCCTCGTTATTGGTGCTGGGAAAGTTTAATCGCACGACATATGTTAATTCTATCCATTCGGGGCTGACGAGAATGGGTCCCGCCCCACCCCATATTCATTCGAGACCCCATCTATGTAAAGGTTCCAAAAGGGGTTCTTTCGGATCCTTCGGAACTTCGACTTCGACATCTCCTTGGTGGTCCTCTAGGGACATGGGTTCTTCATTCTCAAGCGCCGGAGCTTCAGTGAGGAAGTCAGCTATTACTTGCCCCTTGAAAGCCGCCCGGGGCTTGTATTCAATTGTATGATCTCCCAGCTCTATTGCCCATTTGACTAGCCTGCCCGAGATCTCATGCTTCATCAGAATTCGCTGAAGGGGTTTATCAGTTAGGACCCGGATCCCGTGGGCTTTGAAGTACCGCCTCAATTTTCTTTCCATGTATATTTGGGATAGCACAAACTTCTCAATGGGAGAATATCTTTCTTCTGGGCCTTTCAGCATGCGGCTGACGAAGTATATGGGTATGTGGACCTCTTTTCTTTCGACCATGAGCACGGAACTGATAGTCCCGTCGGTGTGTTAGAGATAAAGGATTAGGACCTCTCCTGGCTGTGGATCCGTGATCGTGGGGAGCTCGCAAATATGGGCTTTTAGCTCTTGGAAAGCCTTATCGGACTCCGTATCCCAGCAGAATTTGTTCTTCTTCATGCTTCTTCTTAGAACAGCATATATAGGAGTGTTCTTTCTGCTATTTTTGAAAGGAAACGATTGATGGTGACTAGCCTCCCGTTAAGCCTTTGTACCTCTTTGATGTTTCTCGGGGGTTCCATCTGGATTAATGCTTCTACCTTTTCGGGGTTTGCCTTGAAACCTATTTTAGTGACTAGGACTCCCGTGAACTTTCCCTCTTCAACCCCGAACGAGCACTTGCCGGGGTTAAGTTTCATGTTGGCTCTCCTGAGGGTGATGAAAATCTCTCTTATGTCGTCAAGCATCTTGTCTTCGTTTGTGCTTTTGATGACCAAGTCATCCATGTAGATTTCTACGTTCCTCTCCCTTTGCTGATCGAAGAGTTGGTCCATGAAGCGCTGGTACGTCACCCCCGAGTTCTTCAAACCGAAAGGCATTTTGGTATAGCAAAATGTCCCCTCATTAGTGTAAAACGTTGTCTTTTCTTCATATTTAGAGCTCATTTGGATATGGTGGTATCCTTTGTATGCGTCCAAGAAACATCTAAGAGGGAACTTGGCGAGAGATTCTATTTTCTTTTCCACTTCCAGGAGAGGGTATGAGTCCTTCGGGCAGGCCTTATTTAAATCCCTGAAGTCGATACACATGCGCCAGCTGCTGTCCGACTTCACGATCATGACCGGGTTCGATATCTATTGTGGGTATTTGACTTCCCTAACGATCCCTGCTTGCACAAGTTTGGCGTTTCTTCCCGCACTGCTCGACTTTTCTCGGGACCTAGGCTCCTCTTTTCTGTTTGATTGGTTCCATCCAATGGAACTCGTCGAGACTATGCTGTACCAAGTTTCGTGGGACCCCGGTCATGTCCTCGTGCTTCCAAGCGAATACATCGGTGTTACGTAGTAGTACTTCCTTTAGCCCGGCCTTCCCCTTGTCGGATAGTTGCGACCCTATTCTTACCGTCTGATCCGTGTGTTCCCCATTGAGTACCCATTCTTCCACTCCTTTTTTTGTCTTGGTTCCCCTGCCAATGCTGCCTATTATCTCTGTGGACGAACGGATAGTAGTTATCCCCTTGGGAGTGGAGAATCTCATGTATCTAGGTATAGTGGATGGGACCGCTCGAAGTGCTTTCATTCCTGATCGGCCCCAGATAATGTTGTACTTCGAATGAGCTCAAACTACGGAGAAACGAAGGTAAATTGTTCGGGTTTTTTCCTCGTCTCGGAGAATGAATGGGAGGGTGATAGACCCTAAAGGTTCTACTATCTTCCCCGAGAACCCCATCAACGAACATATATCTTCTTCTAACCTGCTTCGAATCTCCCTTTGTAACCTCACGAAATAGTGTTCATACATTACTTCCACCCCACTTCACCGCAAGTCCCGCTACACTTGTTGATATGTTCAACGGCATCTCCCTGACCTCGTCCTCTGTTAGGCATGGGAAGGATGCCTCTGACTTCATCCATGCGGTGCTTGCGGTAAAGGAACCCATTCTCCCTACCTTAAGGGCCCTTCCAGGATTCCCTTCGTCGTTATCTCTTCTTCGTATCATGTCCACAAAGTGTTTGTCCTCGTCTTCCTCTTTAACTTTTAACGGGGACCCCCTAGCCAGAAGAGGCAGCTGCCCAGACTTCAGGGTTGCCTCCCATAAATTTTTCAGTTGGACGCAGCTATTAGTGGTATGGCCATGACTTTTGTGTTAGTTACAATACCCTTGTGGGTTGGGCTTGTACGCTTGCTTGAACGAGCTGGATGTCTTGGCCTGGTACTTGGCCTTGTCTGCTATCAGTACATCTTCACCTCCAGGTGGCGGTTTTTTCCCATAAGGAGGCCTGTACCGGACTCCTTCTGGGCGCATGCAGGTGGGGAACCAAGGTAAATGGTACGTTGTCGAGGGTATGTAACCGGTGTGACTTTTTTTGGGGGGGGGGGGGGTGGGGGATGGTAGTGTGTAAAACGAGCTTTGTCAAAAGGTGTCCGGATCATTCATGGACTGGAACCTCCGATGCAGTCCCCCCTCAGAGGTTTAGGCGTCCCCTTTTTTGCTTCCTATTCTCGTAGCTTGGACCCCGTGTATTTTCCTCTAACAAAGGCTCGTACACGATCCATTAGTTGGTCGAAAGTAGTCGGAAAATCTTCTCCCAGTTTTTCCGTTAATTGTGAAAACCTCACCCCATTGATGAAACCACTAATTTTCATGACCTCCGGTACTCCCTTGATGTTCATGCTCTCAGCTACATACCTATCCATGAAATGTTCCACCTTTTCTTCAACCCTTCTTCTGATGTACATAATCTCATTAGGATTCTTCATAGCCTTTCTTTGCTGGCTAAAGTTTCTCAGGAACTTCCCCTTCAGCTCTTCATAACTGTCTATACTTCCTGGTTCGAGACTGTTAAACCAGACTCGTGCTCCCTTGTTAGGGTTTAGGGGAACATTAGGCTCCAAGCCGGCATGGACCACCCGCTGACAATTTCTGCTCCTTAGAAGGCGTGGAGATGGTTTTCTGGGTGCTGAGTTCCGTTATACTTGTCCACTGTGGAGGGATAGAGAAGCTTAGGAGGTAGGTACCCTCCTCTATCCGCCGAGTGAAATTGGATATGTCGGGCGTGTCCGACAGGCGGTACGGGGTATCCAACGTGTCAGGCGCGGATCTTTTCTTCTCTTTCCCCTTGACGAAAGAAAGGAGAGTGACCAGGGATTCCAAGAACACAAGAATCCTTGCTCTGAATGCTTCTGGGATCCTACCCTTCCTCCGGTACCGGCGTGCCGAACGATAAACGTGTCTTGACCTCCTTGAGTTTCTCTTCTCTTGCTCTTCTAGCATGCTTTGAGTGCATCCTTGTGAGCTTGTACGAATTCGGGGGTTATCTCCCATTCCCCCCCCCCCCCCATTAAATCTCAAGATCAATTAATAGTGGTGATGACCTGTTGGAGCCTCTAGTATGCATACACCTGTAGGTATCTGCACACAAACACAACCACGTAAACCCGAAAATAACAGAAAAAATCTACAAAAGTTAACACATGTTGCGCATTACTCCCCTGAAATGGCGCCAAAATTTGACGTGAGGTCGAAGACTCACTCAAAAATTAACCGACTACTACTAATTAGATAGTGGTAAGCGGGTTTCGAACACAGAGAGTTTGTGGAAAATGTGTTACTAAGTAGCCTTGTATTTAATATATATTAAACTAAATGCAACAAATAAATTCAAGTATTTGATTGGTTTGTTTCGATTAACGAAAATAACTGAAAACAATTTAACGATTTTAACTGAATTAATAAAAAGAATGCTCTCTACCGATTTCAGGTTTCCAATGTTGATACTGTTAACGTTTACTTTTGGGATGAACTACATAGACATAATTCGTGAGAATGCGTTTGATTGTGATAAAAGAGGACATAGTACTTGGATTATAAAAACGCAAGGTTGTATCTCGATAATCAGTTTTATATAGTTAACCCTAATTCCCTTCCAATAAATCCCTATTGCCTATGGCACCAAGAACTGATAGTCAAGAACAAGAATTATACTATACTAACAATTACAAATCAAACTCACAATCACCATAGCAATACAATCATAAGATCAAATCACTATCCTACAAATAACATAAATGATTAACAATTATTCAATGGAAAACCTTACAATTCGGGAGAGAACACAAAGGAAATTAGCCACTCATAATTCGGTTCATCACCACATCAATTAAAGAATGCATATGAATCAAAATCGAGTCTATAATGATTACCACACTCAAAATAAGGTTATAGAACCCCAAAATCGCCTCTATGTTGCTCTTGGATGAAACGATATTATCAGAATGTCAAAAGCCGTCCAAAAAACGAGTTATAAAAGCTGTTACAACTTTCAGCGTCAGGCCCACCGTAAGCTACGGTGGCCACCGTAGCTTACATTGGCTTCCAAAAAGCTACGGTGGGAAAAAACTGCCTTACGGTGACCATTTTCTCCAGGGGCCACCGTAGCTTACGGTGGCCACTGTAAGCTACGGTGGCTTCCATTCTTGTATCCTTGTTTTCTTCATAACTTTCTCATTTCAACTCCGTTTTCTTCACCGTTTTTGCCCACGTTATCGTAACTTCATCCTCTATCTTCTCCTACCTGCAATTATACGAGTAAACATATTCAACTAATTCCAAGAAGTAAACCAATTATATGTATTATTATTATCAGTCTTACATTCGTTAAGGGTTGTCCAATGGACCACCCGTCGCATTCCCACACTTACCCGTTGCTTGCCCTCAAGCAACTCAATCATTCAAAGTTAAACTTTAACTCATTCAACAAAACACATCTCGATTATGTTCCCAAGTCATACCCTATTCCCACATGTTTCGTATTTGCACTATTAACACGTTTATTTATCAAACCTAGAAACTCAACCAAACCTAACACGTTTCCTGTTTTTCTTTCACGCAACACACCCTTTTGAACATTCCACTAATTAACTTTTTCAAAGCTAGCATGATGTGCTAGTCCACCAAAATGCACGTGTGCCAATCTACTATAATAAGCTTGTTTAACTATCGAACCTCCGCCTAATAAATGCATAGACACTCGTGAAAATCAAGAGGGCTTATAATGGGTTATAATGGGGCCAAGTGTTCGGGTACGGAATGAGAATATTAAAAGTAGCCCAAGCGAACCGATCCGGCTTATTACATACATTCTAAAAAACATGAAAATAAAATAACTATATACACCACTAACTCACTTTTTTTCTTTTTCTTTCTTTTTTTTTTGAATCTCCATACTTTGAATAATGAATCTCAATTTTTTTTGAAATACTCTCAACATTCTAACAAACATAATACCAAATACTCATATCAGTTACCAACAACAATACAATTACAAGAAATAACCTACTAAGCTGGATCGTCTCGCAAATGTAACAACGGGGTTGATTGATAAACAATAAGTCCAAGAAATGGCTTCAAAAGGAACCAACCCCCCGCCCCTCTCATTAACCACGCTCATATATATAATGTATGAGGCCCAGCCCCCAAAAGCCACACTCGCACTCATCTAGACGAGGCCATCACTAAATGCCTCTATCATTTTTGTACTAATGCCAAGCTAAGGTCTCAGAACGCATTCATTACACAAGTTCTAACAAGAAGGGTCAGACTGCTATCTTCAAATAATGCCAACCTCAAAAACCCGTGGTATAAAGTTCCAACCCAAAAATTGTTACCGGCATATTACGTGAAATAAATAACCAAAAACATGTCACTCTTGGCTAAAATCTATTACCATTTCTTTTAAAACTTGGCAACACTCACACAAGGGAATTATGACCATGAAAATGGTGCTTTATCTCAACATATCTTTTGAACCACCAACAAAAATTCTCTCAAAAATTTCTCCACATCCCCACACTTGGGAAACATTGTCCCCAATGTATGGTTTTTAAAGAATATGAACTGTTTTTTTTAATATTAAAGTTACCCTACCCCCATGAAAAACCCGTGTTGTCCCCAACACAGTGTCGAGAGAAATCCATAAGAATTTTCCCACACTTGGTTTTTGCTAAGATGGTATGCTTAAAATACCATTAATAACAAACAAACTAGAAATTATAAAAGCTAAATAAAAATAAAAATATACAAAATGTACAATTACCACCTTTTTGAAAATTTTATGACATTCAAGGTGGGTGACTGGCCCACTCCCGTGCAGCCTTCTCATTATAAGCACACTTTTTTCAAGCAACTGTTGCCAGTCTTCCGACAAACCAGGGTCGGGCCCAAACATCCTCATCCTGCACCCTGGATCATTTTGGTTAGGTGGATGTCTCACTTTCGTCTTCTTTGGCCAGCCGCCTTTTTCTGCCACCTTCTCACTCTGTTGATATTCAAATTCTTTCTTCTCAACTGACCTATCAATCACAAAACACTCCACTTTCGTGTGAACCCTTGCTCTAGGATACACACTTGTTAACAAAATCTGCCTCCAGGCTTTTCTTGTCAACAATAGGGTCAGTGGTGTTTTCAAATAATAATAACCGTTTATCACGATTACTAAATTTATTTCCCAGTGTACCCTTAGCACAATCAAACACTGCAAGTGAAGTGGCAAGGATGGGTCTACCCAATAGGACTGTGGGTTGCGTGTTAGTTACATTTTTAGCATAATCAAGTACTAGAAAGTCAACTGGGTAACAAAAATCCTCCACGTGTACCATCACATTATATATCATACCCCAAGGAAGTGTATCGGTTTTATCCGCTAAAACCTCGGTGGTGTTTACTTTTTGTAGCGGACCGAACTCATACTAATCATATAAACTACTAGGCATGATACTAACACAAGCTCCAAGATCTAGCAGTACCCGATCAGTTTTATATTCACTAATTTGGACTAATAAAAGGGGCACTCCTGGGTCTTGAAGTTTACTCAGGATAGTATTATTATCAACACTCGCATCCCTTATTTTGTATAATTTGTCATTTAAACATTTATCACAAGAACAATTTTCACAAAAGGATGTTTTATTCGGTTTTAGTTCAGAGTTATTTAAAAAATTGTTTCATAATTACTCGCATTTTCGATCTCATCACTAATATTCCCCACCACCCCCTCAACAAGTTTTGGTGTTTAATCAACTTGAACACTAGAAATTCCAATATTAGGTAAAAGACTTACCGCATTGATATGCACGTTGTTCCCCTTCTTTAAGCTCAAGTTGTTTTTCTTCAAATACGCCACATCGGTTGCACGTTGACCCATTTGAGTGGTCAATGATTCAATGGCTTTGTCACGGACCTCAACCTTTTGCATGAGAATTTCATCAAGTTGATTTCTTCTTTGCAGGTCTTGTTGCATCACTTTGAGCATCTCCATAACTTCATTCCCACTTGATGAACTTTGACCCGAAGACCCACTTTGACCACCACCCCCTTGACCTTGGAACCCTTGATTATTCCCTCCATGAAAATTACTTTGATTGCTATATTGTTTGTGAGGAACATAATTTCCTTGATTCTCTTAGAAATTCGGGTTGGATTGAGTAGCCGGATTTCCATATCGAAAATTTGGGTGATTTCTTAACCCGAGTGGTAAGTGTTTGAATTCATATTATAATTTCTACCACCTCCCCCTTAAAGTATATTCACCTCCTCCACTTGTACTTGACCCACCGTACACACCTCCGAAGAATGACCCAACTCATTACGATTCGTACAAACATTGATTACCTGATTAGTAGCTTGTACCCCTCCTTCTTCCAAGACTTGTACTTGTGGTCTTCCAATTGCCGGCCTTGCTCTTCTTCCGGTTTGAGCCTTTCTCTTTGATGTAACCACCATTTGTTCCAAATATGCCCAATCATCTTGTTCATAGTTAGTACTGATTGTGTTCATTTGTGATTGATCTCAAATCTCGTTCATCTTCCATACTCAACCCATCATGAAAAGCATTCAACAACTCCCAAAGAGCAATACCATGGTGAGGACAATTCTTGATCATCATATTAAACCGCTCAAACGCTTCATGAAACATCTCATCCGATTGTTGTTGGAAGGTTCTCAAACTCCACCTTGCATCATTAGTGTTTTGGGTCGTGTAAAATTCTTCCAAGAATCTTTGTTGCATCTCGGCCCAAGTATATATGGATGCGGAAGGTAAAGTGTAAAACCATCTCTTTGCCTTATTTTCAAACGAAAATTGAAATAAGACCAACTTAACCTCATTCGATGTAAAACCTTGACCCCCATCCTCCCCCAATCGTGTTGCAAATTTAGTCATATGCCTCCAAGTGAAAGTAAGGTTCCCCTGTTGCTAGACCCTTATACTTTGGTAGACTTTGGAGGGAATTTGTTCTCACTTAAAATGTCCTCCCTTGTTGATTGTGAGGAATAACCACCGGACACGGATTATTAGTAATTATCGGTCGGAAATGAGCTTCAATACCCATTACCAGCTCTCTTGCATGCCTTCTTGGTACCCCCATTGGTACTTTTGGTTGACCCATTTGCCTATAAACAGGCCTTGGAGGTGCAAATTGTTGAAACTGTGGTTGGGGCATTTGTTGTTGAAGTTGTTGATCTTGTAGTTGCCCTTATGGTTGCACTTGTTGTGGGACTTTTTGTTGTTGAATAACCGGTTATGGTTGAGGTTGTTGTTGAACAACCGGTGGTGGTTGTCTATTAAGCTCTTGCACCAGTTCTGGTTGCTTCCATTGACCATAAGCAAAATTTCCCCGATTTACCATTTGACTTCCATCACCTCCCGCGTAGTAACCTTCCATTTCATACCCCTAAAATTCATTGTCAAACCCATACCCGTAACCGTCACCTTGTGTTCTTGAATATTGCATGAAAGGTGGGTGTTGATATCGATAGCTTGATTGTGGTTGTTGAAAGGTTGGTTGTTGGTTTTGTTGAGATGATGATGCACCAAAGGTAGGAAAAAGGTTGGAAATATGTGGCAATGTTGATGGTGTTGATTAGGTGTAATGAGTAGCTAGGGGTTCGGTTGTGTGAGTTGGTTTCAATTCACTTGATGTAGTAGGTATGGTGGTAGTGATCGGTGGAGGTGAAATTGGTGGAGGTGTGGATGGCAATGTTTGACCCGAAGTGGGAACTGGTGAATCCATGGTGCTGTTTGATGCAGTTGGAGAACCAAGAATCTTCTTCTCCCTAAGTAACACTCGATTTCTTCTAAGCCTCCGTTCAATCTCGGGATCAATTACTAGTGGTGATGACCTGTTGGAGCCTTTAGTATGCATACACCTGTAAGTATCTGCACATTAACACAACCAGTGTAAACCCGAAAATAACAGACAAAAAACTACAAAAGTTAACACACGTTGCGCACTACACCCCGGCAACGGCGCCAAAATTTGACGTGAGGTCGAAGACTCACTAAAAATAAACTGATTACTACTAACTAGATAACGGTAAGCGGGTGTCGAACACAGAGAGTTTGTGGGAAATGTGTTACTAAGAGCATCCCCAGCCCATTCCATATATTTTTCCCTATAATTTAGCTGAAAAACACCATTCCATAAATTTTTCTATCATTTTTCAGAATTCTTCCACATTTTATCCCCTATTCATATCCATAAATTAATTCTTTATTATTTTTTTCTCTTTTGTCTTATTATATAGTAAATGGTGATTGGGAGATGGATGATATATTATATGGTATGGATCAAAATTGAGTCCCTATATTTAGGGTTTTACTTTAGTTGCCATATAACTTATCCATATAATAGGGAATGGATTGGAGAGGTGATTTTGATGGTTTTCTTAATATTTACCCTAAATTATATGGGTTTAACAATTTTAGAGAATGGGTTGAGAATGCTCTAAGTAGCCTTGTAATTAATCTATATTAAACTAAATGCAACAAATAAATTCAAGTATTTGATTGATAGATTTTGATTAACGAAAATAACTGAAAACTGTTTAACGATTTTAACTGAATTAATAAAAAGAATGTTCTCTCCCGATTTTAGGTTTCCAATGTTGATAAAGTTAACGTTAACTTTCGGGATGAACTACATAGACATAATTCGTGAGAATGCGTTTGATTGCGATAAAAGAGGACTAAGTACTTGGATTATAAAAAAGCAAGGTTTTATCTCGATAATCAGTTTTATATAGTTAACCCTTATTCCTTCCAATAAATCCCGATTGCCTATGGCACCAAGAACTGATAGTCAAGAACAAGAATTACACTATACTAACAATTACAAATCAAACTCACAATCACCATAGCAATACAATCATAAGATCAAATCATTATCCCATAAATAACATAAACGATTAACAAATATTCAATGGAAAACCTTACAATTCGGGAGAGAACACAAAAGAAACTAGCCACTCATAATTCGGTTCATCATCACATCAATTAAAGTATGCATATGAATCAAAATCGAGTATCTAATGATTACCACACTCATAATAACGTTATAGAACCCCAAAATTGCCTCTAGGTTGCTCTTGGATGAAAAGATATGATCAGAATGTCAAAAGCCGTCCAAAAAACGAGTTATAAAAGATGTTACAACTTTCAGCGTCAGGCCCACCGTAAGCTACGGTGACCACCGTAGCTTACGTTGGATTCCAAAAAGCTACGGTGGGCAAAAACTGCCTTACGGTGACCATTTTCTTCAAGGTCCACCGTAGCTTACGGTGGCCACCGTAAGCTACGGTGGCTTCCATTCTTGCATCCTTGTTTTCTTCATAACTTTCTCGTTTCAACTCCATTTTCTTCATCGTTTTCACCCACGTTCTCGTAATTTCATCCTCTATCTTCTTCTACCTGTGTTTATACGAGTAAACACAGTCAACTAATTCCATGAAGTAAACCGATTATATGTATTATTATTACCAAGCTTATATTAGTTAAGGGTTGTCCAATGGACCACCCGTCACCCGTCATCTTTCCCTTTGCAGCTCTTAGTCTTTGGTTTTCTTCCACCTTCTTATCTTCGACCATTATCGGCCCTTCAGTTTCTGGCCGGATACCCGGAGACAGACCTGTTTTAGGCAGATCTGTGACTTCTTCTTCTTCTGCCGTCATTGCTGGCGCACTTTCATCGTCGGAAATGGATTTGAACGTCGACGGTGTATCGTCTGGGTTCAGGCTGGTAATCTCGTCTAAAACTGTGGGTGAGACTGCTATCTACACAGGTCCCACGAATGGCGCCAATGTTAAGACCTCGAATGAATTATCTTGAGAATGAACGTGTGTGTGAACGTGCGAGGTTTTCTGAGTTCGTTTTAGTATGAGATGGTCGTGAATGTAAAAGTGGAGTTCTTGTTATTCATTCTTGCATGATCACATTACAAATGAGAATGTATACATATATTGTAGGTCCCCCCGGGGACGTCGCCGATCGATACGAGATCCGCACGAGGTCTAGGAGTGCGGAATCCTCCTAGACTCGTTTATTGGTGTAAAGATAAAGAACACAAACACGTACACGAACAAATACACGAACAAATACAAGAACGTGATAAACAAATCTGCACATTCTTATATAATAATCAAATCGAATTACATACCAAACTCGTAAACAAATGACGGCCGACCCGAGGTGAGCTCTACCTCGGGTCGTCCCACACGACTCTCACTCTCGGTCTCTCTTTAGACAAATAAACTGTAACACACAATACTCTAATTTCTGGATACAAAACCTAAACAAGACACACATATATATAGACAAAACATCTTTTTGGGCTTGGGCTTGGGCCAGTAGGCGAAGTTGTTCATAACTTCGCCTATGGCGAAGTTGTGATAACTTCGCCTAAGGCAGAAGTTGTTACAACTTCGCCGTTGGCGAAGTTGTTCTAACTTCGCCTAAGGCGAAGTTGTGCTAACTTCGCCTGTGGCGTTCCGCTGGTCTGAATTGCATTGCGACGGTCACAAAATGCACCAACAGTCTCTCCTTTGACCGTTGCTCTCAATTCTAACAAACACAAAAGATCATCTGTTACAAAACATGCACCAACAGACTCCCTCTTAACTGATGATCTTCTGTTTGCTCATCAACCAGCCGTGTCTGAAACTGTCCTATAGCTTCACAAATCTACCAGTCACCCAGCGTCTTCCATATCAGATCTCCCCTTCAGTGTAAGCTTCTCCGACTATAACGATTGAGGTCTTTGAAATGCATGCATCCTCGTGCCAATAGATCATCTCAACCAATCACGTGAGTCCATCTGACTTCACCAACACGTGAAGTTGGGCTTCCTCCACAACTTCACCAACTCGTCGGCATACGATAAGGTTTAATCTTCAACTACTGAACATCAAGTGATCAATTTCATCACAAAACCACCTTGACAGAATCTAACACATGACCATTAATTAATCCGAAGCATCTTCAATCACCAGGGATAACGATCAAGAACATAAACACTTTAGTTCCCGATTAAATCCAAGTTGTTCCAGAATTTTCACTCTAATAAATAAGCATCACGTTTCAGGATCCAATTCTCGAACGCCTTGAAAGTAACATAAATAATATGCTCTGACCGCAATCCAGTAATGACAAAAAACCTTCAGTTCAATTTGACTTTCTTCAATTGGTCACCTCGAACAACAACAATTTCATTGCCCACAAACACCCAAATATGTGTCAATATCCAGTTTCAATCAATATCCCATTCACAAACACAACTCCAAATCCAGAGTTGACACGTATTTGTTCACACGTAAGACCCAGAGATAACAAGTTTCACTCGTTGACGGAACAACATCTCCGGTCTCACAATAATCGTGTACACCTGGCCATACAGACGAAAACACCAAAATACTTTTTTTTTTTCTCGTTAACTTCGCCTAAAGTTAACTTCGTCTGTCCATAACTTCGCCTGGCTATAACTTCGCCTGGCTATAACTTCGCCGAGAAGTCAACTTCGCCTAAAGTCAACTTCGCCTATAGTCAACTTCGCCTGTTCATAACTTCGCCAGACCTTATATCTTCGCTGAAACCCTACGAACAGTGACGGCAACTTCGCCTGATGAACAATAACTTCGCCTACGACGCTGTTCGGCCAGAAACGCACAGAAACGTGCCAGAAACACCAAAACGCAGATCTCGAACCGTAGCATAAGAGCCTAAGGCTCTGATACCACTTGTAGGTTCCCTGGACGGATCACACGAGATATCCCGATATACACAGGTGCGGAATCCCTGTGTAGATCGTTACGGACGTAGAACACAAGCTTACGAACACACGAACACGATACGAACAAACACACGTTATATTAATAACTCGAACCGAGATACTTACAGACTCTCGACCTCACGTCAATAGACTCACTGAATTACACGTAAACTGAACTACTCGATCAACCAAAACTCTGAACCCGTAAACAGTAAACTGTAAACTATATAAATACACGACAACTTCGCCTCAGGCGAAGTTGTCCATAACTTCGCTCGTTCAACAAGTTCGCCTAGGCGAACTTGTCAACAACTTCGCTTGGTTAACAAGTTCGCCTAAGCGAACTTGTCAACAACTTCGCTTTTACAAACAAATACACAAACAATATTACAGACTCGATTACAGACATTAGACATATGAACTACTGACATCTATGCACCAACATATATAGGGTTCTGGATGAATATTTTCCTCGGACTGTTACTCCTAGGGTTTCATCTATTGTCCATTGGTTTTTCTCCTTCCTCCTGACTTTGGCAGAGAGCTGGATATTGTCCGTTAGACATTTCCTTCACTCTAGGAGTACGTAAGCCTCATTTCTGTCAGGTGTTCAGACTAATAGGAAATGGTCGGTCGTTGACCTAGGCTCTTGTCTGAATGTGCATTAGACACCATTGGGTTGGGCTTCACTTCTTGGGCTTTGTTTGGGCCTAATCTGATGTAGTCTCTTCACTAAACTTTATGTACTTTGTAATTTTGGCCCCTAAAGTATTCATAGTTTTAATAAATTACCTAATTTGTTATTATATATGTATATATTTATATTTAAGTTATTGATCTTTTTTATTGACCAACATGAGAAGTTTTTTAGATTTTTTTAGTATGCCGTTACGACATGTTTATTTTATCTATGTCACGCTGTTAAACCAAAGGTGTATTTGGAATAGAGTATATAAGTTTCGTTGAAAAGAAAATTATATTCACAATAGAATTTTTTTGGTATTGTAAGCTATATAGTGAGTACAATACCACGTCGATACCTAATGAGCCGAATCGATACCAACCAATTTGTTTTTGATATTTAGATAAATTTTTATCATTTTTGTATCAAAGTGATAGTCGTTATGATGTGTTTGTATATATGCATTTAAAAACTCTATCCTGTTACCGAGTTCCTCGCGCCAAGGGAAGACACTAGTTGAAGTGCACAAAAATCCTGAACCCAGAACCGGACATGAAAAACAAATACCCGGAACCGTGTTTTTTTATACCCGGTTTTAATACTCGGACCCGTACCCGACCCTACCCGTAGGGTACGGATAGGGTATGCATTTCAGTACCAAACCTATACCCGGAACTACCCGAAAACCAGAACCGGTTCCATACCCGGAACCGGGTCCTTAAAATACCCAATCTATACCTGAAATTACCCTAAAAATGTCTGCAAAATACGTTTAAAAAGTGCAATCCGTTAAAAAACCAATCTATACCTGAAAATAGCCCGAAAATAGGTTTTTTTTTCAATACCTGGAAATTTGGTATTTAACTACCCGGTTCTATATCCGACCCTAGCCCGACAATAGGGTATGGTTTTTAGAGGCAATACCCGAACCCAAACCCGAAGCCGACCCGGATATTGCTAATGCCCGGTTTTTCAATACCTTTTCATACCCAAAACTGGTTCTATACCCGAAACCGGATATTTAAAAAACTCGATTTGTACAACTCTACACACTAGTCACTAGTGTACTTAACGCTAGAATTCTTCCTTGTATGGTCTTTTGGAGATGGGAGGTGGGCTAGTAACACATGTAATACGTTGTGGGCCTGTGGACTGTGGGTGGTCTAACGAAAGAACATTGTGGCAGGCTTTTGAAAGGAGGGGGTGGGATTAGAGGTGCACAAATCGGGTTCAACTGGAAAACCCGAACCGGTTCGAAACCGGTTTTTTCACACCGGGTTGTAAAATGGCACCGGTTCCAATCAAGAACCGGTTCGGTTCCCGACCCGAACCGATGCCCAGATATGCTAACTTTTAAGAACCGGGTAGGGTATGAACCGGAACCGGTTTTTACGTAAAAACCGGTTCCACCGGTTTTTTTTGAAATTTAAATATCATAGCCGTTAGGAACCGGTTCCAACGGCTATATAGCCGTTTTTGACCGTTGGAACCGGTTTTTTAACTATAAATAGGTTATTTTTTTACTCTAAATAGCAAGGTTTGTTTGTGTACTTGTTAAACCACTTCCAAAACTATAAAACACACTCCAAACCACAATTAACCTTAAACCGACAACAAATGGCAACTAATGATGACGTTGTTATGGTGATCGAAACAACAAGATGCCCCGATGTTTGGGTTCATTATGATTTGTGTCTCATGACTGACTCACATGAGTTGGCACGTTGCAAATATTGCTCGAAGTTTCTTAAAGCAGGGTCCAACTCGACATTACGAAAACATACGAATAAGTATTGTCGAGAGAAAAGAAGTTTGGAAGCTAAAAAAACGGAAGTGGGAGAGTCGTCCGGCTCTACAACCCAAAAATAAGTATTCCCGGATTAAAACGATGGACTTTGTTTTTTATGTTTTAGTTGTTATGTTTAGTATCGTTTATGTTTTAATAATGTTTGTAATAGTTATTTTTTAAATAAATAAAATGTTCGTCGTTATTAAAAAAGTAACAAAATTTAACCATGAGTAACAAAAGTAATTATAATAAAAAAATCAAAACTAAATATTAGTTGAACAAGTTACAAATAATTTTACCAAAACAAATAATTACAACTCTTCTTCGTCTTCATTCTCGTCTTCACCCTCGTCTTCGTTATCGGAAGAAACCCCGTCCTCCGCCTCCTCATCATGAATATGACGCTCTATTGGTATTTCGTTTTCAAAGTTCGCCTTGTGTTGTACACGATCCACCGCATCCAAATGGTCCTTTAGGCAAATGCAAACCTCTAGAGACTCGGGAGTTAGTTTTGTTCTTCGCATAGATAACACCCTCCCACTAAGAGAAAAAACCGATTCGGAAGCAACCGTTGAGGCTTGTACGGCAAGAAAATCATGAGTCATGGCGGATATAATGGGAAATTCGTTTTGTTTACCTTTCCACCAAGCCAACAAATCAATATTTCGAATTTCGTCGACCGTTGCGCCCTCAACATAGTTTGCTCCACTATATCGACCAAGTTTGCTACTTGGTGTGTTTCCTCTTTGCCTCTTAGATGCCGATTCACGAATCCCATTCATCAAGTTTATAAGTGGGTCATTGCACGGCCTACTAGTTGTTGTTTTTTTCACAAAAAACGATCTCGTGCTTGGACCATACATTTGAAAATAATGGTCATAAAGGTCTTGAAGGTTTTTGTTGAACTTGTCATTCGCTTCCGTCGACAACTTCGGGTCAATCTCGTGCATACCTAAGTTGTCGAATATTTCCTCAATCGTTGTTTCAACCCCATTAACATTCCAATAGGGGTTTAATGCGGCGGTACAAGTAAAGACCGGCGGTATGTTTTCAAAATATTTTATGAACTTTTCTTTCATCACCGCAACAATATTTTCGAAGAGTTTGTTCTTCTCCGCAAAGCTTTTAAAAACACAAGACATATAGTACAATTCTTGCAAAACCCAACAACTAGTAGGGTAATAGACTCCCGATAATTTTGTTATTGACTTTTTGAACACGTCAAGATATTCCAACAAATAACTGACTTGGACCCAAACACTTTCCGGAAACATATCGGCCTCGCGTTCTTCAACAAGATTGTTATGAAAAGCTTGTAAAGTTTGGCGTTGGGCAAAAGCACACTTTAACATATGACAAGTTGAGTTCCAACGGGTTGGAACGTCCCAATTCGGCCCCAAATACTTTCTTTCAACCGACTTGCAATAGTTCTTATATTCAAGATGTCTTCTTTTACCACTTTTGAAGACATCTTGTAACATAAGTCTAAAGTATTTTAAATCATCACAAATGTTTTCATTGTCAAGACCTATTTGAACAACCAAGTTGATGATATGTGCAACACATCGGACATGAAAAAAATCCCTGAAACAAGGTGGTGAATATTTAATGATAAATTTTTCAGCCGCCTTAGTATTGTTTGAAGCGTTGTCAAACGAAATCGAAAATATTTTATTTCTCAAGTTGTAAGTTGTTATAACTTCATCAAGTAATTCAAACAATTTTTCGGCGGTATGTGGGAACAAGAAGTTTTCAAAAGCGATGGTGCGTTTCATCAATTGCCATGTCACCGGATCAACCCAATGAGCGGTGACACATATGTATGATTCGGGCAACCCGTGTGGTGCCGACCAAACATCGGTAGTTAAACTAACCATGGCTTCTAAAGAATGAAAAGACTCGATTAACACTTTTTTAGCACACTCCCACAACCTGATACAATGACGTCTTAAGGTAGTACGACTTACATGTGTGTATCTCGGTTGTAGAGTTTCGCGAATCAACGACGTCAACTCCGGGTCATCAAAGTGGTTAAACGGCAAACCTCGTTGAATAACGAACTTTGCCATTCTATCTTGAACTTGAGTCGTGTTGTAACGAAATAGTGTACCATCTTTACCCAAGTCAATTTGATCGGTCGCGCCAATCCCTTTCAACGCCTTGCAATATGGCTTCTCGATGTGCTTTCTCAAAGTAGAGTTGGAATCGTGCTTTAATATTGAACCATATAGTTTGCAACGAGCCTTTTGATAACCTTCGTCATCCACAATCAAATCCCAATTCTTCCATATGTCTTGGTTGCGGTTATAGTTGACTACCGTAACAACCCTTGGGTTCTCCGTAACAGGAACGGGGGCAACAAAAACACTCTTCTTAGCCTTCTTGTTAGTTTTTTTGATGGGTGCCATAATAATATTTAGTTGGATGGTCGGGTAACGGAACGGATTTGCTAAAGGAGTAGTATTTTAGTTTGTTTTTGAGTTTGGTGGTGAAATTAGTGGTTAAAAACAAGTTATATATAGGTTTGGGCATCAAAAACCGGTTCCAACGGCTATATTACCGTTGGAACCGGTTCCAACGGCTAATTGGTGGCTAAAAAACCGGTTCCAACGGCTATATTACCGTTGGAACCGGTTCCAACGGCTAATTGGTGGCTAAAAAACCGGTTCCAACGGCTATATTACCGTTGGAACCGGTTCCAACGGCTACTTTGACTTTTGTTTGACTCTTCAAAAAAACCCGCCGGAACCGGTTTTTCCGGGTACGAGCCGAACCGGTTACAATTAAGAACCGGGTAGGAACCGGGTTGGAACTGATACTAACATACAAATATGAGAACCGGGTACGATTTTCGGGTACAAAAATACCCAAACCGGGTATTGTACCAACCGGGTTGGAACTGGAACCGGTTCCGGTTCGGTTCCACCAGTTAGGTTCCGGAACCGGCTTTTTTGTACACGTCTAGGTGGGATTGTGGGAAAACGATTACTTTCTTATTTCTTTAGCTATTACTTCTTTAACATTTAAAATAAATTTATTGTCAGCTAACAAATTCAAAATATAAAAGATCTACGCATACCAGATTTACAACTATACAACACTATTTGTCTTTAAAAATACTATGTCTTGACAACAATGAAGCGCCTTTGAAAAAAAAAGGAGGGGGGGGGGGGATTCCTCCCGATCCGATCATCCCATTAAACTCGAAAATATTAATTTATACATATATATGTGTGTGCGCTTGAAAAACAATGTATTGTTAATGTTTAAGCCCATTTTTATTAAAAGAATTTGCACAACCCAAATAATAACTCAATAAGCCTATTTAAAATTTCATTGTTTAAACCTAACAAAATAAACCACTTTATTTAAAACCCAGATTTATTCTCCCGTTTGGCACAAAAATATTTAATGATTCTCTACGATTGTCTTGACCAAACTAGTAATACTCCAACCATTCTTATGAAAAGTGCATACATGCATGTTGGTTTATCTTAAATATCATTTGCTGTTTCTCGTACTAAATATTGTGTTTATCATTGATTGTCTGGTTTACATTAGGATGTTCACGGTCTAGTTCAACACTTTGATTCGACCAGTTTTGAAAGCATTTAAAGACCGAACGAGTAAATATGTTAATAAGTTTAATTTAATTAAAAAGCAAACCATAATTGTAAAGCATATACTAGACAAATATTATGGCTAACCCGGCCAATTTAGTTATAATAATTTGAACGTCCCTATCATCAACCCCTTATAGTAAATTTGTACTCTTAATATTATAATAAAAGTTTTATAATTTGACCCATCATATTAAGACAGAAATACAAATTTTGTCCTTTAAAGAAAACCAAATTATGGTTCGTGTCCTTTTTTTAGTTTCCTTACTTATAAACTTTTTTTTCTACACGTTATGTCCTTTACGCTAACTGGGTTAGAAAAACTCAGTTAAATGTCCTCACGTGAGGCGCATGTGAGGGCATTTTTATCTTTTCGGCTACCCTGTAACTTCTTCTTCCTCTTTTCTTCTTCATTTTTGCATATCTCCCTCTTTCTCTTCCCCCCCCCCCCCCCTTCTCTCTCTCTCTCTCTCTGTTTAAACCACCACCACACCACTAACGGCCACCGGAGACCATGTTAATCGCCACCACCACACCAAATCAACCACCACGCCTACACCATATACCCAGCACCTGCAACCTGGCTACCCAGCACATGCAACCTGGCCCGCCGTGATCCCCTCCACGTCATCTACATCATCGCCGCCACCACCGCCGGAAACTACCTCCTCTCCACCCTAACTGATATCCAGAGAAGTGATTCAAGTGTGAGCATTTTAGGATCCGGTAATTGGGGATTTGGATGCTAGATCCGCAATTTATGAAAGCTCTAAAACAGAATTAAGTCGTCGGAAAACAGATTGTGACGAAGATTGATTCATCGGCCAGACCTAACTCGTTTCGACTCCCCAGGTCTAACCCAGGTACTGTTGGCCGGAAAATCGATTGTGACGGAGAGCGTTTGATTCCGGTGAAGTAGAAGATAGGGGGACGGTAGTGATGGCTTCTTTTTAAAGTGTTAATGATGGCATGTGGTGGTGTAGGGCGGTTGGTGGTGGTGGTGGCGTGTGAGTGTGGGTGATGTTGGTGGTGGGTTGTTTGGGAAGAGAAAGGGTTGAGGTGTAGGTTAAATTATATCTTATTAATTGAGATCTGAAAAAATGAAGAAGAAAAGAGAAAGAAGAAGTTGCAGGGTAGACGAAAAGACAAAAATGCCCTCACATGCGCCTCACGTGAGGGCATTTAACTGAGTTTTTCTAACCCAGTTATCGTAAAGGACATAACGTGGAGAAAAAAAAGTTTAAAGTACACCGCCTGCAAGGAAACTAAAAAAAAGACACGAACTGTAATTTGACTTTTTTAAAGGACAAAATTTGTAATATTGTCTCTGATTAATTAAAACTCTTTTCGAAAATAATACTGTGCCAACAGGAAATACCACCAACTTCATCTCCAATCCGATTAACTAATTAATTTGTTCAATGTCAAATAGTTTATTTAAACACAACCAAAACAGTCTAATCACTATAATACTCGTTCGTCTTAGTCTTGACACTATTTTTGTGTTTACATTTTGATGTTGACAACATCCGTTAGAAACTCTATTCATTATACAAACCGACATCCCACCCACTATATCTTTTGTCATTTTTTCATCGTTTTATTCTACAAGCTGACCGCAAATTAAGGTGTGTGATTTTGATTGAATTTTGGCGTATTAATTTATTATCACCAATATAAATATCAAGTTATCTTTACGAAAATAGTATTTTGGTCTTGGTTCTAAAGATGAATATGTTGGGTTTCGTAGGCCTTTCGGTGTAGGCCCGGTTTATTATTTGAAGTTCAAAGGGCAGGTCCGGCCCGGTTTGGATTTCTTGTTTAATAAGATACAAACCCTAAGTGTATCTTTATATATTTGATATCGTGTACTTGTAATCGTTGTCACTTAATAAAAGTATACCTAGTTGCCACCCGTGGACGTAGGTCAGTTTAGACCGAATCACGTTAAATCCTCGTGTTCGTTATTGCTTTCGTGTCGTGTTCAGTTCGTGTGTGCGTTTAATCATAATAAGTGGTATCTAGAGCTTAGGTTCGGATCACACGAAGAACACAAGAACCAGCCGAGTCGCCGCCAAGCCTTCCGCCGCTACCCTACCATGCTAGGGTTCCGCCACTACGATTTTCTGATCTCCGTTAGGGTTTACGCTGCTGTTTCGCCGCCACTAAACCCAGCCCGGCGATCGAGACTAGGGTTCAGTCGAGTACCGCATCACCACCGTGTACCACCGCTTGTGCCGCCCCGGAGTCAACAGCCAACTTGGGTAAAGAATCGACAGTCTAGCCATTATAATAGGTGTTTTTTGATCTGTTGTTGCTTAATATTGATTAGGGCGGATAGGAGGTCTGGTCGTTTTGGAATGTCGGTGTGTCAAAGAAGGAAAAATAGAGTATTTTTTTAAATTGCAGTTTTTTGTTTTGACCAAGAAATAAAAGTGCAGTATTATTCTTTTCTATTTTGTTGGAGTTTGTTCCATCCAAGGAAAAGAGCAGTAGCATTTGTTGCTGTTGGTCCTCGTAGCAAGAGACAAAAGGAAAAGTACTTATTTTTCTATTTGGTGTTTGACCAAGTGGTGATTCTTTGACCAAATCTTTAACCAGATTATTATTTTAAGTACGAGCCAGGAACACGTTGAATCAATATTCTATTTTTTTGTTGAAGAACCGTTGTTAGTCAGAAGAAGCGTTTAAGAAACGAAGAGTCAGTGCCAACCGCGTTTGTCAGGTTTTATCATTTCAGTTAAAGTTTCAGTTTTCTTATTAACAGTTCGTTATTCCGTTGCGTTTAAATAGGTTGATTATTTAACAGAGTTCAGTAGAACAGTCGTTAAGTTCAGGCTCGTGCCATTGTTGTGTTTGTCTCTATTTTATCCAGTTTTTCGTTTTAGTCATTGTCACGGCAGAAGAAGGAAAGGTTTCGATACCGAAGTTTAATGGACAGAATTTTGGTTGGTGGAAGATGCAGATTGAGGCACTACTTTGTCAGAAAGACTTGGATGTAGTGTTTGAGGATGAAAAACCTGAAAAGTTGTCAGAAGCAGAGTGGAAGAAGTTAGACAAGAAAGCTAGGGCTTGTATTACATTATCGTTGTCGGAAGATGTGGCGTTTAACGTCATGAAAGAAACCACAGCCCGTGGTATGATGGACGCACTATCCAAAATGTATGAGAAGCCTTCGGCAGCGAATAAGGTCTATCTTATCAGAGAGCTAGTGACAACTCGAATGAAAGAGGGTGGGTCAGTTACAACGCATATTAATAATCTTAACTCGAATCTCTCCCGCTTAGTGTCATTCGGAATTAAGTTTGATGATGAAGTTCAAGATCTTTTATTGATATCCTCTTTGCACGACAGTTGGTCGCAAACAGTGACTGCAGTTTGTAGTTTGTCTACAAAAATTACTTTTGATGGGATTCGGGATTTGATTCTTGGAGAAGATTCAAGACGCATAAATTCAGGTGAATCATCAAGTAATATATTAGTCACAGAAGGCAGAGGTAGGGGAAAACAACGAGGCGGTGGGAGTAGGAAGAGGAGTCAGTCTAGGAATCGTAATGATATTGAATGCTGGGGTTGTAAAGAGAAGGGACACTTCAGGAATCAGTGTTCGAATGGTAAGAAGGTGGTGAACGTTACAGAAGTCAACACTGTAGAAGAATGCCCAGAGGATGAGTTTTACGTTCTTAGTGTTGAGGATAACGTTGATGCTTGGGTGATGGATTCTGGTGCATCGTTTCATGCCACTCACCGTAGTGAAACGATAAAGAATCTAAAGTTTGGGGATTTTGGAAAGGTTCGACTTGCAAGCGATGATATTCTATAGGTTAAGGTTATGGGAGATGTTGATTTGATAACTTCAGCCGATACTTCTTAGACTTTGAAAGATGTTAGAATTATTCCAAGATTGAAGAAACGTTTGATTTCAGTTGGGCAGTTGGATGACCAGGGTTACGATGTTAAGTTCGGGAATGGGCAGTGGAAAGTAGTCAAAGGGAATCTCGTTGTTGCTCGTGGCAAGAAAATGGGTTCGTTGTATATGGTCGATATGTCACCGAAAGGAGTGGATCCGGTTTTGGTGAAAGACAAAGTCCGGTTCACAGAATCTCGTGGGCAGAAGAAGGTTCGTTTTGCAAGTAACAAACCCAGAGCCAAAGTGAAGATTTAGGATGAACGAGCTAGGAAGGTTAAATTAGTCAGAGAACATCGTGACAGTGGGAGCGCAGGTCGTGTTTCAGTTACAGTTCCAGATCGACAGTGGATTAAGAAAACCAGTATTCCAGCTGTTAAAGTCTCTCCAGTAAATTACTTGCTGAATATGGAGAGTGTTTGTTCTCAGGGTATCTCAGGATCCGGTAGTTTGTTTCAGTGAGAGCCGGTAGGGACAGAGAACGGGTCAGGGGCAGTTTTAGCCATGACTGATGTGTTGGAGCTCCGGGGAGCTTCAACGAGCCTTCAGGTTAATTGATGAGAAGGCGGTGGCAACTAGAAGATGGTTAATGTTCGGATTACAGAAGTACAATCAGGAGTGCAGACGAGAGTACTCAAGGCCTCCGAGTGGGAGTTTGTTGGGTTTCGTAGGCCTTTCGGTGTAGGCCCGGTTTATTATTTGAAGTCCAAAGGGCAGGACTTGTTAGGATTAAGCGCACACACGATATGAAAGGAATAACGAACACGAGGATTTAACGTGGTTCGGTCTAAACTGACCTACGTCCACGGGTGGCAACTAGGTACACTTTTATTGAGTGACAACGATTACAAGTACACGATATCAAATATATACAGATACACTTAGGGTTTGTATCTTATTAAACAAGAAATCCAAACCGGGCCGGTCCTGCCCTTTGGACTTCAAATAATAAACCGGGCCTACACCGAAAGGCCTACGAAACCTAACATAATATATTTGTGTATTTTTTATTTACTACTCGGGCAAAAAATGTTAATGCATAATGTTAAATTGTAATTTATCTCTCGATACAATACTAGTTTGATCATCCCGTGTTACGGGAGTTTATTTAAGTTTTTTTAATTGTTTTACTATTTTATGATGATTTATTTTATTTTTTAACGTAGTTTGTTTTAATTTAATACATATATATTAGTTTGTTATTATATTTTTTTGCGTTTGGGTATTTTCAATTGAGATGTGTAGGTTTTTTAATTTTTTAACGAACAAAAATACACGAACACGAACATGTTGATTTTTTTAAATGAACAAACATGAACAAATATATCTGTCTAATAAAAAAGAGGACGTTGATGTAGTTGACGATGACGGGTAGTATCGGAAGTTAACCGGCGATGGAGATGATAGACCAACAATGGAGAAACATGTAAAGAAGATAAATTAAATTAGGTTTTAAGGATGAAAGTATTTACCAATAAATAAGATCTTATCACCAATTTGAGAGCTGTTAGGGTTTGGTAAGACCCATAACCCGTGGAAATTATTCTTTGATGATTAAAGGGTTATTTCACAAATAAATGAGATGTTATAAACCGTTTAAGGGTTATCCGGGTTTGGTGAGACCCATGACCCGCAAAAAAGTGTTGTTTGATTATGAAAGAGTTTCACAAATAAATGAGATGTTATAATCCATTTGAAGACTATCTGGGTTTGGTAAGACCCATACCCGCGATTTCGGGTCAAATGCATTAGAAGCCTCCATTTAGAAATCAAGCAATATGGTGGCTCTAGAGAATAGGGGGACAGCCTGAGAACGACACGTAGGATTTCATGGTAGGCAATTATATTGATAGTTAGATTCAAATAAA
Organism: Bidens hawaiensis; assembly: GCF_021521415.1. Lineage (NCBI taxonomy): Eukaryota > Viridiplantae > Streptophyta > Magnoliopsida > Asterales > Asteraceae > Bidens > Bidens hawaiensis. The sequence continues at coordinate 78,404 of NW_027493875.1, forward strand.
TAAATGATACAAATGGCAACATATATAAATACTTAATTATTTGAGAGTAAAAGAATAATGACTTAATTATGAGGAAGATGAATTTAATTTGTTTAATCGAAAGTGAAATGTGAAAGATACGCTTAACTTGAGTTAGATTTTTCGTAATAGTCTATATCTTAAAGTCAAGGACGTTAAAGCTGATTTAGTAATGGTTAACAAGTGGAACACCACTTCCATCATGAGTTAAGGGGTGTTCAAGACATGGGTTAAAATGTTAATAAGCTTTAAAATCCGTTATGCATATATATTAATTAAAAAATTATTTTAAATTTTATTGTGATGAGTTAAACCATTTTCTTAGGATGAGGTAGAGTGAAAGGCGGTAAAGTAGGTGATGTGATGACTACGTGGATGTAAGAGTATGAGCATTGAGAACGCCAGACCTTCAAAACCCACCACATCAGCGCCACATCAATTTTGAAACTTTTCTTCAAAACCTCCACTTTCTTCCACAAACCTAAAGAAAACCCCATTAAAAGATTATTAAATATGTATGTATGTGTGTGTGTGTGTGAGGGGGGGGGGGGCACAATCCCGTCGTTTTTAGTTTTCAGCCAAGAACTGTGTCCAAGGAGTTGGGTGTTACAACGCTAGAGTCCATCCATCCCTTGTCCGTCTGTACTCCACGTCACAAAAACCATACCCACAACACAAACGTTATGGGTGCTATAAGGGGTGTGAGTGCATAGCTCATGAGCTTATAACATACAGTGAGTCATGTATATTTATCATTTGCATCAAATGAATCACATATAAAAAGAGTTAATTGCAATTATCGTCCCAGTGGTGGAACCCAAAACGTAGGTTTCATCGCGTGGTGACATTTTCACAGATATGGGCCACGTGGTGGTGGTCACTTTTTTGCAATCGGACCTAACTGTTAGTTAATGGTTGTTACTTTCGTTAGTTTCAAGTGTATTAATGTATTTTCACCCCTAACCAAAACCTAGCTCCATATACCCCTACCTTCGCAACTTACAACCGAAAATTATAAATTAACGTTCCCGACATTGTCGTTTCCTGCCTTTCCACCGATCAAAAAAATGGCTTGGCTTTTTGATGCAATCCTCAATACCACGTTTTTTAAGTTATCAGAATTCACATTTCCTGCTAATTCGTTTGTTCGATTAAATTCAGTTTTAGGTCGAAGCTCTGTAATTGAGGCGATTATGTTATTGGTTTTATAGTCGCGATTTAGCTTTATGTTAACATTGACCACCTGGAACTTAAGTTGATGGTTTTAATGAAAACCCGACCATAAAAAATCTACAATTTCCAGTTTAAAGCAGTCCACCAGGATCATATCGAGTAGGTATAAGTAGTTGGTGGTTTAGGAGTTTGTGTATTATTAAATTAACTAGTAATGACCCAGGCTGGTAATCATGTATTTTGTGTTATATCTACAACTAAGTAGGAAATTTTGTATTAACATAAGTAACAATCTATATATGTAGGGGCAATTTTGTACTAACTTAAGTATGAAATGTGGGTGTGATTGTGTCTGTATCTATGTATGCTTGTTTTTGTGTATATAAATTTGTAAAATTGTGTGCATATGTATGCTTATATGATGTATGCATAACTAGATGTATGTGTGATTGTATCAAGGAATCAAGTGCTTTGTTTGAGTTTATTATGTGTATGTAAGTATAACTAGATGTATGTATTTATATATGTATGTATGTATGAATAATTAGATGCATCTGTTGACTTTGAAGAACAACAATAACAAACTAATCAATTAAGAAATCAAGTGCTTGCAATATGTGTATGTGTACTTATGTAGGGGGCATAACAATCTTTTTTTGTATGTATTTATAATTAGTATGCATAATTAGATGTATGTATATATAATTAGTATGAATAATTAGATGCATCTGTTGACTTTGTAGAACAACAATATCAAACTAATAAGTCAAGGAATCAAGTGTGCTTGCAATGTGTGTATGTGTATTTATGAAGGGGCGTTACAGTCTTTTTATATATGTATGCATGCATGGATGCATGCATGCATGCATGTATGTATGTATGTATGCATTTATGTATGTATGTATGTATGTCTGTATGTATTGTTTTGGTAAAAAATCGACAGAGGGTAAAATAACCAAATTCGTTAGTGAGGTTTAGTGCTAAGTTGATAATAACAATTATGGTTCGGTTGCAAACACAAACACAAGGATTTATAAGAGGAAAAGCCCTTGATCTTTAGCGGATCGCAGGCATAAAAACCTCGGGTGACGATAATTGTCTATCACCAATTTAATAAACAAAGAATCGGGTTACAAATTGTGAGATTATGATCAAAGATTACAAGAATGCTAAGTGTGTGTGATCTACTAGCTTGCTCGGTGAATGAGTGTGAACGTGTAATTTGTGACCTAATTGATCATTATCTCATTTATAAACATAAATAACAACTAACAACTACTCCTACAAATCCGCCACTCTTCCACTTACTCCTTCAACATCTTTTGACCACGTGCTAGGAGTCTCCAATAGCGAATTATGAGGTGGACTCGGTCATAGAGCCATTATACCTATCAAAAACAACACCACTCAAACACAATTATTAGTAAACAGATAATACTGAGGATCCTTGATCCTTCATAACCTGGAACATATCTCAAGAATAATTGATCTATAAGTCACTTAAGGATAGGGGATCCTCAGCATAAATTCTATGCCCTAAGAATTCCCTCCAAAATGACGGATGTTTATGCAATACAGCTGTCATTTTGAAATTTAAAATCCCGACAAAAGATAGAACGATTAGACGTATCAATAAACTCAAGGTTATCCGTCGCCTATACATGAGATTATCTTAACCCTCTTATAACCACACAATCCAGCAGTCATTCAGGTATCCTTCTTTCTTTTCTTTTCATTTTCTTTTTCTCGATCATGTCTACTATTTCTGTTTTCTCTTCTTCTTCTTCCGGCCAATCGGACCACGATGAACTTCATCCGCAAGGTATCCTTGAGACCCCATCCTTTGAGATCTGTAAGTTCATTGTAACATCACGTAAATTTCGAGTTCAAAATGTCAAATTTCCAAACTCCATGGCTTAAAATGAAAATTCAATTTCTTGTCCTATCACGATACGCGACGGGACAAAAGGACAAGCCCATCTCGTATCGCGAATGGCTTGGTCAAAAGCTTCTGGAAGAAGTCAATAACGATACGCTATCACTGTTGAACCAACGTCATCGCGTATCGCGATGACGTGGTCTGACACATCGTGACACGTGTGCCATGTGGCAAACGGTGGCACAAAATGTCTCCACATGTCACCACATGGCAATGTGTCTGCCACGGGTCACAACGCCTGCCACGTGTCACCACGTGGCAGGTCTACGTGGTGACTGTCCAAGCCTACGTCGCAATACGCGACGGGCTTGGCCAAGAGGCTATCGCGTATCGCGATAGGCTACAAAATATTTCCTATAAATAGCAAGTCCGGGATTCATATTTTCATATCCCAAACGCAGCCATTTACTCTCTCTCTAGCATCTATCTAAGATCCAACAATCATTTACTCAACCCACCTCGAAAACCGTGTTCTGATTCCTCGATTTGTGTGTTTCGTTTCCTCATTGTTCGTGCCATCTTCCACGACGTATCCATCAAGAAGGAGTTTGTGATTTCTGACATCATGGTGATTAGTCTCGAGAAGCGTGCCGACGATTGGTGAAAGAATTGGTGTCCATCGTGTTGCGTGCCAAAGGCGAGTGACGAAAGGAAGGGTTGAACAAGGAGAAAAAGAAGGCTAAGAGGTGTTGAAGTGCTGCTCGAATAAATAAGGTTTATAAGCCGAGCAAAGGTAGGCATAATGCCCGAATAAATAATAATATAATATTATAAAAGTCTTAACCCTTAAGTCGAGGTTATACTCGATACCTCGATAAAATAAAAGAAAACATAACAAAGAAAGTATAAAAGATAAAATTATAAGTATGTATATATGTGTGTAAATTTATATGTATATTCTTTGTTATAAAATATTATTTAAGGAATAAATAACTATTCTTAAATAATAAAAAGAAAATGATACGTTTCTTAGAGAAGAAGAAACGTCGGGTTTTATAAATAAACTAAAGTTTTATACATTACTTTTAAACTAAAGGTTTTTAACTAAAAGAGATTTTGAACTAAAGGTTCATCGAGGTAAAGATTATAAAATAAGACTAAAGGTCTTAAGCCAGATTGTATATCCAACTAATAAATGTTTATACGCGTACTATAGGTGCGAGATAACAAGGGAAAGACCCTCGGACGGTCTTTGAAGCCGATCCCAAACTGAAAAGGTGAATACGCCCCAACTTTTACAAACTTGTTTTCAAACGAGCCAACTTGTTATATGAAAAACTTTACATGGGACTAAGTGTCTCTAAAAACATTGAGAATAAGAGTAAAAGCCTAGCCCTCAGGCTGTAGTATATGTTTGTCTGGATCCTTACATATGTGGTAAAATGCGGTGGGCACATCGCACCACGCTTGGTCACGACCTCCAGCCACAATGGGCCAGACCTAAGTACGTTCGAGTGAGACTGACCATGTGTATATTTATGGTACTTAAGTATGTCGAAACATTGCGGTGTTTTGCCAGGGTGACCTAGTGTAGAGACTCAAGTTTATAATTATGTTGTTTTAAATTAATTATTCCTAAGCCAAGATGGGCTGAGACTTACTTGGTCTCGAGGAGTGATTAAGTAAAAGAAAATATTTTAGCGACAGCATATTCATAAGCATTCGTTGCTGACGTATTTTATTTACATTTTGTAGGTGATCAAAGTTAGTGCTTGATGAACGAAGAAGCTCAAGATATCCTATGGCTCGGATCTTTTTGTATAAACTTATAAATATTAAAATGGTGGTTTTGTAAATAACAAGTAATGATTTTGATATAACTTAAACGGGTATTTTATAATCCCGTCTTTTGTTAAGTAAATATTATAATTTAAATCCACAAGTTTTATAAAGACTTCCACTTAAACCCGTAACTCTGATTTATTTACAATTGTGGTACCAACTGATGGTCACACACCTAGGCCTTAGATGGGGGTGTGACAGGTTGGTATCAGAGTCATCGATCTTAGCGAATTAGGTATTACAAGATAATACCTAAGCTTCGATCCAAGTATAGGAATTAATTGTTTATTTGAAATAGGGATAAGATAGGTTGGTAACCTTTTCTTTCCCTTCTCACTCTAAACCACCCAAATAGTTAGATGTCATTCAAGAACATGATGGCAAACTTTGTGCGCAAGGCTAAAGAGGTTAGAATCGCCTAACCATTCCCCGAAGATAATATGAGTGAAGGTTATTATGAAGCATATTTTGACCAAGACGTAGAACATGACTTAACCAAACCTGTATATTACCCTGGAAGCAAGCACTATCCAATAAATGTTCCCGATAGCCCACCAAAACAAAGAAGTGAACCACCAAGGCACTCAAGCTACCATCCACCAACAATACCCATGTACCATCCATCAGAGATCCCCACATATCAACCAACGGAGATCCCACCATACTATCCAATTGGAGTTCCAACATACCTACCACCAAACCCTCACCCCTCATATGCTTTCCTTTCCAACTTACCCATCAAGGAAGAACCAAGATCCCCATCATCCGACTGGATGCAATGCCACTCCGATAAAAAATATGGCATATTGGAAGCTCCACCTTCAATGAAGTTAACTCCCAACCCAACAACTGTGAAGGGCTATCCCGTAAGCCCAAGATGAGGATGATGATGCCCTATAAAAATTTCCGAATGCCTTCGACTGTGAAAGAAACTGCTCAGCTCATGGAAGAAGAGAAACCAGAAGAGGAGGAGGACCCTGAAGAAGAGGAAGATACAGAAGAAGAATCCGAGGAAGAACCGGAAGAAGAGTACCCTGATAATCCTAACGAGATGTCAACACCGATGGAGGAATCACTCACTTCCCAAAACCCAAGCTACGGTTCTGTTGATCCCTATGTTCAATACCTCAAGAAACTCAAGAACCAAGCTTCATCAAGTTTCCCACCTTTTGAAGACATGATCCCAACGGAAGAAGAGAAAGCCGATGAGATTCAAGAATAAAACAAAGCTGCTGAAGCTTTCTTCCACTTCTCTTCAGACGTGACAACATCCCCGTATCCAGAACCAAGGAATCATTATGACATGGTGACAATGGGTTACCGCAACCCACCTCCGAGATATGGATACCCCAACGAAATCCCGCAGTCACAAGAGGAACACTTGGATCGCGCCTTGCACGAGTCAGGCGATTTAAGGAAGAAGTTATCCGTTGACGGGAAGAAAAAGAAGAAGATAGGAGAGACGCTTATTCGAAAATGCAACAAGTTAACCAAGGTGGTGAGGAAGTTCATGAAAGATTGAAGATAGTGAAGGATGTGACGAGGAAGTTGTGTGTGTTAATGTAATCATATGTGTTATGATGTGTAATAAAGAACGTGGAAACGTTCTTGAATAAAGATAGGATAATCAATGTATATATATATATATATATATATATGTCTATCAAACGATATATATATGTGTGTGTGTGTATTGTGAAATAGATATATATATAGATATATATATATCCTTTCGTGATATATATATATATATATATATATATATATATATATATATATATATATATATATATATATATATATATATATATATGAATGTGAAATAAGATATATGTTTAATAAAAGAATATTGTTAAATTTCAGATATAAAAGACATATTGAAAAAGAAAAAGAATAATGTCTGAACAAAGTAATAACAATGAGAATGCACGAAAAGAAGAAGAAGTAAGAAAAGGAAAGGGGAAAGACCCTTTGAATAAACAAGATGACCCAATTCCTGAAAAATACATGAGTCAAATTCAAAATATGATGAAGGATGCTGCAAAGGAAGAATCTACAGCTAGATCTCAATCGAAACATTCCAAACATTCTCAATATGTTAATCTGTCCCATATGTCCGTTAAATCTCGTCCGGGACCGTCCCGTGTCGAGGAAATTGTCCATCAGTCCGACGTTGATGGTGGGGTTAGACAAGAGTTTAAGAAGCTGAAAATAAGTGGGTGTTCGTTTAAGGATTTCAAATATTATGGACCAAAGGAGTTCCATGGTGACAAAGGAGCCATCACAACCGTGAAGTGGCTTGATTAAATGGAGACGATTGTTACAACAAGCAAGTGTTCCGTTGAAGTGAAAATTCAATATTCTGCTCTCATGTTCAAAGGGGAAGTACTCGAGTGGTGGAATACAATGATCATGTGTAAAGGAAGAGAGGTGATGTATAATCTGTCTTGGAATGAGTTTAAGAAGATGTTGATGGAAAATTTTTTTCCAATGCATGAGACCGACCAAATCCAAATCAAATTCCGGAATCACAAGGTCATTGGAACAAACCTTCATGAGTAAAACACAAAATTTCACGAATACTGTCGATTGGTTCCCCAGCTGTCTACCCCTGAATCCAGCAAAGTGACACGTTATATTTGGGGACTACCACGAGAGATTCGTGACATGGTGAGGTCTCACTTGCCACAAACCACCGACTCCGCAATGGAATTGGCTGGTTATTTGATGGGCGGAGTGATCCGCAACAAGGATGAAGACAGAAAGGTTGTAACAACGCATGACCTAAAGAAAGAAGGAAATACCTGTTTTAAGAAGATCCACCCCAGCATTCCACAATGCAAAATCTGTAAGAAATATCATAGGGGTAGATGCCATTTAACTCCACCAGTTTGTGAATCATGTCAAAACCCGGGCCAAGTTGTTGCTGACTATTGGAAGAAGAAGATGACGTGTTACAATTGCAAGGAGATGGGGCATCTGAGTTTCGAGTGCCCAAAGAACAAATCCGCGATAGGTGGTGCGGGTGGAAGTGGCCATAACAAGAAAGGAAATGCAAGAGTCTTCATACTCGACACGAAAAAGGCCGCTGACATGCCGGAAACCATCACCGGTACGTTTCTTGTCAATGACACCTATGCTAGAGTTTTGTTTGATTCGGGTGCCAATTTGAGTTTTGTAGATTATAGCTTTTGTAGTCTATTAAACGAACCATTAACAAAGTTAAATAAAACTCTAAGCGTCGAGACTGCTAGTGGCGAAATCGTTAAGATCTCCGAAGCATTTGAAAACGGAAAAATTCATTTAGCTGGTTATATTCTGCGTATCCAATTCTTACCAATGGCACTTGCTGATTTTGATATCGTACTTGGTATGGATTGGTTATCCGATAACCATGCTCGTATCATTTGCAATAGCAAAACTGTTGAAATTCAAGCCCCTGATAAACGAACCATTCGAATTGAAGGGGACAAAGACGCTGGCCAAGTTAGCATAATTTCCATGATTAGGGCTAACAAATGTTTGAATCAAGGATGCTTAGCTGTCATGGCTTACGTCACTAAAGAATCAAAGCCAAAGGAGATAAAGGATGTACCTGTAGTCTCCGACTTTTCTGATATCTTTCCTGATGAACTTCCCGGAATCCCTCCCGATCGTGAAGTAGAGTTTAGGATCGATCTTGTGACAATCGTCAATTTCAGGTTAACTCCGTTAACTCAACTCCGTCAATTCAAACTTAAGATCATTAAATCTATAACGCACACCTCATTACATTTAAACTAGGGTTTAAATGACGCTTAACACTTACTACGTGTGTAGTCTTTCGGGAATTGCACCGAAACGCAAACGAATTGATGCAAACAATTGATGAATAAACGAAAAACGTCAAAACAATAATTATGTGATAATTATGTGTTAGACTTATGTGTTATGTGATAACATTCTTATAAACATTAACTTAATGTGCTAGAACTAGTTAATTAAGCTAGAAAAGTAACATTTGAAAGTTAATGGACCAAAGTGTATTATATTATTATTATTAATAATAATCACCAAACCCTAGCCTCTACCCCATTCCCAAAACCTGATCGACAGCCCCCCTTGCTTCTCCCTTGCGATCGGCCCTCATACACACACATACAATCAAGATTGTTCAAGTTTGATTGAAGATTAAGGTGCTAGGAAGGTATAAACGACTATCCTATGCATCCTTTATACTTAATTTCGATTTTTAATGGGTTAATTACAAACCCTAGATTCCGAAAATTTCATATATTGTGTTCATATGATTTTTGTTTGAGTTGATGATGTATTGATAATGATTTGATAACTAGGATTGATATTGTTACATGTTAATTGTTGTGTCTTTGATTTTGAGATCAAATAAAACCCTAACCATGTATGTATGGTGTAATTGATGTGCATGGATAGTGGTTATGGTGTCTAGAGTGTCATATGAACGGATTATGGTCTATAGATGATTAATATATTGAATTTTGTTGCAAACAGTTTCTGGACAGATTGTGTTGTTGATGTTCAATTAACTGTATCGGGGTGTAAATGTGAAAATTGGTTGAGAATATTGATACTACAGTAAACTAGGTTGAGTCTAGTTTCTAAAGAATATAAATTTGCAATTTTTGGACGTGTAAAAGTTAACCTTTATGATTTTACAAAAACATTGTGCAAAGCTGAGTTGTTAGACCTGCTGTTAGGTTGTTTTGTAAATGTTATATCTCATGAACTACAAGACCAATTGGGTTGGTTCAACTTCTGGATGTTAACTTGTTGAGTTAAGAACCAAACCCAATTGGTCTTGCATTTGTTGGATTTTCATTTAACGGGAATTTCAAATAACATTCTGTTGCGCATGAATTTGACTGTTATGAGCTTGCTGTAATGTTATGATCATTGTGAGAAACCTATGTGGAATAAAAATAAAATAAAATATGTTCTGGAAACCTAATACATGTATGCTTTTGTGATGATTTTTGATGAATTAATTGAGATGCTATGATCGGTGGAATAGTATAATCTTTCAAGTAGAATTCTGTCTCGGTAAAGTTAACTGCCGAACTTTGTGAAAATGCATGAAAAGTGCTAATTGCTAGTTAATTATTATGTTTTGACCAAATTGCCCCTGCGGGGAATAGTTGCTAGTGATATACATTATTAATACATGACACATAAATAATTTTTCACACATGTATCGTATCACAAATGTACTTGTTAAGTCACACACGATTCACAAACGAAACACGAAACGTAATTTGTGCATAGGTGTTATGTGTTGAGTCTAGAGACTCGATAATAGTTCCGACACTTAGAAAATCTCTTTGTTGTTTTAGAACGCTAGAGAGAGTTTTCTGTGACGCGCATCACTTGGTGATTTATTTTTGGGAATTCTTCGCAAACAGTGAGTTTCACTTACCCCTTTAAACTGTTTTAAACGCTTTTCACTTGGGGGAGATAACATACTCCGAAAAAAACGCATTTAAGATTTTGTTAGAAAATTATATATCACTTGTAAAGGCTAAGTGGCAAACGAAACAATTGAAGTCCTTCACATCGAACCGGATAATATTTGGATAATAGCGAGTCACTGTTGAGTAGTATTACTGGGTTTGACAAACCCCACCCAACGCTAAACTCGACTGGAGGTCGAGCGGGTGTAATTTTGGCTAACACATACCATGGTATGGATGACCTGGTGGCAAGGCACTTGATAAACAGTCAGTTTCGGTGTCGAACACTTAGTAATACTTGTTGTATAGGCTAGCTACCTATCGATATATAATTGATTTAACACTATCTGGTAACGCAAAACGCTGAACGCAAAACGCTAAACGCTTTATTGTATATAAACTTGTGAACTCACCAACCCCGTGTTGACACTTTTAGTATGTTATTCTCAGGTAGCCGAGGCGGGCGCGCGGTATAGGATCATGCATGGGTTTTGAACATTCTGATATGCAAACATGTTTTTAATTATTATTACTTGGGTTTTTAAGTCGTCCTGCGTGACGCGACTTTTGTCTTTGGTTTTTACGTTTCCGCACTTATTTTCATTTAAACGTTTTTATGGTTTGATTATAACTAATGATTCCGATCCTGTTAGTTCACACCCTCTGACGGTAAAACTCCGTTAGTGGATTTTGAGGGTGTGATAGATCTAATTCCCGGTACTGCTCTGATCGCAAAGGCACCATACCGTCTCGCTCCGACTGAAATGAAAGAATTAAAGAAACAACTCGATGAACTGTTTGAGAAAGGCTTCATTCGACCGAGTTCGTTACCATGGGGAGCGCCAATCTTATTCGTCAAGATACAGGATGGATCTATGCGTATGTGTATCGATTATCGTGCGTTAAACAAAGTCACAATCAAAAATCGTCATCCACTCCCTCGAATCGACGATCTTTTTGACCAACTTCAAGGTGCTAGTTTCTTTTCTAAAATCGATCTTCGTTCCGGCTATCACCAACTTAAAGTCCAATCCGAGGACATCCCAAAAACTGCTTTACGAACAAGGTATGGCCATTATGAGTTAACCGTTATGCCATTTGGACTTACTATTGCGCCTGCTGCGTTCTTGGACATGATAAATCTAATTTGCAAGCCTTACTTGGATAAATTTGTTATCGTATTCATCGACAACATACTTATTTATTCTAAGTCGAAGGCTGATCATGAAGTCCACCTTCGAACATTACTTGAAATAATTAGAACCGAGAAGTTGTACGCAAAATTTTCAAAATGCAAATTCTGGTTGCACGAAGTGAAATTTCTTGGGAATGTCATAAATGTGAATGGTTTTCAAGTCTATCCCGCTAAAATCGAAGCCATCTCAAAGTGGGAAATTCCAAAGTCGCCAAACGAAATCCGAAGTTTCTTAGGTTTGGTCGGCTATTATCGATCGTTCATTTAAAATTTCTCTCGTATAGTCGTTCCCCTAACCTCCTTAACTCGAAAGAACATCAAGTATGAATGGGGAACAAAGCAATAAGAGGCATTCGATATACTTTAACAAAAACTCACCCAAGCACCTATACTGGGCTTGCCAGAAGGTACTGAGGATTTTGTTGTCTTTAGTGCGTGTCCCATTCCGGTTTGGGATGTGTACTAATGTAACGCAAATAAGTATTCGCTTATGCCTCTCATCATCTCAAGGTACACGAAAAGAACTACACAACTCATGATCTAGAGTTAGGCGCCATTATCTTTGCACTTAAGATATGGAGGCACTATCTCTATGGAGTTAGGTTTACCATGTACACTGATCATAAAAGCTTAAAGCATATCTTCGATCAAAAAGAGCTTAACATGCGCCAACGATGATGGATGGAAACTCTCAACAATTACGACTGTGAGATCGTTGACCATGAAGGCAAAGCCAACGTCGTAGCTGACGCCTTAATCGCAAGGAACATGAGAAGCCCAAAAGAGTCCGAGCGTTGCGTATAGAACTTCAAATCTATTTACTCGAGCAAATCAAATCTGCCCAAACTCAAGCGATCAATGAAAACCAAATCTCCGACGAGAAACGTAACGGCACCATTGACTCGCTAGTCAAGGGTGACGATGGAATCCTTAGACTTGGTAATAGGATTTGGGTACCAATCGTTGGAGTCTTGCGTGAGAAAATTTTGAACGAAGCTCATAAGTCTAAATACATGATGCACCCCAGTAGTGACAAAATGTATCAAAATCTCAAACCAAACTACTGGTGAAATGGGATGAAAAAGGATGTCGCTTCGCATGTGGCAAAATGTTTAACTTGTTTATGTGGAATGGGATGAAAAAGGTTGAACACCAAAGGCCTTTGGGATTGCTCCAGCAACCCGAACTTCCTGTATGGAAATGGGAGTTAATCACTATAGATTTCATTACCAAACTCCTAAAACGACTCGACAACACAATGCTATTTGGGTTATTGTGGATCGATTGACAAAATCCGCACACTTTATACCCATCAATGAATCATACTCAATGGATAAACTAGCGCATATTTATGTGAACAACAACGTTGCTTTGCATGGAGTACCGCTGTCTATAATCTCTGATCGATACAGTCGTTTCACGTCTCACTTTTGGAAAAGCTTCCAACAAGTGTTAGGCACAAAGCTCAACCTTAGCACCGCCTATCATCCACAAACTGATGGGCATAGCGAAAGGACAATCCAAACGTTGGAAGATATGCTCCGCGCTTGTGTAATTGACATAGGTGGAAGTTGGGATGACCACTTACCCCTAATGGAATTCTCGTACAACAATAGCTATCACACAAGTATTCAAGCCGCACCATTTGAGGCGTTATATGGTCGTAAGTGTAGAACGCCCGTGTGTTGGTCTGAAATCGGAGACAAGCAATTATCTGGACCTGAGATAGTCCAAGAAACCACCGACAAGATTCTTCAAATCCGAGAACGACTTAAGAATGCACGTGATCGCCAAAAGAGTTACGCCGATGTCCGTCGTAAGCCGTTGGAATTCATTATTGGTGAAAGTTCTTTTAAAAGTCTCACCCTGGAAAGGCGTCATACGTTTCGGTAAGAAAGGAAAGCTAAGTCCTCGATTCGTTGGACCTTTCGAGGTACTTGAATGAATTGGTACCGTTGCATAGCGTTTGTGACTACCCGAGGAAATGCAAGGGATACACGGTGTATTCCAAGTTTCGAATCTGCGCAAGTGTTTAGCTGATGAATCTTTATCTATGCCTTTAAAATACGTCGAGATAAATGAAAACCTAAAATTTGTAGAACGTCCAATTCAAATAGAAGATTCGAAATTAAAGAAATTTAAAAGACAAACTCTTAAAATAGTGAAAGTTAAATGGGACTCACGAAGAGGACCTGAGTATACATGGGAACTCGAATCGAAAATGAGAAGGAAATACCCCCACTTGTTTTTGTAAAGCAATTTCGAGTACGAGATTTATTTCAAGGTGGGGAGGATGTAACATCACGTAAATTTCGAGTTCAAAATGTCTAATTTCCAAACTCCAAGGCTTAAAATGAAAATTCTATTTTCTTGTCCTATCGCGATACACAACAGGACAAAAGGACAAGCCCATCGCGTATCGCGAAGAGCTTGGTCAAAAGCTTTTGGAAGAAGACAATAACGATACGCTATCACTGTTGAACCAACGTCATCGCTATCGCGATGACGTGGTCTGACACATCGTAACACGTGTGCCACATGGCAGACGGTGGCACAATATGTCGCCACGTGGCAATGTGTCTGCCACGTGTCGCCAAGTGGCAGGTCTACGTTGTGACTGTCCAAGCCTTCGTTGCGATACGCCACGGGCTTGGCTAAGAGGCCATCGCGTATCGCGATAGTCTCCAAAATTTTGCCTATAAATAGCAAGTCCGGGATTCATATTTTCACATCCCACACTCAGCCATTTACTCTCTCTCTAGCATTTCTCTAAGATCCAACAATCATATACTCAACACACCTCGAAAACCGTGTTCCGATTCCTCGATTTGCGTATTTCGTTTCCTCATTGTTCGTGCCATCTTCCACGACGTATCCATCAAGAAGGAGTTTGTGATTTCCGACACCATGGTGATTAGTCTCGAGAAGCGTGCCGATGATTGGTGAAAGAATTGGTGTCCATCGTGTTGCATGCCAAAGGCGAGTTACGAAAGGAAGGGTTGAACAAGGAGAAAAAGAAGGCTAAGAGGCGTTGAAGTGCTGCTCGAATAAATAGGGTTTATTAGCCGAGCAAAGGTAGGCATAATGCCCGAATAAATAATAATAAAATATTATAAAAGGCTTAACCCTTAAGTCGAGGTTATACTCGATACCTCGATAAAATAAAAGAAAACATAACAAAGAAAGAATAAAAGATAAAGTTATAAATATGTATATATGTGTGTAAATATATATGTATATTCGTTGTTATAAATATTATTTAAGGAATAAATAACTATTATTAAATAATAAAAAGAAAAGGATACGTTTCTTAGAGAAGAAGAAACGTCGGGTTTTATAAATAAACTAAAGGTTTATACATTACTTTTAAACTAAAGGTTTTTAAGTAAAAGAGATTTTGAACTAATGGTTCATCGAGGTAAAGATTATAAAATAAGACTAAAGGTCTTAAGCCGGATTGTATATCCGACTAACAAATGTTTATACTTGTACTATAGGTGCGAGATAACAAGGGAAGACCCTCGGACGGTGTTTGAAGCCGATCCCAAAGTGAAAAGGTGAATACGCCCCAATCTTTACAAACTTGTTTTCAAACGAGTCAACTTGTTATATGAAAACTTTACATGAGACTAAGTGTCTCCAAAAACATTATGAATAAGAGTAAAAGCCTAGCCCTCAGGCTGTAGTATACGTTTGTCTGGATCCTTACATATGTGGTAAAATGCGGTGGGCACATCGCACCATGCTTGGTCACGACCTCTAGCCGCGATGGGCCGGACCTAAGTACGTTCGAGTGAGACTGACCATGTGTATATTTATGGTACCTAAGTATGTCGAAACGCTGCGGTGTTTTGCTGGGGTGACCTAGTGTAGAGACTCAAGTTTATAATTATGTTGTTTTAACTTAATTATTCCTAAGCCAAGATGGGCCGAGACTTACGTGGTCTCGAGGAGTGATTAAGTAAAACAAAATATTTTAGCGTCAGCATATTCACCAGCATTCATTGCTGATGTATTTTATTTATATTTTGATGAACGAAGAAACTCAAGATATCCTATGGCTCGGATCTTTTTGTATAAACTTATAAATATTAAAATGGTGGTTTTGTAAATAAAAAGTAATGCTCTTGATATAACTTAAACGGGTATTTTATAATCCCGTCTTTTGTTAAGTAAATATTATAATTTAAATCTACAAGTTTTATAAAGACTTCCGCTTAAACCCGTAACTCTGATTTATTTACAATTGTGGTACTAACTGACGGTCACACACCTAGGCCTTAGATGGCGATGTGATATTCACAGATCCAGAGATTGACGACATTCGACCAATCTTTCCGGCCAACGCCATTTTCCGACCATTCAATTCTACAACCCGCAGCGACTGTGTATCGAAGAACTGGGTTGTTTTCCAGCCCAACCGTTCTTGATAGGCTTCAAATACCCCTTTCCTAATTTTACCCAAAGCTTTTTCACCTTGACTTGAATTAGTTACGTCCAAGTATGCCCATGTTATGGAGGGTCCATCGTGCTGTAGAAAGGATAAGCGGGGAAGAACGCGTTGAATTTGGCTTGTCGGAATTAGTGTACCTGTACACCTTGGTTACTCACGGTTCCAAGCGCTTTGTCTATAAATCAAAACCTCGTCAAGTGATCCCTATTTCCAACGTTACCCAGAATGATACACTCTGGAGGAACCAATTTTTCTTCGTAAAAAAGGATTCAATTCCGGGTGGATCTGATTTACCCAAGAGGTGGATACAGAAGGGTAGGATCCAGAATTCTTAGGTAACAACGGTAGGATACTTGATTCTTTGACAAACATCTTATTTTTCTTGTATAGTTGATAATTTTGCCTTGCTAGCTGAACTTCCTGAAGTTGCAGAGAAGGTCAAAATATTCCTTGCACTGGATCCTAAAATTAGAACCTTTCAAGCCAAGTTCATAGAAACTTTTCAGGAATCAAACCCAGAGTCAAACATGTCAAGTAAGTATCCTTATAATCAAGTTTAATATCGATTAAAAAATAATTGAAAACTTATCTGTGAATCCTTGTTTATAGGTGCCCGGAAGTCCGGCAAATCCGCATCCAAGTAATCCCTTGAATACATCGACTGTTTATTCGTCAATAAAGAGACCCCGAAGTCTACTCTAGTGCCTGAACCACGTCCAGTCACGACCCGAGCCAAGTCAGGAGCCAAAAGAAAGAAAAGCTTAGAACCTAATAACCTCTTCGACACCGAGAAACAGCTTCTCAAGATGCTAACTGCTGTAAGGATCCTTTATCCCGATAGCCTTTATTGATAGATCAAGTATTCTTCTAATCTTGTCTCGTTTTCTTGTATGGGTCGTCAATTCGGCTCGGAGCCATCATGAGAAGATTTTCGGAGAATACGAAGATACTCTCGTTGGGATGAGGTCCATAGCCGATGCGAAGGACAATGAAATTGCTAAGATGACCAAGGAGAAGAAGCAAGCCGAGGATCATGCATCCACAATCGATGTTCAGATGCAAGACGAGATAACCCGTGCTACCAACGAGGCAAATATCTGGGCGGCGAAATCAGTTCTCTAGGCCAGAATCAAATTGGTGAGTGAGGCTAACGATCCAGCTCTTGACAAATCCTCGTGGGACATAGCGCAGTGGATACAGTCTTTGGCAGAATTGGGCGGAGGCGAGGATGAGGAGGAAGCTGAAGTAGCCGATGGAACCGGGGTTGGAGCGAGTGGAGTGAAGGATGTGAATGAGATGGACGAGGGGAAGGAAGCAGCAGCAGATGGTCAAGAAGCTGCTTAAGAGGGCGATGAAGGATAAAGAAGACAAGGCCAGAGCCCGTTTTTCTTTATATTTTGATGATGTTTTTATGGATATTGGATAATGGTATGTATTTGAACAATAGTAATTAGGTGATGTGGTCTAAATTATACATATTTTTTCATTAATATTTCCTATACTTTTTGATACTTTTGAGCTAGTTTTTAAACTTGAGAATTTTTATAATTAAGCTTAACATTTAAATGCATTGATTTTATTTAAATGATAAATAATGTTAAATGATTTGTGATGTAGGACACGTGAATAAATTGAAAGATGCAAGTCTACTTGAGCTTAACTCAAAATGCATGCAACATTATTGTTGATAAAATTTTACATAAGTTAAAAGAACCATGTGAAGACTTGAATAAAAAGGGCCCATAACAAAGAAACAAATGTGGTGTTCAGCAATTAGGACAACGACAACCCATTACATAATAAATAAGACATGCTATTGGGCCGTGAGATTGTTAGGTCAAGGGTGTTGGCGGCAAAATACTAGAAGGATATTATAAAAAGTCAAGACGAATCCAGCCGCAACGACGGAAGAATATATAATAATATTCTTGGTTCAACAATAAAAAAAAAGCTACGGTAGAAAGCAGAAAAAAGATTCCAGCTGCCAGAGGGTTCGAAGTTTATTTTAAAGGAGGACAAGCTTATGGTTTGGAGTTTTGATGTTTCAATCAAGTTTGTAAGTTCAGTTTTGATTTTATCATTAAACACACTTTCTAATCTGATTTTTAAAGACATGATCATTATTATTGATATTTGCTACTTTTCTTTCATCATGCTTGGCTAAAAACGTAGAACAACATAGGTTTGGTTTATTGACGATGTGTTAACGATTGTTTTGGGTTGATTAACGAACATATAATTGATTTTCTATTGTCAAGTTCATATTTTTATGATTTTATTCTATGATTTCTATTGAGTTTGCAATATTATATTAATTAAACCCAGTGTGATTTTATCTTTACATGAATTAGTTTCGTGTTTGGTTTAGGATTGCATGTTAAACTACTTACTTGGTGTTTTTGGTTGTTTGTGGTAGACGTCACCATAGGGTTTGATTGGTTAGAGTTGTTTATCTCAACAGTTCATCTCCTTTTGCTTGGACCAAGACATTAGGAGTTGGTTTATCTCTTTGGTCAAGTCTATTTAGTTAGCCGTTGCGAGACCACGTGCAGATTTCTAGCCGTTGATTTGGTTAATTTGTAAGCCGAATTATTTAATCTTTAATATTGAATTACCCATTATTCCTGAGGGTTGTTAGGATTACGGGTCTTAGAGGAATTTGTGATTTTGATACGAATCAAGTAATAAATCAATTGGGTACTTCGAAAATCAACCGTGCTTTATTATTCTTTCTAGGGGTCTTTAGTAAATCTGACCGTGGGGACCTAGTTTCCCTTGTTATTGTCTAGTTAGATCATCTTTAGAACCCGATTTTATGTGTTCGATGTCACCCAAGTGTCGTTGATAGTCGTCAAGATACCTCACCTAGGTGGTTCCCGTTCATCATATTTGAGAGCTCCGCTAGTGCCGTTAAGTCTTGTTAAATTTTCTCGTTAGTTTCGTTAATTAAGTAAGTTAGTTAAATTAGTATAAAATAAAAGAAAAAAAATAATAAAATCAATTAAATATTTTAAGGTAGGACTTGGATTAGGGTTTATAATTTGAGCCGTTCTAACGTGTCTTCGAGTTCGATATCCGGACTTTCCTTTTCTTTGCTATAAGCGATCGGTACAATTTCCGTTTGTGTGAACTAGGATAGGTTGTTTGGTTTTTTAAAGCTTAGTTGTGATTCGTTTTTTATTTATATAAATATTTTCGCACATCAAGTTTTTGGCGCCGTTACCGGGGACACAGTTTGAGGCGATTAGAGAACGACCCGAGTTTGGGGACTTACCTGTTTCATTTTACTTGCTTATTTGCTTTTATTTGTTTTTAATTTAGTTTTAGCTTAGTTAATTTTAGTTTTTCTTTATAGTCGTATTCGTCATATCCGCTCACAAGGACCGCCGAAGCTTGAAACGTCTGACGATACCGAGAAAGTCCAGCCCAAGAGAGAGCGTTCTGTTTCACCGTCAGGTTCTGATTCTTCTTCATCTTCTTCTTCTTCTGTTTCTTCCGCTTCTTCTAGGGATAGGAACATGGGTGACCAACCGCCTAGGAGAGTAGTAGCTGATTATGGTAGGCCGACAACGAACCCTCATTCAAGCATCACTTTACCGAACGGTGCCGCCGCTGGCAACTGGTCCATTCCTGCCCACGTCATGCAACTCATCAAAACCACACTCCAATTCGAAGGGCTAGAGAGCGAAGACCTTTCAAACCACATCGACATGTTTGTTCAAATCTGTGAAACTTTCAATATCAGCAACATGAACGATGAAGCCATCTGTCTCCGTCTTTTTCCCTTCTCACTCGCTGGCAAAGCCTACAAATGGCTGAAGTCACTATCTGCTGGATCCATGACCATTTGGGCGAACTTTCAAGAGAAATTCATGACCAAATTCTTTCCGCCATCTAAATCCGCTCGACTCCGTGAGGTGATTTGCTCCTTCCGCATGAGATCCGACGAGTCTTTCGGGGAAGTTTGGGAAAGATTCAAGGACCTCCTTCTTTGTTGTCCTCATCATGGTTTAGATAAGTGGATGCTCATCGAGAAATTCTACAATGGAGCCACTTAGCACGTGAGAGAGATGTTGAACCAAACTGCTAACGGGAACCTCCTTAAGAACAAAGATCCCGATGAGTGTGTCGTCCTTTTTGATGATCTTGCAGCGAGCTACGATGGGCATGGGGGCAAAAATTCTTCCACGTCATCGAGAGGAGTACTTCAGGTCGATTCAAGCACTAGCATGCATGCGCAGATTGATGTTTTAAACAAACTCGTTAGAGATTTTACTGTTAAGGGTGTCGCGAAGTGTGAGGTTTGCCGAGGGGGTCACGAAACCATTGACTTTCCCGTTAATCCCGGTAGCCATCAGGAGGAGGTTGAATTCGTCAACAACACCTTGAGGTATCAAAACCCCGCCTTCGGTGGGAACACTGGCTGGAGAAATCAGAATAACTATCGAGGGGGCAAGCTAGTGGCTACCAAGCTAAATACCAAAACCAGCGTCGAGAGAATCTATTCGGGCAGGGGAGTTCATGTCAGGAGAGTTCGGAACAAGTGGGGCGAGAGGAGAAGAAAGCCTCACTGGAGGAGATGATGGCTGAGTTGCTGAAGCGAGATGAGAGGAACCTAGTGATGAATGAGGCGAAATTTGCAGAACACGATGCTATTTTGAAGAACCAAGCCACATCTCTAACTAATATTGAGCGTCACGTCGGAGATATTGCCAGCCAGTTATCTGAGAGAGAACCAGGTTCACTACCGAGTAACACCGAGAAAAATCCGAGAGGGTTCGCCAAAGCAGTGACTACTAGAAGTGGTGCAAGAAGAGAAAGAGAGCCGGGTCCTTCAAGAGTTGTCACACCTGCGGTCAATGAAGAGGAGCATGTGGACGAGGAGATCCAGATGGAGCCTCCTCCGGTCGAGGCACACCAACAGACTATTCCAGGGACTACGAAGCCGGCCGATAAACCTTCCACCTCTCAGAGTCTACAAAACCAAACTGCCTTATCCTGGAAGACTCCGATTGGACAGAGACGAGGAGCAAAACTCCAAAGTTCTTTGAACTTCTCAAACAGCTTCACCTGAACATTCCTTTCCTTGAGGCGCTGACTCAAATGCCCAAATACGCCAAATTCCTCAAGGACATTCTTTCCAATAAGGAGAAGCTAGCTGAGGTCTCTTCTATTCCGTTGAGTGATGGGTGCTCTGCAGTGTTGCAGAGCAAGTTGTCTGAAAAGATGGCCGATCTTGGGAGTTTTACAATTCCCTGCATCTTAGGCGACGATACGGTTCGACATGCTTTGGCCGAACATGGGGCCAACATCAATCTCATGCCGTATTCTATGTTCAGTAAGTTGGGTCTTGGCGAACCGAGGCCAACCCGAATGAGTATCCAACTTGCTGATCGTTCCGTGAAATATCCACGAGGGGAGGTCGAGAACATGCTTGTTCGTATCGACAAGTTCATCTTCCCGGTGGACTTTGTCATTCTGAATATGAATGAGGATGATAGTGTCCCACTCATTTTAGGCCGACCATTCCTTTCCACCGCAAGGGCGTTAATCGACGTCCGTGAGGGCAAATTGATTCTGAAAGTTGGGGATGATAACATCATCTTTGACGTAAGACAGTCACTTAAGCACCCCAAGTCGGCGGACGACTCCCTGTATTTGGTGTCAACGAAATACACGGAGTCGTCCGCCAACTTGGGGTGGTTAAGTGACTGTCTTATGTCAAAGATGATGTTATCATCCCCAACTTTCAGAATCAATTTGCCCTCACGGACGTCGATCAACGCCTGTGCGGGAGTTTTTCGTTGACACCATCGTATCGCTTGTGCGGGAGTTTTTCATTAACATATGTGGAGGACCTACCTTGGACCCACAGATTCTCTATAGGGATATTTCAGAGGTCGAGATGGTTGCCATGACCGCTCAGCCATTGATGGATGACACCGTGTCACCACCCCTAGATTCAGAGTCAGTTGTTGAGATCGTGCGAGACAATCCAAGAGACCGACCTTCCGTTGAGAGCCCTCCTCATTCCTTAGAACTTAAGGATCTACCCGATCATTTGGAGTATGCATTTCTGGACGAGGAGAGGAAGCTACCCGTCATCATCGCGTCTGCTTTGACGGAGGTCGAGAAGTTGAAGTTGTTGAAGGTGCTGAAAGCACATAAGAAAGCGATAGCATGGAAGATTATCGACATCAAAGGGATTAATCCCTCGTTCTGCACTCATAAGATCCTCAAGGAGGATAATTTCAAATTTTTCGTTCAGCCTCAACGGAGGCTTAATCCGAAAATTAGGTTGTTAAGAAAGAAATCATCAAACTCCTTGATGCGAGAATCATTTTTCCCCATCTCTGATAGCGCCTGGGTGAGTCCGGTCCAAGTGGTTCCCAAGAAGGGTGGCATGACTGTTGTCACCAATGAACGGAACGAGCTTATTCCCACTAGGACCGTGACCAGTTGGAGAGTCTGCATCAAGTTACATATTCATATTTCGTTTGTTAAATGCTATGTTTACATGTCACGTTATTTTCGACTCCATTATTTCAATTACATGTTACGATGTTTATAATTTTAAGTGTTTCATTCTTTAATTTCATTATCTCGTTTATTTCGTTTTCAACATCATTTACTTTCTTTAGACACGATGATTTTATTTACTTGACTTATTGTTTTTCACGTTGTCCTTGCCCTGAATGTAAAAACCGGGTATAAATCTAAAGACATTAAAGACATTAAATTATATCAAGTTTTTATCAAGTATAAACAATCTCCAAACTATCGGGTATAAAATATAAACAATCTAAAGACATTAAATTATATCAAGTTTTTATCAAGTATGTACAATTATAAAGTTCAATAGTTAAAGAATAAATAAACTTTAAGATTAGTTTTTATATATTTATATAGTCTAGGATCTTAGAGTGTAACATTTGCATTTAAAATATAGTATAATAATAAAAAACCAACCCAACAGCCCCCCCAGCCCTTCCCTTCCACGTTTTTCCGGCGAGGCAACTTCCGGCCGGCGACGACAAATTCCGGCGAGTAATTAAAACACTTCAAAACGTTATTTTTAATCAATTTTAATGATATAAACTCGTTTCTCCATCATCTTAAATCTTAATAAAGACCCATTATGAGTAATAACACACTACAACGTTCGGATTCATCCCTAAACGCCGGATAATAATTAAAATATCAATAACTCAAATTAATCACCCAACGGATCAATTGAGGCTATAAATAACATCCTAACCTTCATCCAAATGTGCTACAAACATAAATTTATGTAAAAAAACTCCATAATACCACTTGTTGTTCGTCCAAATTTTCGTTCCGACCAACTCACCGTTCAAACATTTTCCGGCAACAAACGAGGTAATTGTTAAGTTTCTTTCTGGTGTTTTGACCCGTCTAACAAAACCCCCAACCTAAATCAACCAAACCTAGAACGAATATGGTGAATTGAAAATCTAGGGTTTATGTGAAGAAGATGAAGAATGGGTTTCTGTTTATAATTAATTTTTTCCATCTGTTTACAACAAAAATGGTTTGGTCCAGTGGTTGTTTATGTTTGGTGTGGACATGGAGACTCAGGTTCGAACGGGTCACAGCAGATCCAGTTTCTTTTATTTTTAAAAACTATTTTATTTGTTATATTTAATCAAATACATTTTTATATATCATACAAAATAAATAAAATTATTTTTATAGTTAAACAAAAGATGTTTTAACTTCCCTTAGCAATTTCGTTCAAGAATCAACTTTTACAAACCCGGCAACACTCGTTAAAACTCGTAGAATAATTATATAAATAATATATATAATAAATCCTAGCCGACAAACGCTTATATTAATAAAAAAATACCGACAACGCTAAATTTCCGTAAGTATTATTATAATCAATATTCACCTTATAAGTAATATTATAACTTATTAAAATCCGTTAGACTTAATTATTAAAAATACTTTAAAATGGGCAAAAGTATAATAAATAATAATGCACGTACCTTAAAACCAACCCTTTATTTTTCCATAAAATTAGTTAGTAATTCTTGTGTTTATATGCTTTCTAGATCGTGAGATTCGATCGTATGGTTTCATATAACACGCTTTCGTTTCATTTTCAAGTTTGTCATCCCAATTCAAAGGTGAGTTTCTCACACCCCCTTTTCACCCTTTCTAACAATTTTGGGGGTAGCATATATATCCTATCAAAATGCAATTTATTCTATTTATTATTTACAAACTACAATTCGTATCATGGACTTGTGTGTTTACTTGTTACTTGCTCAATTATTACGTACATGGATTTCTTCGATAAATATGATCATACGCCCCCCTTTGCACCCATGGACCATTTGTTTCTGGTGGAAAAGGGACTCCGATCTGAGTACACTGGTGCACAATCCCAACTGGAAAAGACCTTCATTTATTCTTTACACTCATGGACCATTATTTCTAGTGTAAAGAACCCTTATGTGATTTTCACAAGTTTTCATGGAATTGTATGGTTTTTATATATTATTTTCAACTGTGTGAACTCACCAACTATTCAGTTAGTTGACTTTATTTTTTATATATATGCTACAGGTAAATTCATTAGAGGATGAAATGGACGAAGTCACTAGAAGATAGGTTATTTCAATAATAAATAAATAAGACATGGGTTTTATTATTTTCCTTTGTATTTGTTTTATGGAACAACTTGTGTACTTGGGATTTGAAGGAATTAATGATATTATTGTCACTTAATAGTGTCACATGTGTTTTGGGCAAATTGTACGTCACACCCGGGCGTATTCCGCTTTAGCCGGGGTGTTACAGATTGGTATCAGAGACGTGACTATAAGATAGGACATTAGACGTAGTGTTCTAGTTGGTTATAGTTTATTTGCTTAATTGTTTAGGTTGCATGATTAGAAATTATGTGAGCCTAATTTGATTGTTCAATGCACATTATTTGGTTATTATTAATTTGTTTTTGCCGCATATACGCAAATACTATTATACTGATGATTCAAGTACTTCAATTTCACAAGCACACACAAGTCCAAGGCTTATGCCTAAAAACAAAGAGTTTTCCAACATTTTATATTATTGATTTTTATTGTGGTGTTCCGATATTTATTCTTCTTAATGATGGTTCTATATGGCGGGTATGTAGTAAACTGTAAGGGGGACGTGCCTCTTTTCCGAAACTCTTGATACCAAGGTTATTGAAACCTAAGGATAAGCAATGCGTATAAATCCCAATCAGACGAGGGACCCGGTTGCTTACCTGGAGAGTTAGGAAAGAGTATGAACTCTATTAAGCCAAAGTATACCAATTTCAATGCCATATGAATCACAACTTTATGTTTTCAAACGCGATCATGTTCTCTTTATGAAAAGAATATGGTTGCACTCCTCTATGTTTTACAATGTGTTTTAACCGGAAGTCTGTACACGAATACCCCGCTTTCGGTTCGATTTAATTACGCATTTTTATACGAGAATAGTTAAGTTTTAAAAAAAATTGTGACACGTTTTCTTTATTTATACGCTCATTTACGGCTTAAACTTTTAAAAGTTTGCAAAGTAATAACCGAATTTCAAACGATTCCTTTGTTATTTTACTTTTATGCGTTAGAAGTGAAATTTAAAAAGTCATGGTGGTTTAGGAACATTCGATTTCATTATTTATCGTAAGGTTAATATTTTTTCCATATGATTATTCAATAATTTATGAGGTTTTCGTTTATTTTAAGGTGAAAACTCATGACGTTTCAAGGGAATTCCAGTTTCGATTTCAAATTTTTTTCATGCGATTTCTTTTCTTTACTTGTATCTATTAGTCGTTTTCATACTTACGTCTCAAGTCACGCAAATTCTTCACATTTCGTATCACGCCTTCTCGTTTTCCTAGTTGTCCCACTCGACCGACGAAATGACAATCCAAGTTATCAAGTAAATGACCTCCGCAATTCCGACCACCCCACGTTTGACCGCACCTACCTTCATCTCTATAGTTAATTTAAATTCAAACCCAGCACCATTCTTGGAAACACCAACTAAGCTCAACCGAAAGGTCTCACGCTGAAACACACCCTTTGTACTGTATGTGTAAATTCCACCACTTTACTTCCCTGAAGCGTTGATATACTACTATTTGTGGTAGATTCAATTACCACTTAATGCCAAAATCTCCCCAAACTCAACGCCACTCACCCATCTGCAAGACCTGTACCTAATCATTTGTCTCAATCACATGTTTAAACCTCATGCTTCAAGCCTACTAACATTGTGGTGACCTTAGCAAACCTAACATACATTGGAAGGCCTAACTTGTTTCAGCCATGCAATATCCTAACACCGCATCCTTTGTCGACCTTATACGATTTTTCGGTTTCAATACTTAGATTTTAACAAAGCTCATCAAACTCGTCTTTATTTTCTTTTGCATACTTTCCTACATTTTAGTTCTTTTACTAACACCTCGCGCCTAATCCCAAATCCTTAGATATTTTAACCTTCAGTTAAATGGATTTTCTTTAAAAAGAATTTATTACCTCTATTATTATTATTATTAAAGTTATTAATTATACCATCATTATTAATGTTACCACTACTATTGTTATTAGAACCATCACCGTCATCATCATTA
The DNA here is from genome assembly GCF_021521415.1 of Bidens hawaiensis. NCBI lineage: Eukaryota > Viridiplantae > Streptophyta > Magnoliopsida > Asterales > Asteraceae > Bidens > Bidens hawaiensis. The sequence continues at coordinate 105,077 of NW_027493875.1, forward strand.
TTATTATTACGGTAATTATCAATATGGTTATTATTAAATTTATTATTATTATTGTTAATATTTTTATTATTATCATTATTACTAGTTTCATCGTCACTACTATTAATATAATAATATTTAAAGTAAAATATTTGCTTCAAACAAGTTTTGAGCCCTTATGAAACTATTTTTCATTCAATAATAATTTTATTATTATTATTATGATTAGTAATATTATTATTACTAGTATCATCATCACCACTAATAATAAGGTAATTATTATTTCAAACCATATGTAAAGTAAAAATAAGTCTTAAGCGCTATAAGGCTATTTGTCATTCAACAAGTCGGATACTTTGACGATCATTTATTTCCTTTCTACCTAGGTCGCGGGACAAAAGAAAACATTTGTTTTTATGTGAAACCTTTAGCGATAGCTAAAATAGAATAAATTTTATTTTATCATGAGATGAAAAAAAAAGGCATCACGATTTACAACCGATTTTTGTAAATTAAAATATATGTTGTATCTCTTCCTTTCTTTCCCCTTCATTAACTCCAATGAGTTTCGGCTAAGAAATCATGGCACCACCTCCCACATCAACCTCTCATACCCCAAATGAATCGACATTTGAGAAGACAAGCGTCACAAGCTACATTTACTTTTCTTTATTTTCTCCTTCACGTATGTTTCGAACTTACCCAAGGTGATTTTTATCTACTTCTTTAGAATATTGTTACTAAGTTTATTTCATTGTTCATTAATCCTTGGTCCATATTCGTTTGTATTTTTACGAAATGTAAATTGGTACACCATTCTTATTCATCTTATTAAAACGGTTTACGCTTGTTATTTCAAATCCCGTGGTCTATGACCAATTTCGTATCAACGTAACCGTTAAGTGGAAATTTGAACTATGAACATGTATGTGTACATAGCTACCTATTAGAAACCGTAATCTCACTTTATTTCTACCTTTGAATATATGTGACCGACTCTCTCTAAATAAATTCGTTTACTTTGAACTGGAACTGTGTCCCATGTACATGCCGAGTTTATGCTATGTTATATTTTATTTTTTTTTACACAAATTATTCTGTTTATTCGTGTACTTCTCTTTCACTCGATGTTTTATTTAAACCATTTTTTGTTCTTGATTTCATCAATCTGGAACAAATGCTTTATATTGATTTCGAAATTTCAAGTGTTTACTTTGATAACTCAATGTTACTACCGGAATGTTTCTTTTCACAAACTTAATCGGTTTTAATACTATAATATTAAAATTTCGTTTATCCATTTCATTTCAAGTTAATATCAATTTACATGTTGGTAAGATATAATTGTTTATTCATCCCAACGTTGTCATTGGGCACGTCGATGTTTTATTAGAGATTTTCATTTGTTAAACATCATGATATTATGATACTTAAAAGTTTCGTTTATCTAAGCTATTCTCAAACCCAACGCGTTATCAAGTTACATATTCATATTTCGTTTGTTAAATGCTATGTTTACATGTCACGTTATTTTCGACTCCATTATTTCAATTACATGTTACGATGTTTATAATTTTAAATATTTCATTCTTTAATTTCATTATGTCGTTTATTTCATTTTCAACATTTTTTACTTGCTTTAGACACGATGATTTTATTTACTTGACTTACTGTTTTTCACGTTGTCCTTGGCCTGAATGGTATATACATGTGTTTTGTAATGTTGTTATCCTTTAAATTCGTTATTTTTGATTTTCAACGTTATGTATAAGAATTTTATTATTTATGTAAGGTCTATGTCCAAAAACCACACAATAGAGCAAGTTATATGGACCATCCGACGATAGAGGTAATTATGGGTCGACACGTAATTATCAAAGTCCTCGCATGAAAAATATAATAAGACCGGTTGTGTGAAATAACTCAGAACTTGGAATGATTTTGGGGAACGGGACAAATACAATATGAAAAGGGCATGGTGGATATGCCGCTGGTACATCCTATATATAAGTGTCATTGTCATATTTCCTATTTGTGGCGTTCGTTCGAGTCACTCAAAGATCGTCGTTATTTTATTTTAATATATAAAATTGATTAAAACTTCTAACAACTCCGTATATTAGTTGTTCTTTTTTAAATTTTACTTTTTACTTTATTTTCGGGACGAAATGTATAAAAGTTGTAAGTCCTGTAACATTCGTTACTTCTCAAACCCGAAAACCCAACGCATTTTAAATTTTCGGTTTTTACATGTATTAATATATATGTAAATCAAAGTACGACGATTTATAGTAATTATTCGTTCAAAGTACGACGATTTGTAGTAATTATTCGTTACTTCTCAATCTCCGAGCCTTAAAAGTTTTTAAAATAATCAATCTCCAAACTATCGGGTATATAATATAAACAATCTAATGACATTAAATTATATCAAGTTTTTATCACGTATGTACAATTATAAAGTTCAATAGTTAAAGAATAAATAAACTTTAAGATTAGTTTTTATATATTTATATAGTCTAGGATCTTAGAGTGTAACATTTGCATTTAAAATAAAGTATAATAATAAAAAACCAACCCAACAGCCCCCCCAGCCCTTCCCTTCCACGTTTTTCCGGCGAAGCAACTTTCGGCCGGCGACGACAAATTCCGGCGAGTAATTAAAACACTTCAAAACGCTATTTTTAATCAATTTTAATGATATAAACTCGTTTCTCCATCATCTTAAAGCTTAATCAAGACCCATTATGAGTAATAACACACTACAACGTTCGGATTCATCCCTAAACCGCCGAATAATAATTAAAATATCAATAACTCCCTAATACCACTTGTTGTTCGTCCAAATTTTCGTTCCGGCCAACTCACCGTTCAAACATTTTCCGGCATCACACGAGGTAATTGTTAGGTTTCTTTCTGGTCTTTTGACCCGTCTAACAAAACCCCCAACCTAAATCAACCAAACCTAGAACGAATATGGAGAATTGAAAACCTTGGGTTTATGTGAAGAAGATGAAGAATGGGTTTCTGTTTTTAATTAATTATTTCCATCTGTTTACAACAAAAATGGTTTGATCCAGTGGTTGTTTATGTTTGGTGTGGACATGGACACTCAGGTTCGAACCCGGGTCACAGCATATCAAGTTTCTTTTATTTTTAAGAACCATTTTATTTGTTATATTAAATCAATTACATATTTATATATCATACAAAAATAAATAAAATTAATTTTATAATTAAACAAAAGATGTTTTAACTTCCGTTAACAATTTCATTCAAGAATCAACTTTTACAAACCGGACAACACTAGCTAAAACTCGTAGAATAATTATATAAATAATATATATCATAAATCCTAACCGACTAACGCTTATATTAATAAAACAATACCGACAACGCTAGATTTATGTAAGTATTATTATAATCAATATTCACCTTATAAGTAATATTATAACTTATTAAAATCCGTTAGACTTAATTATTAAAAATACTTTAAAATGGGCAAAAGTATAATAAATAATAATGCACGTACCTTAAAACCAACCATTTATTTTTCCATAAAATTAGTTAGTAATTCTTGTGTTTATATTATTTCTAGCTCGTGAGATTCGATCGTATTGTTTCATATAACACGCTTTCGTTTCATTTTCAAGTTTGTCATCCCAATTCAAAGGTGAGTTTCTCACACCCCCTTTTTACCCTTTCTAAAAATTTTAGGGGTAGCATATATATCCTATCAAAAATGCAATTTATTCAATTTATTATTTACAAACTACAATTCGCATCATGGACTTGTGTGTTTACTTGTTACTTGCTCAATTATTACGTGCATGGATTTCTTCGATAAGTATGATCATACGCCCCCCTTTGCACCCATGGACCATTTTTTCTGGTGGAAAAGGGACTCCGATCTGAGTACGTTGGTGCACAATCCCAACTGGAAAAGACCTTCATTTATTCTTTACACTAATGGACCATTGTTTCAAGTGTAAAGAACCATTATGTGATTTTCACAAGTTTTCATGGAATTGTTTGGTTTTTATATATTATTTTCAACTGTGTGAACTCACCAACTATTTAGTTTGTTGACTTTATTTTATATATATGCTACAGGTATATTCATTAGAGGATGAAATGGACGAAGTCACTAGAAGATAGGTTATTTCCATAATAAATAAATAAGACATGGGTTTTATTGTTTTCCTTTGTATTTGTTTTATTGAACAACTTGTGTACTTGGGATTTGAATGAATTTATGATATTATTGTCACTTATTAGTGTCACATATGTTTTGGGCAATCTGTACGTCACACCCGGGTGTATTCGGCTTTAGTCGGGGTGTTACACCGAACGATGCCACTAGGAAAGATCATTTTCCTCTACCTTTCATTGATCAGATGCTAGAGCGTTTGGCGGGTCAGCAGTACTACTGTTTTCTGGATGGTTTCTCCGGGTATTTCCAAATCCCGATCTCTCCCGACAATTAGGAGAAAACCACATTCACCTGCCCCTACAGCACGTTTGCCTATAAACGCATGCCCTTTGGACTCTGTAACGCTCCAGCTACTTTCCAACGATGTATGGTGGCGATCTTTCATGACATGATCGAGGATTCCATGGAGGTCTTCATGGACGATTTTTCTGTCTTCGGGAATTCTTTCGATTATTATCTCTCCAACCTTGATAGGATGATGGTTCGTTGTGTCGACACCAACCTAGTCCTCAACTGGGAGAAGTGTCATTTCATGGTACGCGAGGGGATTGTTCTAGGACATAGGATCTAGAGTGCGGGGATTGAGGTCGATCGAGCAAGATTGAAACCATTTCTAATTTCCCCCCGCCCACTTCTGTGAGATCCATCCGTAGCTTCTTAGGTAATGCTGGTTTCTATCATCTGTTCATCAAAGATTTCTCAAAAATTGCGTGACCAATGACCAAGATACTAGAGAAAGACACTCCATTCGTCTTCTCTGAACAGTGTATCGAGGTGTTTGATCTCCTAAAATACAAACTCGTTAACGCCCCGATTATGATTGCTCCCGACTGGACTTTGCCATTCGAATTGATGTGTAATGCGATCGACTATGCCATTGGAGCAGTGCGAGGACAGCGGAATAAGAAGCACTTCCACTCGATCTACTATGCGAGCCGGACTCTAAACAGTGCCCAAGAGAATTACACTACCGTAGAGAAAGAGTTGTTAGCTGTAGTGTTTGCATTCGATAAGTTTAGGTCCCATCTTGTTCTATCCAAAACCGTCGTCTACACGGATCATGTTGCCATTCGTTATCTTTTCAACAAGCAGGATGTTAAAACACGTCTCATCCGATGGATTCTGCTGCTTCAGGAGTTTGATATTGAAATCCGTGATAAAAAGGGGCCGAGAATGTAGTGGCCGATCACTTGTCACGTCTTGAGAGAGCCGAGATTGGAGATGCTGGGGTCATCACCAATGACCATTTCCCGATAGAGAATCTCATGTTTGTTACAGCCCAGTATGACGGCTACCCGTGGTTTGCCAATTTCGCTAACTTCCTCGTTGATGGTTCCCTCCTTAAAAGGATGTCTCGCCAGCAAAAGAAGAAATTCTTTGCTGACGTAAATTTCTACATTTTGGAAGACCCGTGTCTTTTTAGTATAGGTGCTACAGTTGGTGAGGAGATGTGTGGATGTTGAAGAGGGGTGGCGGATTTTGAGCCACTACCATGAGGGACCGACAGTAGGGCACCATGGTGCTGTTCTTACTGCTAAGAAGGTCTTCGATTCAGGATTCTATTGGCCTTCGATTTTCAAAGATGCTCATGCGTTCGTTTAAATTTGTGACCGATGCCAGCGTGTCGGTAACATCTCATCCTTAAGTGAGATGCCCCAAACTGCTATTCAGGTTTTCTAGGTTTTTGACATTTGGGGTATTGATTTTATGGGCCCGTTCCCGTCGTCTAGAGGGAACAAGTACATACTCGTGGCGGTTGATTACGTCTCCAAATGGGTTGAGGCCAGAGCCTTGCCCACTAACGACACCCGAGTTGTAGTGAGATTTCCGAAAAATCTTTTCTCTCGTTTTGGTGTACCAAAAGCCTTGATCAGCGATCGAGGTACTCACTTCTGCAATGCGTAGATGTAGAAGGCGTTGCAACGCTATGGGGTCACCCATCGGCTTGGGACAGCCTACCACCCACAGACTAGTGGACAGGTGGAGGTGAGTAATCGGGGCATTAAACGCATTCTTGAGAAGACGGTTGGGCTAAACCGAAAGGATTGGTCCGACAAATTAGATGATGCTTTGTGGGCTTTCCGTACAACGTACAAAACTCCGACCGGTTCCACACCATTTCTGATGATTTATGGGAAAGCCTGCCATCTGCCTGTGAGTTGGAGCACGATGCTTCTTGGGCCCTGCAAACAGTTAACCTTGATTTTCAACTGCTAGAGTTCACCGTTTCCATCAGATACATGAGTTAGAGGAACTCTGCGATCATGCTTATGCACACTCGTACAATTATAAACTGAAGACTAAAGAGCTGCATGATAGCAAGTTGAGATGTGATAAACAGTTCAAGTGTGGGGACGCCGTACTCTTGTTTAATTCCCGGCTTAAATTATTTCCTGGAAAGCTTAAGTCCCGATGGTAAGGACCGTACACGGTCAAGGAAGTTTTCCCGTATTGAACAGTAGAAATTGAAGACAAGAATGGGAGCTTCAAAGTTAATGGTCACCGTCTGAAGCACTACATTGGTGAGAAAGTGAGCATGGAGGAAGGCGATGTTTTGCGCCTTACAACATCTTTGGGTTAAAAGTGAGAGAGGGGTCAGGCTGAGGACCCGCTAAACCAAGCGCTCGCAGGAGGCAGACCGAGTTTTTGATTTATCTATTTTTTTTTTGTTACTAAGGATCCTCCCAATTGAATGCGCTCGTACTCAATCTCCATTCGATGCAGCTGATTTTGAGGGTCTTCTCTTTGTCTTTTCATTTATAAATAAAAAAATAAAAAAAATAAAAATATATAAAACCAACAAAATCCATATATATATATATATATATATATATATAAATATAATACAAAAACACAACAATATGTTTATTTATTACGTTTTGTTTTCTGTGTTGTACGCCGCTACATCCGAGAGAGTTTGAGTTATTGCAGGTATTATTATGCGCATGGTAGCTTTGATGGCGTTTTGGAACTGGTTCTCCCGAGTTTGCGGCCGCGAATGAAATACTATACGGTCGTTCGATTGATACACAACTGGTGAAGATTATGCTTATAAACCATGGGAGTAACCCGTTCTCTGTATTATTCTTTAAATTTTTATGTTTTATTTTTATTTTATTTTATTTCCTTTCCTTGTTCTCATCGAGGACGATTTCATTCTAAGTGTGGGGATGGGAATTTATTTTATTTAGTTGTAGGAAAAATATAAAAAAAAATTAAATATATATATATAATAAAATTTCTGCACTCTTTTGCTGAGAATTATGTCGGTTGCTTAAGTTCGACGGACATATACTTGTATATGATTGGTCCCGTTATCTACCTGTAGACATACGAGATAGCAATTGACCGGAAAACTGAAAGTGATTGGGCGACTGAATTTGAGTTATAAAAAAATGATTTAAAAAAATGTCCCTTGAAATTTGTTTTCTTCTACGTTAAGCAGGAAATGATATTATTACCGTTGTCTTAACAAGCTCTTGGAACTTTTATAAACTATAATAATAATAATAATAAAAAATGGTTTGCATATCTGATTTGGGATGTGTCGGTAGGCCCAACTAGCTTAGATAGTCCTCTTTAGCAGAATTCATTTATATAATAATTTGAAAAAAAACAGTGAAACCGAATTTCGATGCTTAGGGTGGATTACCATAACCTGAGAACTTTGAGATGGTAAGACTTAGATGCACTCAAACCAGCACACCACCACATGTCCATTTTTTTACGAGCTTAGAAATAGTTATATACTTTAGGGTGATATAAAAAAAGAAAAAAAAAACAAAAAGAAAGAAGGAAAAGTATGTTATGAAAGTTATGAGTATTCTGAAAAGTTGTTCCGAAAGGCAAATGATTTTGAGAAAGTTATTTAATGTAAAATGCCAAAGAAGCATTCTCGAAAGTTAGTAAAAGAGGCCAAAGATGCACATACTAGACGGGACTTAGAGTTCATGTGTTACCAAGGGGATAATGACTCTGAGAATACACTATTGGTGCTTGAAGGTTCTTAGTCAATAAATATCAAATTAGGAATTTATATGACAAAGTCCAATAATATTTAGGAATAACTCGTACGACCTCCACAGGACCATTCATCCATCAAAATTTCACCGAGTGCATCTAATTAGTACCATCAACGAGTCCTTGGCTTATGGTGATTTGTCGAACCATTTTGCTTCGACTCTAGTTCTTCTAGCTCTCTTTGTCTGAGATGGGGTAGGTGTAGCCTTGATTTTTGGACTTAAAACTTTTAATGCAATTGGGGGCTTGATTTATTAGTGGCTGGGTTTAAGTGGACAACAATATCGGCAATCACGGTCAATATCTCGAGCTGTTTCTTGTGCTTTAGTAATGTTAAATAATCTGGGAGTCTGTTCTTTTCACTTGGTTATGATCATGTGTAAATTTCTTTTTCAGGGACGAAAAAAGTTTAAGTGTGAAAATATTTGATGTGGTCTAAATTATACATATTTTTACATTAATATTTCCTATACTTTATGATACTTTTGAGCTAGTTTTTAAACTTGAGAATTCATATAATTAAGCTTAACATTTAAATGCATTGTTTTGATTTAAATGATAATTAATGTTAAATAATTTGTGATGTAAGGCACGTGAATAAATTGAAAGATGCAAGTCTACTGAAGCTTAACTCAAAATGCATGCAACATTATTGTTTATAAAATTTTACATAATTTAAAAGAACCATGTGAAGACCTGAATAAAAAGGGCCCACAACAGAGAAAAAAATGTGGTGTTCAGCAATTAGGACACCGACAACCCATTACATTATAAAGAAGAAATGTTATTGGGCCGTGAGATTGTTAGGTCAAGGGTGTTGGCGGCAAAATACTAGAAGGATATTATAAAAAGTCAAGACGAATCCAGCCGCAACGACGGGAGAATATATAATAATATTCTTGGTTCAACAATAAAAAAAAGCTACGGTAGAAAGCAGAAAAAAGATTCCAGCTGCCAGAGGGTTCGAAGTTGATTTTAAAGGAGGACAAGCTTATGGTTTGGAGTTTTGAAGTTTCAATCAAGTTTGTAAGTTCAATTTTGATTTTATCATTAAACACACTTTGTAATCTGATTTTTAAAGACATGATCATTATTATTGATATTTGCTACTATTCTTTCATCATGCTTGGCTAAAAACGTAGAACTACCTAGGTTTGTTTATTGACGATGTGTTGACGATTTTTTTGGGTTGATTAACGAACATATAATTGATTTTCTATTGTCAAGTTCATATTTTTATGATTTTATTTTATGATTTCTATTGAGTTTGTTCAATATTATATTAATAAAACCTAGTGTGATTTTATCTTTACGTGAATTAGTTTCGTGTTTGGTTTAGGATTGCATGTTAAACTAATTACTTGGTGTTTTTGTTTGTTTGTGGTAGACGTCACCATAGGGTTTGATTGGTTAGAGTTGTTTATCTCAATAGTTCACCTCCTTTTAGTTGGACCAAGACATTAGAAGCTGGTTTATCTCTTTGGTCTAGTCTATTTAGTTAGCTGTTGCGAGACCACGTGCGGATTTCTAGCCGTTGATTAGGTTAATTTGTAAGCCGAATTATTTAGTCTTTAATATTGAATTACCCCTTATTCCCGAGGTTTGTTAGGATTATGGGTCTTAGAGGAATTTGTGATTTTGATACGGATTGTTAGGTATCATAATTGTTAAATATTATAATAAGTAGATATTTTGATACAAGTTGGCAACTTGGAAACTTGCCAAGTTGCACTTCTAGATAAATCTTCTAGATAAGTCCTCTAGTGTCTATTAATAGCATGGCTTTGTGAAGTTTCAACTTGAGAAATAACAAGTCAATATTCTCCAATCTATTTCTAGTTCCCTAGTTGCATCATTGAATCTGATTTTTACTACCATTTTACATGGTATCAGAGCCTCGTTCTTGCTCTTGAGAGTTACACATCCAGCTTAAAATTGTACATCAGCAAGAATAGCCTGTTTTCATCAGCTCAAAAGCTATACATCCTCGTGTCTTCTTGGAACCAGCCATAGAGTAACCTGTTTTCATCTCACCACCACCCTCCAATTACCACTCGCTACCCTTTCCATTGTCGTATCACCACCAAACTTCCGCCCTTTCACCACCGTACCACCACATTTGCCATATTTCTTACTTTCCAGAAAATTAAGATTAAAAAAAACTGATCTGATTTCCAGAATTCTGGTCAAGAATCTAACGTTGCTTTTGGTCTAGTCTCCAGATTCTAGACTTTGATATTATTACATTACTCTTTCTTCTTCTCGATGTGCAACCAGTAGCAACCCGAATCACAGATAACAAGCTTGATTGCTCCAAATTCTATGAATGGAGCAAAATTGTACGACTGTATCTTCGAAGCATCGGGAAGGCCTCACACCTTACCTCCACTCCTCCCACAGATGACACGAAAGAGCAATGGCTACAAAACGATGCTCGATTGTTACTACAAATTAGAAACTCCATTGATACATCTGTTCTTTCACTTATTAATCACTGTGAATATGTGAAAGAACTAATGGATTATTTGGAGTTTCTATACTCTGGACAGAGCAATATATCCAGAATTTATAGTGTCTGCAAGTCTTTCCATCGGGGGGAGCAACATGAGCGCTCACTCACTGCGTAGGTAATGGAATTCAAAAAGACGTATGAAGAGCTAAACTCCCTTCTACCTCTGTGTGCAGATGTTCGAGTCATGCAAACTCAACGAGAACAGATAGCAGCGATGAGTTTCCTAACAGGTATTCGACCAGAGTTTGATCATATTTGATCCCAGCTGTTGAATGAATGTACCATCCCCTCTCTTCAGGATACGTTCGCTCATGTTCTTTAGCATGATAATGTTCCGTCTCACACAGCAACCATCCCTAACAGTGCATTAGTTAGCCGTGGTGGATTTAGAGAAGGAATCCAAGGTGGTTTACGAGGAGGGTCAAGAGGTAATCATTGAGGTGGCTCACGTAGTAACTTCAGTAGTCGAGCTGCTCAACATCAACGTGTTTCTGAGCCTAGTAACGTGGAATGTTACTATTGTCACGAGCTTGGGCACACCAAGTATAATTGTAAGAAACCAGGAGCCCGGTATTCAAAAGGATCTTCTGCTCATCTTAGTGTTTTTTTGTGAAGAAGTAAATTTGTTACAACCAAGAAGTGCTAACTCATCAGAAGAATATCTTCACCCAGTTACAGCTCCTACTGCAACTCTTGCTGAGACAGGTAAGTCTGCAAAGTGTCTTGTGTCTTTTGTTTCAAAGTGGGTTATTGACTCTGGAGCTTCGGAACATATGACCGGTAATCCTCAGCTTCTTTCTAATCTAACAAATAAAGCACCTTCATATTATGTTACTATTGCTGATGGATCGACTCCAAAAGTACTGGGATCTGTTACTATTGTGTCTTCTTTCGAATAAAGCACCTTCATATTATGTTACTATTGTGTCTTCTTTCGAATAGCTACGAAGATGCTTTACGATGAGGAAGACAATGTTGTGCAAAGACCGCTGTACGATGAATGTCAGCCTTCCTCGTCAAATACTGTCGATACCCCTGCTGCCTCTACAGAAGAGGAATTCTTCAATCCGTTTCACTCTCAACAACAATCACCCATTGATGAGCTACCTTCGAACCTGGAAGACAATCTGGATGTCAGTTCGGTTCTGACTACGAGAGTTCACAAAAATCACCCTTTGGAGAATGTGATAGGTGATCTGTCCGACGGTGTACAAACAAGACAAAGCTTGAATGAGCACACCTGTGTTTACACAAGCATTAAAGATACGGGCATAATTAACGAATGCTTGTATACCTGCTTCATCAGCCAGATTGAACCAAAGAACTATCAAATGGCTCTCAAGGACAGCTCGTGGGTCGAAGCCATGCAAGAAGAGTTAGCCCAGTTCAAGAAGATGGAGGTTCGGAATTTGGTTGCAAAACCGAAAAATGTGCATGCGATTGGCACAAAATGGGTTTTCAAATGCAAGAGAGATGAAAAAGGGATAATTATCAGGAACAAGGCGAGGCTGGTTGTAAAAGGTTTTAATCAGCAAGAGGGGATCGACTACAATGAAGTGTTTGCTCCTGTGGCGAGATTGGAAGCGATTAGATTGTTTTTGGCATTTGCTGCACACAAGGAGATGAAGGTCTTTCAGTTAGACGTGAAGAGTGTGTTCCTTAACGGTAAAGTCGATGAGGTTGTGTACGTTGAGCAACCTCCGGGTTTTACTGACCCAGACTTTCCTGATCAAGTGTACAAGCTAAGTAAAGCGCTATATGGGCTACATCAGGCCCCTCGTGCCTGGTACTCAACTTTATCCGTTTACTTGCTTGAGAATGAATTTGAAAGGGGAAGGATAGATAGTACACTGTTCGTTAAGAGAAATGGAAGAGACTTTCTTCTGGTTCAAGTCTACTTGGACGACATCATCTTTGCTGCATCAAAAGTCGCCATGTGTCAGGAATTTAAGGCCGTCATGAAAAAGAGGTTTGAAATGAGTGCTATGGGTGAATTAACTTTCTTTTTAGGGCTGCAGGTTGATCAGAAGAAAGATGGGATGTTCATTCATCAGACTAAGTATGTCCATGATGTTCTCAAACGCTTCAAGATGGAGGACAGCACTCCATTTGATACTCCAGTCTGCGTCAACCATAAATTGGGTGCTAATTCAGACAGTGATGCAGACGTGGACCCAACCCAATATCGGGCAATAATAGGTTCTTTAATGTACTTAACTGCTTCTAGACCTGATATTATGTTTGCAGTTTGTCTTTGTGCACGCTTTCAGACAAACCCAAAGGAATCTCACTTGAAGGGTGCGAAGAGGATATTGCGCTATCTCAAAGGCAAACCTAAGCTGGGGTTGTGGTACACGAAAGGAGGAGACTTGGAGCTAGTCGCCTACACGGATTCTGATTATGGAGGATGCAATCAGAGTCGGAAGTCAACAACAGGTGGATGTCAGTTTCTTGGAGGCAGATTAGTATCATGGCAGTGCAAGAAGCAGATCTTTTTCGCCATTTCAACCTGTGAAGCAGAATACATGGCAGCATCGAACTGCTGCTCCCAGGTTCTTTGGATTCAACAGCAATTGCGCGATTATGGTCTGAATTTCACTCATACTCCTATTTGCATTGATAACACTGCTGCTATCTCAGTAACTAACAATCCCGTAAAGCATAGCAAAACTAAACATATTGACATCCGTCATCATTTTATACGGGATTGTGCTGAGAAGAAACTGATTGTGCTCGAAAAGGTTGATACGTTAGATAATTTCGCTGACTTGTTTACTAAAGCGTTTGACAAAACTTGTTTTCAAAACCTTGTTGAGCTGAATGGGATGATCAATCCCGAGTAACCGTGTTTTTCGTTTTCGTGTTAAAAAAAAAAAAAAAAAAAAAAAAAAAAAAAAAAAAAAAAAAAACGTCACTATCGCTTAGAATTATGTCGGTTGCCTCAGTTTGAAGGACATATTTTCGGATATGTTTGGTCCTCATTTCTACTTGTAGAATATGAGGATAGCCATTAACCAGATAACTGAAAGTGACCGGTGCGGTTTATGATGTGTTTTTATTCTTTCGCTGAAAATTAGTCGATCATACTTAGTTAGAAGGACACATACTTGTATGTGGTCGGTCCAGCTGATCCATTGGATCTTCAGGATAGCCGTTTACCTGAAAACTTCAATTTGATCGGGGCGATTGAAGTTAAAACTTTATCGGGAGATGAAATTATTTTTCAAGTCTACTACTTCGTAAGAAGTTCCTTTACCATGTTTAACAGAAAATTGATTCAACCTTGGAAAGTGATAGATATATTGATTCTGTGTGCTTAACTAGTGAAGTTATTAGGCCTAAAAGACTTTAGAACAGTCATTGTATGACATGGTAGCTTTTTATGGTGCGTAAAAGTAGAAGTGATACTAACTAAATCTACTCGATTTTACATGGAAACTCCTTAAGAGTTGTGCATGTCTCTATATATATATCTTTCCGAATAATAAGCAGAAAAGCGATTACCCAATCATACACGAGCCCGTGAGTGTTCTGATTCCCGTGAAGATAGCGTGTCAAGAAACTGCAGTGATCCAGATTCGGGACTTGCAGTTGTTTAATACTCAGAAGTTGTGTAAATACTTAAAAAAAATGTGTGAGTTATTGAGACATTCTAGAGTTCATAAGTTAATACTTCTCAATCAAGATGTAAGAAAGAGAACGGGAAGAAGAGTCTGAAGATCGAAGAGTAATTACTATTTAATCAGACACTACGGGTCGAGGTCAACTCAGGGTGACTTGGGGAAGGCCAAATACGCTTTGAGAATAGATAGGAGACATCATAATCTCTGAGTTGTTGCCCATTTAAGTTTTGAGCTTAATTGAACCTAACCCGTATCACAGAAACGATGAAAACCATTTTAAGTTATTTACCTGCTTACAACCTGTTTCTTTATGTCATAATACAGCTGAACACGGATCTGTGTGACAGTCACGTATTTAGTATGATTCCTGTTCGGATCTTTTCTAAAACGTAGTAGTCCCCGTCGAGACTGAAATTTGATCCCGTGTACTTTATAGTTAAAATATTTTTCTACTTATGTAGTTGTTTGATGTTATACCTGGTTACTTGGTCTTGATCGTATCATTTAACTCTTTAAAGGATGTTTTCATAACCTAATTGCAAATTGTTCTAATTATAGGGGTTTGTTTTGTAAAGTTTAATATCGGCGAACTTGTGCATAACTTCGCCTGCAATAGGCAAAGTTATCCATAACTTCGCCGGTATAACTCTGACCCTATATAAAGAAGTTTTAAGGTCAAACTGTTCATTATTTCAAAAACTCAGCGAACTTGTCTTCCTGTAACCCGGCGAACTTATCGTAACCCTAAGCGAACATATAGCATCGATCAATCTGTGTTTTCTTTCTCAGTTTCTAATCCGAGTTATAGGCGTGTAGTGTCGATAGTATCATCTAATCAATGTCCTTAACATTAATCAAAGGTCATTTCGACCCGATTCGCGACCTCGTATTTCGAAACCTAACCACCCGATTTTCAAACCTTTTTCACGTGGTCGTAATCAACTTAATCGTCTAAATCGTCTTAAAATCATGTTTTACGAGATCCGCAATCTCCAAATTCACCAACTACACGTCGATTCGAAAACCTAACTGTTGCCGATTCATATTCAGGCGAACTTACAGGTTAGGCGAAGTTATTCTTAACTTCGCCTGAGGTTTAACTTCGCCTGATAATTAATTATGTAACAGTATTTGAGGCGATGTTGTGGTTAGGCGAAGTTATCATTAACTTCGCCTGGCCCTTTAATTTTTAGTAACTATTAACAGGCGAAGTTCAAGTTGAGGCGAAGTTGTTCCCAACTTCGCCCCACCTCTAACTTCGCCTATACAGAATAAAACATAACTTCGCTCATGGTAAGAGGCGAACTTGTGATTTGCCTTGAAGTTTATCTAACTTAGCCTGTTTGTTGCAGAAATGGCAGCTGTAGCTGGAGCATGCGGCGCAGGTGGTGATGAAGGTGGAGATAACCAACGACAGTTCTTCCCGGGTCATAACATGTACATAACATTAGACTTGGATGCGAGCGGTGTTGATGATTTCCGCGAGATCATCACATTCTTACTCCGCTCGCGTATATTCCACGCGATTACCACAACACTGCCGATATCCTTGCCAAACATTGAGGATTTTTGGCAGACAGTGGAGTATGACTGTCGTGTCGAGCCCCCGGTTATGCGAGCAATGGTCAACAATCAGATTGTTCAGTTCCCATCTGAACAGATCCGGGCGGCTTTGCGGTTTGGAGATGAGACGAGAGACGATCCGACAGATTTCGTGGCTCCATTCCAAGATGGAGCGTTTCTGAGAATGGGATACTCTGGTCCCTTGGGGGACACTCAGATGGCGCTTTCTCATGCACGTAATGATCGTGTGTATGTCAGGGAGAAAGGCTGGTACAGATGGGATGGGCGCGACCATGCAGTCGGCGATGACTGCTCTGACTTACAATAAGCGTTACAGCTTTAGTCAGATGGTCTTCTACGAGATAGATCGACAAAGAAGAGCGGTGGCGCGTGAGAGATTTCTTATATATCCAAGATTCATTCAGATGATCTTGAATCACGTTGCTCCAACGTTACCTCAGCGCCGCCCGATCAGATATGTAGAAAGTGTCAGCAAAAGAATCTTCGCCCAGTGCAGATCTTCCAGTGCGAGGAGTAAACCTGAGCTCCGTCCTAGACATACTCCACTATTTGGATACTTGATCAACCCAGAGTATGTTCCAGCTCATGGGGACGAGTTTCGGGACCCTCAACCACAACAGGCTGGAGCACCTCAAGCAATACCTGCTGCTCCTGTTGTGTCACCGGAGGACAATGTAGACCTTGATGTGGCATTTGGTGGTCAAGGTTTCTTTGATATGGATCGTGTTGATCCTGAATAAAATGTGCAAGTCTCAGTTGAAGGGGTTTCGATTGTGAATATTGCTAGGCCAGCTCAGACGGTGGCTGATTCTGATTCAGATGATGATGTGGGCGAAGCAAGACGAATTTTGGTAACTCAAGAACGAATTCATGGGAAAAGAAAGAGAACTGATGATGACAGCGAGTCAGATTATGAGGAAGAAGTACATCAGTTGATTCATAGATCAAGAAGGGAACGGGCAGGTGCAGGTTCGGGAGCTGGTGAGAGCTCAAGGGTGGTACGTTTCACTCCACCAGCACTGTCCGGTATGACAATGGTCCCTTCATCATTACAAGTTACAAGGCCAAGCGCCACGGATGTTCCCGTGGTGGCTACCTCATCTGCATTCGGCCTCCCACCCACTACATTCCAACTTTCGTCTCCTGAGATTGTATCGTTGCCGCCTCCAACTCTTACTCCAACGGAGGTCGTGGCAAGATTTATTGAGTCGACAGTTGTAGCGACTGCAGGGTTGTCAGTGACGATACCACCTGCGGTTACGTTTACGCCTACTTCTGAGGTCCCGGTTACAATGGAAATCCCTCCTCAGTACACTCAAGATATATCACATCTGAGGTTTGATTTCGATGCAACCTTATCAGACTCAGAACGAATAGCAGCGCTTGAGAGGGTCGTGGCAGAACAATCAAGGGTGAATCTTATCCAGACCCATGCTATTCAGCGCCTTGTTGCAGAGAATCAGATACAGTCGTCCCTGCTGATAGAACATGGCAAAATCATTGATGCTTTGAAGGAGTTCTTGGCATCTCAGGGGGAGACGGGCTGTAAGGGTGATGAGCTGAGGACGAAGAAGCGTAATGATCGAGACGATGATTCCAATGCATCGAAAGGTCTAGGTGGAGAGTTGCCAAGAACTGAACAAGCTCTTGGGACTTCCACATCTCAGGGGGAGTCAACGAGTGCAGTTGGCGGTACAGGTGATGAGGTGGTGGTCGTGGATGTTGAGGAGATGGATGATGAGTTTATAGTTGATGATGATGTATTACCAGTTGAAGAGATAGAGAAGATTGGTGCAGAGATTGTTATTGATAATGATATTGAAGAGGGAGAGATTATAGATGAGAATATTGAGCATGAGATTCCGGATGTTGATAAGGCAGATATGAGTAAAGATATGGGAAGTGATGAGACGGAATGGGAAGAGCAGCCAAGATGGAAAGAAGGCTACGCTCAGTGGTTCGTAAAAACGAAGAAACCGGCGGTCCCTACTATGTTCAAGAAGAGTTACAACATTAGAGGTTATGCTGAATCGAGAAAGGGGATTATTTGCTGGATATATGATGAGCAGCTGAGGCTCTTTGTGATTAAAAGATATGATGGTGTTCAGTACTTCAAGAGGATGTTGAGATCGTTGAATACATTGCCAGAATGTGAAGTGAAGGACTTAGCCAGATTGGGGTTGATAAACAGAAGTGATGATAACATGGCTAGAGTCATTGGGAAGATCGTTTGGAAGGAAAGTACAAAAGAAAAGAAGTTCGAGCTGTTGAAGCCACAAAAGGGAAAACTTATTGAAGACAAAGATAGAGGATTGAGAGCAGATGGCAAGCCTTGGATGATTATGAAGTATAAGCCGATCCGGTGTTTAAAAGAAGTACCGATGAAACAAATGCCCAAGGATGTTCTCAAAGATCTGAAGTGGTGGTATGTAGATTGTGAAACAGCTGAAGCAGTAATGGAGGACGAAGATGAACAAGAGCTGCTGAGAGTATATGATCCGATGCATCTAGTGAACTTGTCTCAAGCTGATCTGCAGGTGCTGAATGAGAAGAAGATATTTTATATTCCTGCTTGGAAAGACGAAGCGAAGAAATATCAAAGAGTTGTTTCGGTATGTGTATGAGAAGGAGTTCATGCTTGAAGATGAAAGATACGAGATTGTTGAAGATTACAAGACACGTGTTTGAAGATAAAGATATGAAGCTACTGCCAAGGGGGAGTCTGTTGGTACATGATGTCAGTAGTTCAGTATATAGTGTCTGTAATCGAGTTAGTTGGTTTAGTATTTTGTAATAAGCGAAGTTAGCTCACAAGTTCGCTGATATAGGAGAACTTGTAGAGTAAGCGAAGTTAGGGACAACTTCGCCCGAACATGCCAGGCGAAGTTGTCGTGTTATATAAACATTAGGTTACGGCTTGTTTAGGAGGGTTATTCATTGATCGAGTTGTAACGAGTTGTCCAGTGTTTGTGATTGATATCATGTGTTTTCGGTTGCAATACAACGTGTCTTTGTTTATTGTAACGTGTGTTTGATCGTGTTAACTCGTATCGTCTTCTACGCTCGTAACGTCTTACGTAGGGATTCCGCACCTACGTAGAACGAGATATTCCGTGTAGATCCAGCTGGGAACCTACATCTGGCAATGCCAGAATTACTCCTTCGATCCATTTATCCTCAGTTTTGAATTTACCAAACTTTCCATTTAATTTACTATCCGTTAGTAAAATAACTCGTGGTTTAAACTGTTGTGTCTCATTCTATCCTGATTTTTGTGTTTTCCAGGATCTATCTACGAAGAGGATTATTGGTAAAGGACGGGAATCTAATGGCCTATATATATATATATATTTGAAACTCAGACACCTTATTCTCTAGTTTGTCCAAGTTCATCACCATTTGAAGCACATTGTCGATTAGGTTATCCATCTCTCCAAACTCTAAAGAAATTATGTCCCGAGTTTTCTCACGTATCATCCCTACAGTGTGAGTCGTGTCAGTTTGCTAAACACCAACGTGTTTACCTAAGTTCTAGATTCAATAAGCGGGCCACGTCCCCTTTTGAATTAGTTCATTCTGATGTCTGGGGTCCATGTTCGGTTACGTCCAAGCTTGGTTTTAAATATTTTGTTACCTTTGTGGACGACTACTCTCGTGTAACTTGGCTTTACTTAAAGAAAAATCGTTCCAAAGTATGCTCACATTTTTGTTCATTTTATAATAAAATAAAAACACAGTTTAAAGTTTCCGTTCAAACACTGAGAAGTGAAAACGCAAAAGAATACATGTCAGAATCTTTCCGGTCCTTTTTTTCAGAAAACGGTTTACTTCACGAAACATTGTGTGTCGAAACACCATCTCAAAATGGGGTTGTCGAACGGCAAAATAGGCACTTCCTTGAAGTCACACGAGCACTCCTATTTCAAATGAATGTTCCCAAACATTTTTGGGCTAATGCAGTCTCTACAGCTTGTTTTCTTATAAATCGAATGCCTTCGGTTGTCCTCGACGGTGACATACCATATTCTGGTTTGTTTCCAGAAAAACCTTTATATCCAATCCCTCCAAAGATATTTGGATGCACGTGTTTTGTTCATGAGACTCATCCCAACCTGACTAAACTCGATCCTAGGTCCATTAAGTGTGTCTTCCTTGGTTATCGTCGTCTACAAAAAGGGTATCGATGTTTTTCTCCTACTCTTCAAAGGTACTTTGTGTCCCGAAATGTCACCTTCCATGAAGAAATTCGATTCTTTCCCATTTCTTGTACTGGTCCATTCAAAGAAAATGATGAATTTTTGTTCTACCTGTTAATCATAACCCCACCAATCTCACAGCCCACTGTTAATCCTAATGAATCAGAATTTGAACAATCCGTTTCCTCTGAACAATCAGAAGAAACTGTTCACCAAACTCCAGGCATTGATCAACCTCCTGAGTTTCGAGTATATCATAGACGACCCAGACCGGCTCCTGTTCCTGAACCATCCGATCCCTTGAGAGATCCAGTCCCTGAACCTTCAGCTCCAATTACAGCCTCGGAAAATGAACCTCTTGATAATGACCTACCCATTGCACTCAGGAAAGGTAAGCGTGCATGTACCTATCCTATTACTTATGTTGTTTCTTATGAAAACTTATCTGCAAACTCTCGATCATTTGTTTCTACCATTGATTCAATTTCTATCCCAAAAACTGTTGGCGAAGCCCTGTATCACTCTGAATGGCGTAATGCCATGCTAGAAGAAATACAGGCCCTTGAACAGAATGACACCTGGACACTAGTAGACTTACCTGCCAACAAGAAAGCAATAGGTTGTAAATGGGTATTCACTGTGAAAGTTAATCCAGATGGCTCTCTTGCACGGCTAAAAGCTCGTTTAGTTGCAAAGGGTTATGCTCAGACATATGGCATGGATTATTCCGAGACCTTTTCTCCTGTTGCCAAGTTATCATCTTTCCGTCTGTTTATTTCTTTAGCAGCATCATATGGTTGGGGATTGTATCAGCTTGATATCAAGAATGCCTTTTTACACAGGGACTTGAAAGAAGAAGTGTATATTGAGCAACCACCTGGGTAGAATGCCTTTTTACACGGGGACTTGAAAGAAGATGTGTATATTGAGCAACCACCTGGGTTTGTTGCTCAGGGGGAGTCAAGTAAGGTGTGTAAGTTAAAGAAATCTTTGTATGGTCTCAAGCAATCTCCTCGTGCGTGGTTTGGAAAATTTAGTGTTGTTGTCACTGAGTTCGGATTAAGAAGAAGTTCGTATGATCATTCGGTCTTCTTTGCTTCATCAAATTTGGGATGCATTGTGCTAGTTGTGTACGTAGACGATATAGTAATCACTGGAAGCGATGAAAGCGGTATTAAGAAGCTGAAGAGTTTTCTTGGAACTCGTTTCCAGACTAAAGACTTGGGGAGATTAAAATATTTCCTGGGTATTGAAGTTTCCTATAGCAAAAAGGGGATCTGCTTGAATCAGCGGAAATATTGTTTGGATGTACTAAAAGATTCTGGCATGATTGGAGCAAAGAGTTTTGATGCACCAATGATACCAAACAATAAGTTGAAAGTACACGAAGGTGACCTTCTTGAAGATTCGGATAAATATAGAAGAATTATTGGTAAGCTGAACTATCTAACCATCACTAGACCCGATATTGCTTTCCCAGTGAGTGTGGTCAGTCAATTTATGTCTTCTCCAAAAACCTCGCATTGGGAAGCTGTTTGTCATATACTCAAATATCTGAAGGTGCCCCCGGTCGTGGAATTCTATATCAAAATCACGGCCACCATACAATTGAAGGATTTACAGATGCAGATTATAATGGAGATCCTACAAGCAGGCGCTCCACTACAGGTTATTGTGTGTTTGTGGGAGGAAATTTGGTATCTTGGAAAAGTAAGAAACAAAGTGTAGTATCGCGTTCCAGTGCCGAATCGGAAAATAGGGCAATGGCACAAGCCACTTGTGAATTGGTTTGGATTCGAAATCTTCTTAGTGAGACTGGGTTCAAGCAAAATAAGCCCATGAATCTATGGTGTGATAATCAGGCAGCTATTCATATCGCCAACAACCCGGTCTTTCATGAGAGAACTAAACATATTGAAATTGATTGTCACTTCACTCGAGAGAAGTTAGAAGATGGAATGATTACAACACCTCATATCAGGAGTGGAGACCAATTGGCAGATATATTTACTAAGGCCTTGCCCGGAAGCAAATTCAATTATATTTGAGGCAAGCTGGGCATGATCAATATCTATGCTCCAGCTTAAGGGGGTGTTAGATATCATAATTGTTAAATATTATAATAAGTAGATATTTTGATACAAGTTGGCAACTTGGCAACTTGCCAAGTTGCACTTCTAGATAAATCTTCTAGATAAGTCCTCTAGTGTCTATAAATAGCATGGCTTTGTGAAGTTTCAACTTGAGAAATAACAAGTCAATATTCTCTAATCTATTTCTAGTTCCCTAGTTGCATCATTGAATCTGATTTCTGACTACCATTTTACACGGATCAAGTAATAAATCAATTGGGTACTTAGAAAATCAACCGTGCTTTATCATTCTTTCTAGACGTTTTTATGGGTATTTAGTAAAACTGACCGTGGGGACCTAGTTTCCCTTATTATTGTCTAGTTAAATCATCTTTAGAACCCGGTTTTATGTGTTCGTTGTCACCCGAGCGTTGTTGATAGTCTTCAAGATACCTCACCTAGGTGGTTCCCGTTCATCATATTTGAGAGCTCCGTTAGTGCCGTTAAGTCTTGTAAAATTTTCTCGTTAGTTTCGTTAATTAAGTAAGTTAGTTAAATTAGTATAAAATAAAAGAAAAAAAAATAATAAAATCAATTAAATATTTTAAGGTAGGACTTGGATTAGGGTTCGATATCCGGACTTTCCTGAGCCGTTCTCACGTGTCTTCGAGTTCGATATCCGGACTTTCCTTTTCTTTTTATACGCGGCCGGTACACTTGCCGTTTGTGTGAACTAGGATAGGTTGTTTGGCTTTTTAAAGCTTAGTTGCGATTCGTGTTTTATTTATATATACATATTTTTTCGCACATCATTAGGATAAAGGATCCATGATCCTTATGACAATTTCTAGGGGTAGCAAAGGTGGAGAGATCCTCTGTTTGTGGGGATGAACCTTTGATGCCCCTATTTTATTTTCCAGCACTTTGTCAAACAATTAGTAACACCTGCTTAACCCGGGTGGATGGTCCATGTTTAAATGGTGAGATCCAGGTTAAGGATTTTGGGTAAGTCCAGGTGACTTATTATTAATGAAAATTTAAAACTTTTGTCTATATGCATATTGTTTGTTATTTTGAAAGTAAGTTTGATAAAGTCTTAGTCATGTTAAAGCTTTTAAAAAAATACCTTTGAGTAAAATGTTTTAAGGATAAAGTATCCTTATACAAAATATACTAAGGATATTGAGTCCTCACAAAAAGAATTAATGAAAGCTCTTAGTCGAGTAAATGTAAATTGATAAGTAGAAATCATACCATATGGTATAATTAGACCTAAGTTACCATAAATATTGATCCTTCCGTGATCCTTGTAAAGCATAAATTAAGGATCTTGAATCCACAAATGTTGTTACTTATGTGATCCTAATAATTAAACTTAGGATACCTGATGCAAATAACTTATGATATTAACTGGGATTAAACTCAATAAATTGGGGACAGGCCCACAAATAAATTAGGGACAAGCCCGTGCAACTGGGGACAAGCACGTGTAACTGGGGACAAACCCGAACTGGGGACAAGCCCAGGAATTGGGGACAAGACCAAACTAGGGACAACCCCAAAAACTGGGGACAAGCCCAAACTGGGGATTGGCCCAAAGATACGGATGTTAACTGGTCGGGGACTCTCCCAAACCGGGATTTAGCCCAAACATGAGTGACGTGAAAATGCCAAAACCTTAGCTAACATGAAAATGCTAGAAACCTTTGTCTTGAGATAACATGAAAATGTTATAAACCGGTGGTATGGTACGTCTACCATAAATCATAGGATCCTCCATATAGCCGAAGACAACGAAATTGTCAGCCACTAAGCTTGTACTAGTCCCGCTGCCCCGGACTATACGTTGGATAACGTGCGCTCCAGGGGAGAGTGTAGAAACTCTAATTCATAAGAAAGGTGAAAACCTTTAAACCTTGGAAGATATGACCATTGGGGGTCACACCTTAATCGTGGGCTAGGCCAAACGGAACAATAGTGTACCATAAGTGTGACGGAGAGGTGACCAACCTCTTGATCATTGAACCTTTTACTAGTATCCTGCATTGTTATTTAAAACTTGGAATAAATAAACGTTAAGAATATATTATCCTTAAATTAATAAGAATCTTAAATGAATAAGTGATTAGATAGATATTACCAATTTTAGGATCCTTGATCCTTTAAGGATACTCGATCCTGATCAGAAAAAGTACTTCTTGAGATGAATAGCATTTCATGCTCTTGGTAACATGTCGCCTTCCATAGTGAGCAAATGATATGCCCCTATTCCTGCTTCTGACTCGATCAGATAGGGACCTTCCCACTTAGGTGCTAGCTTTCCATCTGCCGGATTGGTCGTATTTTGGAAGGCTTTCCTCAAGACTAGATCTCCTTCTTGAAATATTCTTATCCTTATACTCTTGTTGTATGCCCCAACTACCCTTTGTTGATATGCCGCCATCCTGATCTTGGCTAGATCTCTCATCTCTTCAACGGTATCCAAGTCTTCGAGAAGGATTCTTTTTCGGCTTCAGGATCACGGATGCTTGTTCTGGCTGTAGGAACCACCATCTCTGTAGGGATTACTGCTTCTGATCTAAACACCAATGAGAAGGGTGTTTGGCCTGTTCTATTCTTTGGTGTTGTTCTATCAACCCAAAGAACATAAGGAAGTTCCTCAGCCCACTTTCCTTTCTTGGATCCTAGTTTCTTCTTCAAATTGTTGATGATGATCTCGTTACTTGATTCTGCTTGGCCATTGGCTTGAGGGT
The DNA here is from genome assembly GCF_021521415.1 of Bidens hawaiensis. NCBI lineage: Eukaryota > Viridiplantae > Streptophyta > Magnoliopsida > Asterales > Asteraceae > Bidens > Bidens hawaiensis. The sequence goes on from NW_027493875.1 coordinate 130,029, forward strand.
GAACTAGTGTAGAAGTAATCATCTTGATGCCCCAACTGTCACAAAAGTTAGTAGTTCTTTTCCTAATAAACTGGGATCCATTATCACAAACAATTTCAGATGGGATACCAAATGTAGTTATAATATTTCTTTTAATGAAGGATATAATTACTTCCCTTTCTCGGACCTGAACGAATGCTTCTACCTCAATCCATTTAGAGAAGTAGTCTGTCATAGCAAGCATAAAGACCTTTCCACCTAGTGCGTTTGGTATCTTGCCAACAATATCCATTCCTCACTTCATGAAAGGCCATGAAGAGGATATAGGATACATTGGTTCTGCTGGCTAATGAAGGATGTTTCCATGCCTTTGGCAGGCATCACACTTCTTGAGTACTCCACTGCATCCTTCTTCATTGTTGGCCAGAAGTATCCAGTCCTAAGTATCCTGGAGAATAATGCTCTTCCCCCTGTGTGGTTGCCGCAATCGCCTTCATGGAAGTCTTGGAGTACCTCTTGTATTTCTGGATCCTCGATGCATCTCAAATGGGGACTTGCAAGAGACTTTCTATATAAAGTATCTTTTAAAAAATGAACTGTGATACCTTCATTCTGAAAGCTTTAGGGTTTTCCCCTATAGGAATTTCTCCATCTTGGAGGAATTTCTTGATTGGAAGGATCCAAGATCCTGCTTTTGGAGAGGATGAAGGATCCTCAAGTTCTTTTGTGCAATCCACTGTTACCTCAACTACTTCCTGTTCTCTAATTGCCGGAGACAATATATGAATGATAGGAATCTTTATATCATCTGGGATCTATAATGATGATGCTACGTTCGCTAAGGCATCTGCCCCAGCATTTTCTTCTCTTGGTACCTGCATGATACTAAACAACTCGAAGGATTTTGCTAATTCCTTCACAATTTCTAAATACTTGATCACATTCTCACCTTTCACGGTATAAGAGCCGTTAAAGTGGTTAGTTATAAGTAAAGAATCTATATAAACTTGAAGATACCTGATCCTCATTTGTTTGGCTAAAAGTAAACCTGCGATAAGTGCTTCGTATTCTGCCTCATTGTTGGTGGCTTGAAATGCACATGCAATGGACAGGAGTATTATGTCCCCCTCTGGCGATTTCTGTAGGAAACCCAATCATGTTCCTATTACGTTGGAAGATCAATCAGTAAAGAGGATCCAAGGATTCTTGGTCTCTTCTGGTTGCTGAAATTCCAAATCAGCTTCGTTTTTCATGTCACTACTGAAATCAGCCACATAGGCCTCGTTACCGGTACCCTACTTTGGACGTTGGATTTACTCATAAACATAGTTCATAATATCAGAGTTAATAAAAACATTCGCGGAATATTGAAACATTCGAACCTTTATATTACATAACCATTCATTCTTGTCTTAATGGGCATTCAAAACATTTAATCATAAAATATTGTCTTTAAAATAACATAACATTTCTTGAGATGCCAGCTTCTTCAAGTTCATGTCATGTGCTTCCCCTTATGCAAGCTGCCTCAATCTACACACCTGCGTGCATACTAACAGTCAGCTACGCTGAGTGAGTTCTAGTTAATCATACGACATACAATCTGTTCACATACTTGCACATGTTCCTGAAGGTGTGTACATTATTCATACTTTATTTTACTTGCATAACTATGCATACTATATAAAAAGACTTCCGCCCTATAACCTCACAGATATTATAAGGGTCTGGTCCCCAACATCACCGATATTATTAGGTTCTAGTCCCAACCATCACAGATATTATACGGGTATGGTCCCTATCCTCACAGATATTATTAGGGTCTGGTCCCTATCCTCATAGATATTATTAGGGTCAGGTCCCTCTATATCGTGCTACTGTAACAGACATGTCCTTTACATACTTGCCTCAATAACACGTGCAATATCCGAAGATCGTTCACGTACTATTTACATACCATACATACATCATTCATACTTCATGCATACATCATTAATACACTATATATATATCATCCGTATATTTAGCTACCACCTGACGGTCCATGCAATATCCGAAGTTCATTCGTGCACCGTCAAACAATCATCATACATAATACATATAAGGCATACACTTACCACTTAAGGTAAGTGTATTAACTCTTATACTGGCATCTTCCTTCTTTTCTTACTTTAATCTCATTCTCTGTTCGAGTCTAAGCATGTAGGATGCTTAAATCTCTCGAACTTTTCTCTGTTACCAACTTCTAAGGCCCCGTTACCGGTACCCTACTTTGGACGTTGGATTTACTCATAAACACAGTTCATAATATCAGAGTTAATAAAAACATTCACGGAATATTGAAACATTTGAACCATTATATTACATAACCATCCATTCTTGTCTTAATGGGCATTCAAAACATTTAATCGTAAAATATTGTCTTTAAAATAACATAACATTTCTTGAGACGCCAGCTTCTTCAAGTTCATGCCATGTGCTTCCCCTTATGCAAGCTGCCTCAATCTACTCACCTGCGTGCATACCAACTGTCAGCTACGCTGAGTGAGTTCTAGTTATTCATACGACATACAATATGTTCACATACTTGCACATGTTCCCGAAGGTGTGTACATTATTCATACTTTATTTTACTTGCATAACTATCCATACTATATAAAGAGCCTTCGTCCTATAACCTCACAGATATTATAAGGGTCTGGTCCCCAACGTCACAGATTTTATTAGGGTCTGGTCCCTACCATCACAAATATTATAAGGGTCTGGTTCCTACCATCACAGATATTATAAGGGTCTGGTCCCTATCCTCACAGATATTATTAGGGCCTGGTCCCTTTATATCGTGCTACTGTAACAGACCTGTCCTTTACATAATTGCCTTAAAAACACATGCAATATCTGAAGATCGTTCACGTAATATTTACATACCATACATACATCATTCATACTTCATGCATACATCATTCATACACTATATATATATCATTCATATCTTTAGCTACCACCTGACGTTCCATGCAATATCCGAAGATCGTTCATGCACCATCAAACAATCATCATACATAATACATATAAGGCATACACTTACCACTTAAGGTAAGTGTACATCCCTAAGCTCATCTTAGGTTCGGTTTATACCCGATTCCACCCGGATCTTGTGACTCCAACGGTTTAACGTTGTTGGCTGGTCGTTTCGAGGCTAAATCTAACGTGTTTGAGTTCATACAACATAATACTGTCATTGCCTTGGCTCGAGAGAGAAAGTAGGATGAGAGAGAGCTATGTGTGTGTTTTGGTGGTGTATGGAATATATGTGAAATGAATGAAAAATGGGAATTTAAGGTTTATATAATTATGGATCATGAGCTTAAGCCCATGGTCCATCTTCCTTCCTTTCTAACCCAAGTCCATAACCCATATCCATTACCCAACACTAGCCCGACCCATACTAACTCCTACTTTATTTATTATTTCTCCGCTAACCCGAGTAAACTTTCCCATCCATATTAACTAATATTATTAATATTACTTTAGAAATTCGGGATGTTACAGTTTTTAACCCTTGAATTATATATATATATATATATATATATATATATATATATATATATATTTCTTTAAAATACAACAACAAATCTTCACAAGTTTTATCTGAAAAACCCAACCAATATACAACAATTCAAGCTTCAGTTTTGGTCAATTCCGGCAAACAGACTCAAATAATCCGTAAATGAACACCACCTAACCAATGCAATTGTTACCCCACTACCCATACCCGATCGATGTTAATTTCAACTTGAACATGATGATATACATGCGCATGTTAGGGATGGCTACTTTTCATAACCCGAGCATAATGGCCGGTGTTCATAATTCGAGCTTGATAGCCGGTGTTCATAACAAGAGCATGATGGTTGGTGTTCATAAACTAAGCATCATGGTAGGTTCTCTACCCAAGGAAGATGACACGGTGCTAGTGACACAATCCAGGTCGAGGCAATGTGGAAAAGCTGAACGTGGGAGAGCACACAAAAAGAAAGACACAGGCCAACCTCAGACTAAAAGGACAACTTTACCATGGACACCATACGAGTATGAATCACTAGCATGGGCGTAGCTTGCGATATAAGAAGATCCAGAATGTTGTAAGTAAGTAAGTAAGTGTGTTTGTGTTTACTCAAAATAATAATATTAAATTTGCAGTAATATTTTTTCTAACTTTTTTTGTACCGAACTATCAAGCCGCTGACATTTTTCAGACAAAGGTTATCGAAGTTTTTTTTTCATATTGTGGGAAAACGAGAGCACCGGGAAAAAAGTTCTATATCATCAAAAAGAACCGATATAAACTCCAAATGCCAACTTTTTCACGGAGTTTTCGTTCGCAATAGAAACGCGTGGGGTAGCAGCGCGAGTGATCCGGAGATTATTGAAAAGACATTGATAAAGTTTCAAAACACGAAGGGAGCCTTGAATTACAAGTATTGTTGGATGCGAATGAAGAATCATCCTAAGTGGGGTCACACACTCCCCTTCACGTCCGAAAATGGACGACAACCAAAAAGGTTCAAACCTCGTATACGGTTGATCGAGAAACGGCGACGCCCGATGCATGAAACTTCAATATAAATGATAATGAATTCGTTGGTGTCAAAGAGGAGGTTTTCGAGTTCCCTGGACCGAGTGGTAGAAGAAGTTGTGGAAAGGGGAAAGGGGCAGGGTCGGCAACAACGGTTGTCACAACCCAACCTACGGCGGAAATGTCGAGGCGCGAACTGATTGCTCACAGCTTTTCAAAGGTTACTATCATGCATTATTAAAAATGACAATATCTATTAATTACATAAAGTTTTCAAATAAATCGAATACAAACAAATACGTAATCCATAATCATACAAAAATACAACTTATATCACAAATGATCTTGATTAATTATGTTCTAACTTAAATTCTTTACCAACCTATATTAAATTTCTACAATAACCTGCATATGCGTATAAAATAAAATTTTGTCAACAACACATGTTGAGTGAGCAAGCTTGGCCGCAAGCCCTGGTTAGTCAACCTATACCCTTCGTCACCCAATCTGGTAATTAAAACATGCATTTAGTTCGTTTTTAACTAAGGATCATTAACCCTAAATCAATTGTAAACAACAATGATCAATTAAACTGATTTTGGATTCTAGGGTTTATTATCAAAATTTGGGAAGATCAAGAAAGAACAGATGTGTTTATTAAATTGCAAGTTCAGCATTTATTCAATATCCGTGCTGGCTAAGATGGCCAGCACTGTTTGCGTTAAACATGTGAACCTGCCTGGGCGCGGGTTCGAGCCCTCCCAGGCCCGGTTTTTGTTATTGTGTTTTATTTTATCTATTTATTTTTTTTATTATTTCTCTTAATCATTTTTATTGATAATACAATTCTAAATAAACGCTATCTTGATAAACCGAACCCCTGGCTTCATGTTTTCTTGTCTTTTGAGCTTATGATTCATAATTAATATATATGTATATATATATATAGCTATTTTATTTGTTTAAAAATCTATAATAATAATAATAATAATAATAATAATAATAATAATAATAATTTGAACCATAAAATACCCCGAAATTCTTTTAAATCGATTTGTAATCGTTAGGTCACGTCGTACTATTTTATTGTTTATACTCTCTAGTTCATATTATTTACATATTTCAATAATAAATCTAATGATATTTTAAATAATGATTGTACGTAACACCCAATCAAATATCAAATTTTTTATAAATTTTGTTAATATTTTGTTATAATAAATATCTTTAAACAACTAGGAACTCTTGTTGACGTATCCCGAGGAGCTCCACCATTTCGATCTTAATTTTTTATCGCCATCTCACATTCGTTAATCCATTTGTTAAGGTGAGTTTACATACCCCTTTTTCCATCTTTTATATTTTGGGGGTGACATGTATACCCTATTTAAATTACTCATTTTTATTTATTTATCTATTCATATCACATTTCAATATATGTTTATGTGTGATTATTGCATGCTCTATGATAATGCTCTATGTGCTTAATTGTTTATTTTATGTTTGGTGGTTGGTATCTCATCCTCATCTATCCTTATCTAGTATGATCATACACTTACCCAAGTACTTTGATTTCGTATCAATAAGAACGGGTCCACATCTATTTGTTTACATTTTCAAAAGAATTGTAATACTCGTCATTAACATATGAATTGTGGTTTTTATCTATATACACCTCAACTAAAACTTACGTATTCTCACCAACATTCGTGTTGACAAACCCTATTTTTATACATGTTACATGTACAAGTAATTTACATTGATCAAGATTGAAGATATTAGTTATAATTTAGGATATTTATTCAAATGAACAAAATTATGTTGTATTTGTTGCGAATATTGAATTTGTGTACTTGTTTAATGTTAATGAAGTTAAATAATTATTAACGCTTTAATTAGTGTCTTCTGAGCTACTGTCCAATCAATATGTTGCGCCCTGTCATGTTCCGCATTTGGTCGGGGTGTGACATCGGTTAACGAACATAACTTAAATACATAAGATGAAACTTGAAATGTATATTTATAAATAAAACCAAAAACTTAAAATGGGTCGGATTTTCGGGTTTGAAAAATGACGAATGTTATACAAGTCATATGAGAATAACAAATTAACCCAATGAGCAAGTATAACTGATATGTCGAGAAGCACAAAGGCTATAAAGACTGGCGTATGATCATACTAGACTGAGATTATGTTGGACCTCTCCGAATGCGGAACCATATAAAACAAATAAGCACATAAACAAGTAAGGAATAAGTTGTTAACACATAAGACAATAGTTGCAGTATTGAGTATAAGTATATATAAGAAGAATAATTTACGCATATGTCCCCAAAACGCGAGAAAACGAGTAAAATAGGGGAATGTGGTACTCATCTCGAAGATGAACGAAGATGATTTAAGATAATGAGATTAAGAAAAAGAATCACACGCGAACATTAAAGCCTATGATAAAACAAGAGTAACGGATACGCTTAAGTAAAGATTTAAGATTGATTACAACAACTCGATAATCATTAATAAGTAATTATTATAATAATATAATATTATATAAGAATACATTATATAAATAATTATTTTGATTTATGAAAACATAACTTAAATATTATTTGTAGTTTTATAAAATTGGTTTACTTGATTTATATATTTATTAAAACATTAGTTTTTTAAATTATAATATAAAAGTAAAATATATCTTTAAAAATATTATTAGTTTGTATATTTATAAGTAAAGTTTACTTGTTATATATATTAAATAATAAATATTATTTTTCGTGTTATTTGTAACATTCGTTACTTCTACCCATTTCAAATTTTCGGTTTTGTTCAATTTAAATATATATATATATATATATATATATATATATATATAATTTGTTTATGTATTTTTATATTGAATTCATTAAACCAACCCGTTTCGTCGTTTCAATGTATTCGTAAATATCATTCGATAATTTAATAATAATTATGACGTTTTATTATCATTATTAACTCATGTTCTATTTCGTGTAATTCATTAACGAAATTTCAAGTTTTAACATGTTACTTAATCGAGTTCCAAACTATCCAGGTATAATACGAAAATAATCCAACTTGGTAACTTTTATCACATTTGTATAATATCTAAAAGTATAAGGTATAAATAGTAATTAAAGTTTTTAACATGTTTTAATATAACATGAAAAAGCAGGGACCTATTATGTAAATATTGGTTATATAATAATAATAATAATAATAATAATAATAATAATAATAATAATAATAGTAATAATAATAATCATGAAAAGCAACAGCAGCACCCTAGTCCCGTCCCCCTTCCACTTCGGTTTTCCGGCGTCCCATTCCGGCAACGGTGAATGTTTTCTAGCGACTCTTAAATCACAATTTACACTTTGTTTTGATCATTTAATCTAACCAAACGACTTCTCCACTAATTATAAACATTACTTCGCGATTTATTTCACCATTTAACATCAATTAACTCGTACAAATCATCGAACCGATCGAATTATTTTTCAAAACTTTAATAACTTGAATTAACCACTTATCAACCAAACTAAAATTATAAACATGACTTTAACATACATCTAAACTTTCCCCAATCATCACTTTCAACTGAAACATTCTCAAATATCACAAATTAGCTCGCCAAAGTTGTTTTCCGGTGAGTCCCGTTCGTCATCAATCCGGCACCATACGAGGTATTTGTTATATGGCTTTGATTCATTTTTGGATGTCTAATAAAACCCCTAACAAAGATTAAGCAAACATGGAACCAAATGAACGAATTGAAACCTAGGGTTTATAGTGAAGAAGATGAAGTGGTCAATGAGTTTTATAAATTATTGTTTCTATCTTATAACAAACAAACAATCTGGTCCAACTGGTTAGTCCATGAACATTTCAATCAGGGGACCCGAATTCGAACCTGGGTCATAGCAGTTTTATTGTTTGTCTTGTTTTGGTTTCTTTTATTTTTAAAAACATTTCTTTTAATATTTATTAACCAAATAAATTTTATAAAAATTATTATAAGCAAAATAAAATCATTTATAATTAAATAAAAAAAATTTAGTTTATTTTATAACCTTTTCATCCGGAAACCAAGATTTTACCAACCCGAAACGTTTGTTAAAACTCGTGAAATAAATATATAAATATATATACATTATCGTCGTAAACTTTATAAATTCCAAACGACAACGTTTATACTAAACTAAAATATACCGGTAAAGGCCATAAACATTAATATATTCAAAGTTAATATTAATATCGTAAGTAATATTATATTAATAACTAATATTTCATTAAACTTTATAATACGTTAGCATAATTATTTTCAAAACTAAAATTCCGTTAAGATCCATAATTCATAAACATTATAAATCTCAAACCCGTCAAGTTCATTTAAAACTTGCTTAACTTATATATATATGTATACATATTTCCGTTCGTTAAACTTTAACATTCATTAATGTATAAAATCATATTATAATATCCAACTCCAATTCAACACTTCTAAAACCCGACAGCCCGATTTATCTACTTTTTATAAGTCGTTAGTTAATATTGATTTTGTACTTTTAATTCTAGTTTGTGAAGTTCAATTGCTTCGGTTTCATTTACGCATTTTCGGTTTTATTGCAAGTTTGTCTTCAAATTCAAGGTGAGTTTCTCACACCCCATTTTTACTCTTCTACTACATTTGGGGGTAGCATATATATCCTATCTAAATTACAATTTCGTTTATTCATTATTTACAAACTACAATTCGCTACATGGACTTGTGTGTTTACTTGTTACTTGCTCAAATATTACGTGCATGGATTTCTTCGATAAGTGTGATCATATGCCCCCCCTTTGCACTCAGGACCATTGTTTCTAGTGGAAAAGGGACTCCGATCTGAGTATGTTGGTGCACAATCCCAACTGAAAAATACCTTCATTTATTCTTTACACTCATGGACCATTGATTATAGTGTAAAGAACCCTTATGTGTTTTCACAAGTTTTCATGGAATTGTATGGTTTTTATATATTATTTAAACTGTGTGAACTCACCAACTATTCAATTAGTTTACTTTATTTTATATATATGCTACAGGTACTTTCATTAGAGGATGAAATGACGAGGATACTAGAAGTTAGGTTATCTATATAATAAACAAGAAGATGTTATTTTGTTCCTTTTCCCTTGTGTTTGTTCATTTGAAATAACTTGTGTATTTGATGCTTTGGAATGAATTAATGATAATATCGTCACTTAATAGTGTCACATGTGTTTTGGGCAATCTGTACATCACACTCAGGCGTTTCCTCTTTAGCCGGGGTGTTACAGATTGGTATCAGAGACGTGACTATAAGATAGGACATTAGACGTCGTGTTCTAGTTGGTTATAGTTTAATTGCATAACTGTTTAGGTTGCATATAGAAATTATGTGAGCCTAATTTGATTGTTCAATGCACATTATTTGGTTATTATTGATTTGTTTATGTCCCATATACGCAAATACTAATATACTGATGATTCAATTACTTCAATTACACAAGCGCACACAAGTCCAAGGCTTATGCCTAACGTAATGATTCTTTAGGATTTTTAATAATCAGATTTTCGATTTTTCAGTTTTCGATGGTTTATGCGACGTTTGACGTCCGACTCTCTATGTTTTACAATATATTTTAACTAAAAGTCTGTCAAGTTGTGGTGATACACGAATATTCAGCTTTCGGTTCAATTTAGTTACGCATTTTTATATGAGAATAGTTAAGTTTAAAAATTTTGTGACACGTTTTCTTTATTTATACGCTCATTTACGGCTTAAACTTTTAAAAGTTTGCAAAGTACTAAGCGAATTTCAAACGATTACCTTGTTATTTTACTATTGTGTTTTAGAATTGAAAATTCAAAAAGTTATGGTGATACATAAATGGTTGAATTTCGATTTGATTACTATATTATTTTATTCATGTACTGCTACGTTTTGGAATTGAAAATTTAAAAGGTTATGGCAATACATAAATGGTTGGGTTTCGATTTGATTACTATATTATTTTATTCATTTACCACTACGTTTTAGAATTGAAAATTCGGAAGGTCATAGTGATACATGAATGGTCGAATTTCAATTCGATTACCTTATTGCTATACTCATTTACTCTTATGTTTTAGTACTGAAATTTAAAAGTCATGGTGGTTCATGAACAATTGATTTTCAATTCTATTTCAATATTTATTGTTAAGTTTAATACTTTTTCCATATGATTATTCAATAATTTATGAGGTTTTCGTTTATTGAAAGGTGAAAACTCATGACGTTTCATGGGGATTCCAATTTCGATTTTAAATTTGTTTCATGATTTTATTTCTTTACTTGTTTTTATTGATGTATCTATTAGTCGTTTTCATACTTACGTCCCAAGTCACGCGAATTCTACATGTTTCGTATCATGCCTCCTCGTTTTCCTAGTTGTTACACTCAACTCGCAAAATGACAATCCAAGTTATCAAGCAAATGGCCTCCACGATCCCGATCACCCCACGTTTGACCGCACCCACCTTCATCGTTATAATAAATTCAAATTAAAACCCAACACCATTCTTCGAAACGCAAACTACACCCAACCGAAAGCCTCGCGTTGAAACACACCCTTTGTACAGTATGTGTAAATCCCACCACTTTACTTCCCTAAAACGTTGATATACTTCAATCTGTGGTAGATACAATTACCACTATTGTTAAGACCTACCCAAACTTAACGACATTCACTCATCTGCAAGAACTGAACCTAACCATTTGTCTCAATCATATGCTTGGCCACACGTTTCAAGCCTGCCATCATTATGGTGACCAACCACACCTGCCATACTTTGAAAGACCTAACTTGTTTCGCCATGCAATATCCTAACCCCACATCCAGTTTTAATACTTACAAAACTCATCAAACTCGTCTATATTTTCTTTTGTATATTTTCCAACATTTTATTCCTTTTACTAACACCTCGCGCCTAATCTCGAATCTTTAATTATTTTTAACTTTCAGTCAAATGGTTTTTCTTTAAAAAGAATTTATTATCTCTAATGTTATTATTATTACTAGTATTATTATTGTTATTATTATGTTTATTAAATTTATTAATATAATCATCACTACTAATATTACTACTACTATTGTTAGTAGTACCATCACCATCACCGTTATCATCATCATTATTGTCAAAGTAATTATCAATATTATTATTAAAATTATTATTATTGTTAATATTTTATTATTATTATTATTATTATTATTACTACTACTACTAGCATCATCGTCACTACCATTAATATAATAATATTCAAAGTAAAATATTTTCTTCAAACAAGTTTTGAGCCCTTTTGAAACTATTTTCATTCAACAAGTCAAGTAATCTAATAATTATTTTTTTTTCTTTTCCTATGGCGTTGGCCAAAAGAAAACAATTGTTCTTATGTTTAAAATTTCATAAAATTTGCAACTCTTAGCGATAGCTAAAAACTTTTTGCCTAAGTAAAATAGAATAAATTTTATTTTATCATGAGATAAAAAAAAGCATCACGATTTACAACCGATTTTTGTAAATTAAAATATATGTTGTATCCCTTCCTTTCTTTCCCCTTCGTTAACGGCAATGAGTTTCGGCTAAGAGATCATGGCACCATCTCCCACGTCAACCTCTCATACCTCAAATAAACCAACATTCGAGAAGACAAGCGTCGCAAGCTACATTTTCTTTTCTTTAACTTTTCTTTCACGTATTTTTCGGATTTACCCAAAGTGATCTTTATATCCACTTCTTTGGAATATTGTTTCCGAAGTTTATTTCGATTGTTCATTAATCTTTGATCCATATTCATTTTTATTTTACAAAATGCAAATTCGTACATCATCCTTAGTCGCATGTTGTGAATCGATTTACGTTTGTTACCTTGGGATCTATGACCAATTTTCCATCAACGTAACCGCTAAGTGGAAATTGGGACTATGAACATGTATGTGTACATAGTTACCTAATAGAAATCGTAGTTTCATTTTTATTTCTACATTTTACAATCGGTTACCGGTTCTCTCCAAACGAATTCGTTTTCTTAAATCAGGACAGCGTCCCATGTAAAGGCTAAGTTTATGTTATGTTTATTTCACACAAATTGCTTTAGTAATTTTTGTTCTCTTTCCATTTAATGTTTTATTGAACCATTTTATTGTTCTTGATTTCATCAATCTAAGACAAATACATTATTTTGATTTCGAAATTCTAATTATATACTTGATAAGCACAATGTTACTATTGGAAAATTTTCTTTTCACAAACTTAATCGATTCAATAGTTTAATATTAAAATTTCGTTTATCCATTTGAGTTCAAGTTATTATCAATTTACATGTTTGTAAGATATAATTGTTTATTCATCTCAACGTTGCCATTGGTCACGTTGATGTTCTATTGGATATTTTCATTTGTTAAACATCATGATATTTTGATACTTAAAAGTTTCGTTTATCTAAGCTATTATCGAACCCAATGCGTTAACAATTTACATGTTCATATTTCGTTGGTTAAATGCTACGTTTACCTACCATGTTATTCTCAATCCCATTATTTCAAGTACATGTTACGATGTTTATAATTCTAAATGTTTCATTCTTTAATTTCGTTTATTTCAAGTACCTCGTTTATTTCGTTTTCAACATCGTTTACTTGTTTTAGACTACAATGATTTCTTTTACTTAACTTAGTGTTTTGGCGTTTTCCTTGGCCTGAATGGTATAAAAATGTGTTTTGTAATGTTTTTACCCTTTTAATTCATTATTTTTTATTTTTAACGTTATATATGAGAATTGTATATGTTTATCTAAGGTTTATGTCTTAAAACCGCACAATATGGGCACGTTATATGGACCATCCGACGATAGAGGTAATTATGGGTCGACACGTAATTATCAAAGTCCTCGCATGGAAAATATAATAAGTCCGGTTGTGTGAAATAACTCGAAACTTGGAATAATTTTTGGAGAACGGGACAAATACAATATGATAAGGGCATGGTGGATACGCCGCCGGTACATCCTATATATAAGTATCCTTGTCACATTTTCTATTTGTGGCGTTATTTCGGGTCTCTCAAAGATCGGCGTTATATTTAAAACTTCTAACAACTCTGTATATTAGTTGTTCTCTTGTAAATTTTATTTTTATTTTAATTTCGAGACGAAATTTCTAAAAGTTGTAAGTCCTGTAACCCGAAAACCCGACCCATTTTAAGTTTTTGGTTTTGTTCAATTTATATATATATATATATAATTCATTTATGTATTTTTATATTAAATTTATTAAATCAACCCATTTCGTCGTTTCAATGTATTCGTAAATATCATTTGATAATTTAATAATAACTATGACGTTTTATTATCATTATTAACTCATGTTCTATTTTGTGTAATTCATTAACAAAATTTCAAGTTTTAACATGTTACTTAATCGAGTTCCAAACTATCCAGGTATAATACGAAAATAATCCAACTTGGTAACTTTTATCACCTTTGTAAAATATCTAAAAGTATAAAGTATAAATAGTAATTAAAGTTTTTAACATGTTTTAATATAACATGAAAATGCAGGGACCTATTATGTAAATATTGTTTAAATATAATAATAATAATAATAATAATAATAACAATAATAATAATAATCATCATGAAAAGCAACAGCAACACCCTAGTCCCGTCCCCCCTTCCACTTCGGTTTTCCGGCGCCCCATTCCGGCGACGGCGAATGTTTTCCGGCGACTCTTAAATCACCCATTTACACTTTTGTTTTGATCCGTTAATCTAACCAAACGACTTCTCCACTAATTATAAACATTACTTAGCGATTTATTTCACCATTTAACATCAATTAACTCTTAATAATCATTGAACCGATCAGATTATTATTCAAAACTTTAATAACTTGAATTAACCACTAATCGACCAAACTAAAATTATAAACATGACTTTAATATACATCTAAACTTTCCCCAATCATCACTTTCAACTGAAACAATCTCAAATATCACAAATTAGCTCGTCAAAGTTGTTTTCCGGTGAGTCCCGATCGTCATCAATCCGACACCATATGAGGTATTTGTTATATGGTTTTGATTCATTTTCGGCTGTCTAGTAAAACCCCTAACAAAGATTAAGCAAACATGGAACCAAATGAACGAATTGAAACCTAGGGTTTATAGTGAAGAAGATGAAGTGGTCAATGAGTTTTATAAATTATTGTTTCTATCTTATAACAAACAAACAATCTGGTCCAACTGGTTAGTCCATTGTTTTGGACAAAAATTGCGATGGATAATGTATCCAAATATGTAATTGTGACCTATAGTGCTAAAATGATAATAATGATTATATGAATGAAATAAGGATGAACACCGTGATTTGTTGCGAGGAAAAACCCCTGATTAGATCAAAGGAAAAAACCCCGGTGATGACAAATCGTCAATCACCACTTTATTAATATCGAAAATGGTTACAAAGTGTTTGAGATATCGATCAGTATTACAATAACGCTAAGTGTGAGAGCTCAGAATTATCGATTGCTCAAGAGTGTGTGTATAGTACATGTGTTTTCTTACTGATCTTTATCTCGATTGTTAGTGCACGATTTGTGACTGGTGATTTGCAGTTAAAGTATTAAATATTAAAGTATTCGATAGCTACGGAAAAGGGGGTGCCTGTTAGTGCACGAAATTGTTGTCCGTAGCATTCGAATAATTTATACATAGTCTAGATTGTTTATTTATTGTAAAATGACCATTCGCTATAGATTGTATAACGAATGGGTCCATTCGTTAGTGATCTAGGCTAGTTTGTTAAGTTTATAAGCCCATTCGTTATGTAATATAATGAATGGAGGCTGGTTCGTTAACTTATCATCACTCGTTATGGAATCATAACGAATGGAGTCTAATTCGTTATGAAGATATAACGAATTAGACTAAATTAACGAATTGGTGCTTTGGCCTATAAATAGGCATATCCATGCTCATTTGTAGGTGTACATATTTAGAGAACTTGTACATATATCTAAATTATCCTCTCCATAAGTTATTATTCTCTCTAATGTATTAACACTAAATTATCAATAAACTATGTATTATAAATTTGTATTTTATATAATTTACTATAAAACGATTACAATAAAGTGGCAGGCAAACGGGCAACAAGCTGCGCCGCAACCCCCTTTTGAACAGCAAAGCCAATCCTGCTAAAAACGAAGCTTTGAGACCTAGAAGCTGAAGAGGTTCCGTGTACGACGCGCTGAACTCTACTCAAAAATTTCACAGCCTCTGGAGCCAGAAAACTAAATGTATCAAAGGCAAATGGTAGAAAGACATGTTGATTATCTAAACAAGCTTTCTCGTGTTTAAAAACTTTGCCCGATTCAGCCTTCAACGCAGCCTGACCCACAACAAACCCACGGTCCCTGAGCCCAACAAGAGGAGACACTCCTATGTATTTAAAGTATTCGTGTTTGTATTGTATAATCGATGTATCGGCGCGGCTAGATCCATGACGTTCTCTCATCGATTATAAACAAAAAAGATAACTAACTAAATCCCTACTTTTATGCCACCACTCCACTAGCCGCTCATCATCAATGACCACGTGCAGAAGTCCTCTAGTAGCGCAAGATTAGGATGACTCAGTCTTCCAGCTATTATATCTAACAAACACAACACCATCCAAAAACAACTACTAGTAAACATATAATACTAAGAATCCTTGATCCTTTACAATCTGGAACATATCGTAAGGACAAGTCATCCACAGATTGATCAAGGATAGCGAATCCTCAGCATAAATTCTATGACCTAACAATTGCCCCCAAAATGGCGGGTGTTTCTGCTTTACAGCTGGCATTTTGAAATTTGAAATCCCTGCAAAAATATTTAACGATTAGACAGTTTCCAGGGGTAATTATTATCAAACCCTTAAAATTAATCATAACCCCCTTTATATGTGATCCCTATAATCCATTCATAATCACATATCCCGTCCGTTCAGCATGTATCCTTCTTTTCACTCTTTACTCCTTTATTATTCTGACAAACATGTCTCTCGCTTCTTCTTCTTCTCCCTCTGAACACTCCGATCAGTCCTCCGACGGTTCTGAACTAACAGAGATGCAACCCCAATACCTTATCGCCAATCCTTCTATGGAGATTTGTAAGCTCACTGAACCCGAGGTTGACGAATTTCGGTCACTATTTCCATCGGAAACTATTTTCTGACCGTACAATTCCATTGTCCAATGTGACGTTTACTCTCGAACCTGGGTGTGTTTTCCGGCCTGCCCTTTCTCATAGGCTACACGTATCCGTTTCCCCCTTTCACACAGAGCTTCTTCGAATCTACCGGCATGTCGTATATTCAAGCTATGCCCATGGTTTGGAGAGTTCTAAGCACTATCGAAAAAATCATTGAGGAAGAAAAGATCGATTTCGGCCTCCAGGAGCTATCTTACCTTTATACCCTTACAACCAACGGTTCAAATCGGTTTTTACTGAAGTTCAAACCTCGTCAACCCAACCCAATATCAAAAGTAACCCTAAACGATTCCTTCTGGAGGAATCAGTTTTTCTTTGTAAATCAGAACTCTATACCCGGTGGAACTGATTTACCTTTGACTTGGGTTAAGAAGGGTAGGATCCTGGATCCTTAACAAAGGTACAATCCGTGATAATAGAACTAACTCTAAATCCTTTTTTTATATATTTGCAGTTGAGAACTTCGGTTCTTTGGCCAAGCTACCTGGAACAGAAGAGAAAATGAAAAAATTCCTTGCCTTGGATACCGAGGTTCGGACTTTTCAAGCAAGATTTGTGGAATCTTTTTACGACATCTCTTCAGACTCCAACATGTCAAGTAAGATTAGTATAATAAATATAAATAAATAAAGTTAGTCAGAATACTTATCTTGTTACTTGGATTGTGCAGGTGCCCAGAAATCCCAGAAGTCTGCTAACAAGTTCTCCTTGAAAGATATTGATAACATGATTACTCCCCAAGGCATCAAGAAGGAGGCTCTGAAGGCAGCAGCCACCTCCGAGCCTAAGACCACGACTACCAGAGCCAAGTCAGCTGCTTCCAAAAGAAAGAGATCCTCCGAGCCCGAGATCCACTTTGACATGATCCTCACTGTAAGTATCCTGTATCCTGACGTCTTGAGTTTAAGGATCCAATATCCTTCTAACTTTCATTTAACTGTTGGCTACAGGCTATTAACGCTTGCAAGGACCACTATGAGAAGATTGTGAATCAAATGAGCAAGAGGCTCTCGGGAATGGGAAGCGCAGCAGTTGCAAAGGATAAGGCCATGGCTCAACTCTCCAAGGATAAGAAGCGACCGGAGGATTAGCTATCCTCAGCAGAAGCCCGACACCAGGACGAGGTCAAACATGCTACAGAAGAGGCTAAGATGTGAGGTGCGAGAACAGTTTTGCAGGCTAGGATCAAGATGGCGACATAGGCTGGTGATCCTACCTTCGACAAGGCCGTTTGGGATGTTGAGAAGCGGAAAGCAAGTCTGGTGGCTCTAGGTGGTGAAGAGGATGTGGAGATGCCGGATGGGAATAAATCTAGAACCAGTGGGGCCAAGGAAGCGGTGGAGACCGATGAAGGAGCAGGTGGAGTAGAAGGTGAAGACGCTGAATGAATGGGCGATGACGGATAATGAAGACAAGGCCTGAGCCCATTTTTTTATTTTGTTTTAATCATGTTTCAGGATAATGGTTTGTAATAGACAATAGTAACTAGGTTGAAGGATCAGTGATCCTTAAGATGATTTAAAGGGGTGGCAAAGATGGATGGATCCGCTGTTTGTGGGGATGAAGTCTTTGTTGCCCCTGTTCTCTTTATTTTCCTGCGTTCTATGAACAGTTAGTAACATCTGCTTAACCCGGGTGGATGGTCCATCTTTTGTATGGTGATATCCGGGTTAAGGATTTTGGATAAGTCCAGGTGACTTATATTAATTATAATCTAAATCTTTTGACTATTTTCTTGTTATTCATTATTTTGAAAGTTTGCTTGATATAATCTTAGATTTATTGAAAGTTTCAAAAAATAATCTTGAGTAAAAGAAATTTTTAGGATAGAATACCCTTAAGAAAATAATTATAAAAAATTTTAGGATAGAATATCCTTATAGGGATAATTCAAAGATGTTAAACCTTTAAACAAAAACATTTATAAGGATCCTAGCTAAACCAATATAAATTTATAAGTAGAAATCATACCACAAGGTCTAAGTAGACCTAAGTTACCATAAGTACAGAACCTTCGGTGATCCTTGTAGAAATAAGCTAAAGATTTTGAATCCATAAGTCTCGATTCTTGTATTGGACTTAGAATATATGTTGCAAAGAACTTATAAGATTAATTTGGGTTAAACCCGTTAAGCTGGGGACAAGCCCAAATAATAAACTGGGGACAATCCCGTGCAACTGGGGACAAGCCCGTGAACTGGGGACAAGCCCAAAAACTGGGGACAAGCCTGTGAACTGGGGGCAGCCCGTGAACTAGGGACAAGCCCAAAAACTGGGGACAAGCCCAAACTGGGGACAAGCCTAAACTGGGGACAAGCCCAAACTGGGGACTGGCCCAATATACGAATGTTAACTGGGGACTCGCCCAAACCGGGAATTAGCCCAAACTTGAGATAACATGAAAATGTTATAAACCGGTGGTATGGTACGTCTACCATAAATCGTAGGACTCTCCATATAGCCGAAGGCAATGAAATTGCCAGCCACTAAGCGTGACTGGTCTCGCTGCCCCGAACTACACGTTGGATAGCGTGCGCTACAGGAGAGAGTGTAGAAACTCTAATTCGTAAGAAAGGTGAAAACCTTTAAACCTTAGAAGATATGACCAACGGGGGTCATACCTTAACCGTGGGCTAGGCCAAGGGAGATAGTAAGATACCTTAAATGTGAAGGAGAGGTGGCCAACCTCTTGATCATTGAACATCTTACCAATATCCTGCATTGTCACTTAAAACTTGGAAATAACAAATGTTAAGAATATGTTATCCTTAAACTAATAAAAACCTTAAATGAATAAGTGATTAGATAGATATTACCGATTTCAGGATCCATGATCCTTTAAGGATACTCGATCCTCAGAGGATACTTGACCCTGGTCAGAAAAAGTACTTCTTGAGGTGGATAGAATTTCATGCTCTTGGTAACCTGTTTCCTTCCATAGTGAGCAAATGATATGCCCCATTTCCTGCTTCCGATTCGATCAGATAAGGGTCTTTCCTCTTGGGTGCTAGCTTTCCATCTGCCGGATTGGTTGTATTTTGGAGGCTTTCTTCAAGACCAGATCTCCTTCTTGAAATCTTCTGATTCTTATACCTTTGTTATATGCCCCAGCTACCCTTTGTTGATAAGCCACAATTCTGATCTTGGCTAGGTCTCTGAGTTCTTCAACAGTATCCAAGTCTTCGAGAAGGATTTCTCTATTGTCCTCAGGATCACGGATGCTTGTTCTGGCTGTAGGAACCACCATCTCTGTAGGGATCACTGATTCTGATCCAAACACCAATGAGAATGGTGTTTGTCCTGTTGCATTCTTGGGTGTGGTCCTGTCAGCCCAAAGAACATAAGGTAGCACTTCGGCCCACTTTTTCTTCTTGGATCCTAGTTTCTTCTTTAAATTGTTGATGATTATCTTGTTGCTTGACTCCGCTTGGCCATTTGCTTGAGGATGCACTGGAGTAGAGGTAATCATCTTGATGCCTCAACTGTCAAAAAAGTTAGTGGTTCTTTTCCCGATAAACTGCAAACCATTGTTACAAATAATTTTCGAACGAATGCCGAATCTTGTAATAATATTTCTTTTAATGAAAGATATCACCTCTTTTTCGCGAACTTGAAAAAAAGTTTATGCTTCTATCCATTTTGAAAAGTAGCCAGTCATTGCAAGCATAAATACTTTACCTCCTGGTGCCTTAGGTAGCTTACCCACAATATCCATGCCCCACTTCATGAAAGGCCATGATGAGGATATAGGATACATAGGTTCTGCTGGTTGATGAAGAATGTTTGCATGCCTTTGACATGCATCACATTTCTTTGAGTACTCCATGGCATCTCTCTTCATTGTCAGCCAGAAGTATCTTGTCCTTAGGATCATAGAAAACAGAGCTCTACCTCCCGTGTGGTTACCACAATCTCCTTCGTGAAAGTCTTTGAGCACTTCTTGAATTTCATGATCCTCGATACACCTCAAGTATGGACCTGTAAGAGATTTCCTATACAGAATATCATGTAATAAAATGTATTGTGATACCTTAAGTTTGAAGGACTTCGGATTCTCTGTGGATAGAATTTCTCCATCTTGGATGTATTTTTTGATTGGGAGGATCTAGGATCCTTGACTATTTGAGGATGATGGATCCCAAAGTACAATCTGTTTGCCAGTTGTTATCTCCCAAACTTCTTGTTTTCCTATTGCTGGCGAGAGTATATGGATGATTGGGATCTTTATATCTTCTGGAATTTTCAAGGATGAGGGTTAATTTCCAAAGAATATTCCCCAGCATTCCTATCCCTTGGTACCTGATCAATACTAAACAATTCGAAGGAATTTGCTAACTCGTTCACAACATCTAAATATTTGATTAGTTTTTCACCTTTAACAGCATACGAGCCATTAAAGTGATTAGCTATCAATAATGAATCTATATATACTTGAAGATACATTATCCTCATGTGTTTAGCTAATTGCATACCTGCGATCAAAGCTTCATATTCTGCCTCATTATTTGTTGCTTGGAACTCACAGGCTATAGACTGGGGTATTATGTCCCCCTGTGGCAATTTCAGTAGGATACCTAATCCAGTTCCTCTTACATCAGAAGCTACATCTGTGAAGAGGATCCAAGGATCCTTGGTTTCTTCTAGTTGCTGGACTTCTAAATCAGCTTCTTTTTGCATGTCACTGCTGAAATCAGCCACAAAGTCTGCTAGTGCTTGCGATTTGATAACTGTTCTAGGCGCATACTGAATGTCATATGCAGTCAGCTTCACAACCCACTTGGCCATCCTTCTTGACAATTCCGGTTTTCTAAGCACATTCTTAACAGGATAATTAGTTCTCAAAATAATAGTATGTGTTTCAAAGTAATGTCTCAATTTAGTGGAAGCCATAATAAGTGAAAGAAGTAATTTTTCTAAATGAGAATACCTAGCTTCCGCATCTAAAAGACTTTTAATTACATAATAAACGAGATGTTGTTCACCTTCATGATCCTTAACGAGGACGACACTTACTGCATTACTTGAAACCGCTAAGTATAGATATAAGGATTCTCCATCTACAGGCTTCATCAGAGCTGGTACTGAGGATAGGTAATATTTTAAGGCTTTTAGGTTGACTTCATGCTTCTCCGTCCATTCGAACTTCTTTTTTTTCCTAAGGATGTCATTGAAGTCTTTGCACTTCTCCGAGGATCTGGAAATGAATCTGTTGAGAGCAACTATTCTCCCCGTCAATCTTTGTACATCCTTAGCGTTCACAGGGGACTTCAAGTTGATGATGGCTTCGATTTGCTCGGGGCTCGCCTCTATTCCTCTTTTGGTCACCATGTATCCTAGAAACTTTCCAGCCTTAACACCAAAATGACAATTGGACGGGTTCAGTTTCATGTTATACTGATCGAGGATATTGAATGCTTCTTCAAGATCTATGAGGTGATCCTCGGCTTTTTTGACTTTACCGCCATATCATCTATGTAGACTTCCATGGTTTTGACTAATTGATCCTTGAACATCCTATTCACCAATCTTTGGTATGTTGCCCCTGCATTCCTTAGTCCGAATGGCATAGCAATATAACAATATATGCAGGTAGGAGTCATGAACGCTGTATCCTCTTGATCAGATGGTTCGATCTGAATTTGTTGAAATCCAGAGGAAGCGTCCAAAAAGGTAAGCATCTCATGTTCTTCCATCGCATCCACCATGGAATCTATATGTGGTAACGGGAAAGGATCCTTGGGACATGCCTTGTTTAAATCAGTAAAATCGACACATACCCTCCACTTTCCATTCTTTTTAGAAACAACAACCACATTAGCTAACCATCGAGGATACTTAACCTCTCTGATCATACCAGCCTTAAGAAGTTTTTCAACTTCTTCTTGTATGACTGCCTTCCTCTCAGGAGCGAAATTCCTTCGCTTCTGGTGGACGGGTTTAACAGATAAATCAAAGCCTAACTTGTGAGTAATTACCTCCTTAGAAATACATGTCATGTCTGAATGTTTGAAGGCAAACATGGACTTTCTTCTCTTTAGGAAGGATATTATATCCTCCTCGATCTCATTGGGGATATTGGATCCTAGGAACACTTTCACATCTGGATCCTCGGTGTCCAAGGACACTTCCTTTATGTCCTTCTCCCGAGCTTCCAGCACGTCCCTAGGATGTTGCTATGGTTGCTATGCTATCGTCTATTTTGATGCTGGCTTCATTGATGAAGAATAGTAATTCTTGGCTTCGACCTGGTCACCATCTATCCTTACTACTCCCCAAGGGGTTGGTAGTTTGATGCATTGATGGTAAGTAGAGGCCACTGCCTTCATCCCATGTAGCCAAGGCCTGCCCAAAATAACATTGCAATAAGAAAGGTTATCTATAACACAAAATTGTTTATAAGAATTTAACCCTTCGATGTATATTGGGAGTTTGATGTCCCCCAATGTCTTCTTGGTTTCGCCACTGAAGCCAACAAGCACCGACGTTCTCGGGATGATATCTGAGTCTGGGATGTTCATCTTTGAAGGACATCGTGTTGGATGATCTTGACCGAGCATCAACCATCGACTAGGATCCTGCGTACATAATGGTTAGCAATAAACAAAGTAACAATCAAACCTCACGATGTAGATCTTGGATGCTTGATTTATCTTCTTCATCAAAGAAGATCCTTTTGACTGTTGTCAAAGTGGTGGATATAACCGGTCGACCTCCGTTATCTAACTTGGTCTTCTTAGCCAACCACTTAGCTGCATAGAAGGAAGTTCCACATATGTCTGAGCCTCCAAAAATGAAGTTAATCACTTGAGCAACTGGTGGGCGCGAAGTTGCTTTTTGAGGAATCTCTTAAAGATCTTGGATCCTGGACTTTTTTCTGCCCAACAGTTCCTTAAAATGGCCCTTTCTTAGGAGGTATACAATTTCCCTCCTCAAACCGTTGCAATCGTCCATCATGTGACCAAAATCCTCATAGAAAGCGCACCATTTGGTTGACTTCTCGTTCTTTCGAGGCCACCTTGCATTCTCGCCTAGATCCTTCATGGCACAAATCAAGCCATGGGTATCTACGGAGAAGCAACATTTTGAGATTTTGGGGTAATCCTCATCATCATCTCCTTCTTTAACAGCTCGAACGTTTTGATTGTTGAATTTGGAGTACAGCTTCGAATTGTTGTTTCTGTATGAGGATCCTTTATTCTTGTCAGGGGATTCTTGCTTTGTTTGAGCCCCTAATCGTTCTTGGATCCTTTTGTCATCATCCAGCCGTAGGAACCTTAATGCTCTGTTCCTTACTTCATCCAAAGTCCTGCAAGGAGTCATCACAAGATCATCATAAAAGGGGGAGCTCTTCTGAATTACCATCTTGAACGCTTCAACAGTAGTGTTTTGGACAAAAATCTGCTTAGGATAATGTATCCAAATACGTAGTTGTGAGGTATAGTGCTATGATGATATTAATGATTGTATGAATGAAATTGAGATGAACACATCGATTTGTTGCAAGGAAAAACCCCTTGATCTTGATTAGATCAAAGAAAAAAAACCCCGGGTGATGACAACTCGTCGATCACCACTTTATTAATATAAAAAAGGTTACAACAGGTGGAGTTATATATCAATGAATACAGAGATACTAAGTGTGTGTGGTTACAGAGAATAATCAGATAGAGTATGCGAGTGTGCTTATGTGTTTTTTCTAGCATTGATCTTAACTTAATTTAAATAATAATAGAAAATAACAACTAATTCCTACTAATCCGCTATCTTCTCCACTCTCTTCCTTCATGTATTTGACAACGTGCTTGAGGAGTCCAAGTAGCAAATTAGGCGGTGGACTGAGTCTTAGATCCGTTACCTTCATCAAACAACAACCTACACACATGAAACAATTGTTAATAATGCCAACTTCTGAGGATCCTTGATCCTGTCACGGTTCCGGAGCCCTTCAGAAGGATAACAGATCCAGATCTGTCAGCAAGAATAACATATCCTCAGTGTCAGATTATTTTCCCTAACAATTGCCCCCCCCAAAATGGCGGGTGTCTATGCTTTACAGCTAGCATTTTGAAATTTGAATCCTGCAAAAAGTAGATGATTAGACATATGCCAGGGGTCATTATTATCAAACCCTCGAAATTAATTATCACCGCCTATATATGCAATCCCTATAACCCTTTTATAACCACATATCCAGGCGGCTCATCTGGTATCCTTTCTTCTCTCTTCATTCTTTTAATTTTTCCGATAACAATGTCAGTCGCTTCTTCTTCTTCCCCTCCTTCTAATCCGTTCGACCAATCCTCTGATGAATTCGGGTTGACAGAGATGCAGCCTCAAGACCTTATAGCCAATCCATCCATCGAAATCTGTAAGCTCACAGATCCCGAAATTGATGAGTTTTGCTCACTGTTTCCATCGGGAACCATATTCCGACCATATGATTCCGGCATCCGTTGTGATATCTGTTCTCAAACTTGGGTGTGTTTTCCAGCTTACCCTTTTCTCATTGGTTATCAATATTTGTTCCCTCTTTTCACACAAAGCTTCTTAGATTCCACTGGCATATCCTACATCCAGGTTATGCCTATGCTTTGGAGAGTCCTTGGCACCATTGAAAGAATTATCGAAGAGGAAAAAGTTGACTTCGGCCTTCAAGAGTTGTATCACCTTTATACCCTTACTACCCACGGTCCTGCCCAATTGATATTGAAATCCAAACCTCGAGAACCCCATACGATTCTGAAAGTCACCTTGAATGATTCCTTTTGGAGGAATCAGTTTTTCTTAGTGAAGCGTGACTCCATACCCGGTGGGACCGATTTGCCTTTAAAATTGGTCAGAAAGGGTAGGATCCTGGATCCTTAACAAAGATATGATCCATGATCACTGATCTAACTTTAAATCTTCTTTATTTGCAGTTGAAAACTTCGCTTCTTTGGCTTAGCTACCAGGAAAAGAAGAGAAAACAAAACGGTTCCTTGCACTGACTTCTGAGGTTAGAACTTTTCAAGCCCGATTTGTTGAAGCTTTCTATGAGATCTCCTTAGACTCCGATATGTCAAGTAAGTTTATAATAATTTAAAATAAATAAAATTAGATAGAATACTTATCTGTTGACTTAATCTTGTAGGTGCCAAGAAGTCTCAAAAGTCTGCCAGCAAGTTCTCCTTGGAGGACATAGATAGTATGGTTACTCCTCAAGATATCAAGAAAGAAGCTTTGAAGGCAGCAACAAGTTCTGAGCCGAAACCGCAACTACCAGAGCCAAGCCAGCCGCTTCTAAGAGAAAGAGATCCTCTGAGCCTGAAATCCACTTCGATGTGGTCCTCAATGTAAGTACCCCGTATCCTGCTGTTTCGGATTTAAGGATCCAATATCCTTCTAATCCTTATTTCTGATGGTTACAGGCCATGAACGCTTTCAAGGATCATTAAGAAAAGAAAGTGAACCAGATGGGTGAGAAGTTGTCCAGGCTGGGAAATGCTGTGGTTGCCAAGGATAAAGCTTTGATCCAGCTTTCTAAGGACAAAAAGCAGTTGGAGGATCAACTATCCTTAGCAGAACCTCAACGCCAAGAAGAAGTGAAGCATGCTACAGAAGAGGCTAAGATGTGGGCTGCTAGGTCGGTGTTTCAAGCGAGGGTTAAGATGGCAATGGAGGCCGGTGATCCCGCTTTTGACAAAACGACCTGGGAAGTGAAGAAGTGTAAGACTGCTTTGGCGGCTCTTGGTGGCGAAGAGGATGCGGACATGGCTGAGGAGAATGAGGTTGGAATCAGTGGAGTCAAGGATGCGGTGGAAGCCGGTGAAGGAGCGGGTGCCGCGGAAGGGGAGGAAGCAGCATGAATGGACGATGAAGGATATTGAAGACAAGGCCCGAGCCCATTTTTTTTCTGTTGTTGTTTTTAATGGATGATTTGGTTGTAACAAACAATAGTAATTAGGATATAAGGATCACTGATCCTCAAGAAAATTTCCAGGGGTACCGAAGGTGGATGGATCCTCTGTTTGTGGGGATGAAGCCTTTGATGCCTCTGACTTTTATTTTCCTGCACTTTAAGAACAATTAGTAACACCTGCTTAACCCGGGTGGATGGTCCATTTTTCATATGGTGAAATCCGAGTTAAGGATTTTGGACAAGTCCAGGTGACTTATGTTAATAATATTATGAAACTTTTGATTATTTGCTTGTTATTTATTATTTTAAAAGTTTGTCTATTATAGTCTTAGCTTTATTAAAAATTTTAAGAAACAATCTTGAGCAAACATTTTAGGATAGAAGATCCTTAAAAAAAAACTTTAGGATAGAATATCCTTAGAAAAAATTCAAAGATCTGAAATTTTTAAACCAGAAGTATTTATAAAAATCTCAGTTAAACAAATGTAAATGGGCAAAAAGAAATCATACCATAAGGTCTAAGTAGACCTAAGTTACCATAATTATACAACCTTCGGTGATCCTTGTAGAAATAAGCTAAGGATTTTGAATCCATAAGTCTTGATTCTTGTTATTGAACTCAGAACATCTGTTGCAAAGAGCTTATAAGATTAATTGGGGTTAAACCCATTAAGCTGGGGACAAGCCCAAATAATAAACTGGGGACATGCCCGTGCAACTGGGGACATGCCCGTGCAACTGGGGACAAGCCCGTGAACTGGGGACAAGGTCGTGAACTGGGGACAAGCCCAAACTGAGGACTGGCCCAATATACGGATGTTAACTGGGGACTCTCCTAAACCGGGATTTAGCCCAAACGTGAGATAACATGAAAATATTATAAACCGGTGGTATGGTACGTCTACCATAAATCGTAGGATTCTCCATATAGCCGAAGACAACGAAATTGTCAGCCACTAAGCGTGTACTGGTCCCGCTGCCCTGGACTATACGTTGGATAACGTGCACTCCAGGCGAGAATGTAGAAACTCTAATTAATAAGAAAGGTGAAAACCTTTAAACCTTGGAGGATATGACCATCGGGGGTCATACCCATTCGTGGGCTAGGCCAAGGGAAATAGTTTAGTACCTTAAAAGTAAAGGAGAGGTGGCCAACCTCTTTATCATTGAATATCTTATAAATACCCTACATTGTTACTTAAAACTCGGAAAATACAAATGTTAAGAATGTGTTATCCTTAAATAAGCAAAAATTAAAAATGAGTAAATGATTAGATAGTTATTACCGATTTTAGAATCCTTGACCCTTTAAGGATACTCAATACTCAGAGAATACTTGATCCTAATCAGAAAAAGTATTTCTTGATGTGGATAGCATTCCACGCTCTTGGTAACCTTGCCTTCCATAGTGAGAAAATGATATGCCCCCTTTCCTGCCTCCGATTCAATCAAATAAGGACTTTCCCACTTGGGTGCTAGCTTCCCATCTGCCGGATTGGTTGTATTCAGGAAGGCTTTTCTCAAGACTAGATCTTCTTCTTGAAATCTACTTATCCTGATATTCTTATTGTATGCCCTAGCTACCCTTTGTTGATATGCCGTCATTCTGATCTTGGCTAGGTCTTTGAGTTCTTCAACTGTATCTAAGTCTTCAAGAAGAATTTCTTCGTTGGCCTCAGGATCACGGATGCTTGTTTTGGCTGTAGAAACCACCATTTATGTAGGGATAACTGCTTCTGATCCAAACACCAATAAGAAGGGTGTTTGGCCTGTTGCATTCTTGGGTGTTGTCCTGTCAGCCCAGAGAACATAAGGTAGCTCTTCAGCCCACTTTCCTTTCTTGGATCCTAGCTTCTTTTTCAGGTTGTTGATGATGATCTTGTTGCTTGATTCTGCCTGGCCATTAGCTTGAGGATGCACTGGAGTTGACGTAATCATCATGATGCCCCAACTGTCACAAAAGTTAGTGGTTCTTTTCCCGATAAACTGGGAACCATTGTCGCAAATAATTACTGAAGGGATACCAAATCTAGTAATAATATTCCTTTTAATGAAGGATATCACCTCTTTTTCGCGAACTTGTACAAAATCTTCTGCTTCTATCCATTTTGAAAAATAATCAGTCATTGCCAGCTTGAATACTTTTCCTCCTGGTGCCTTAGCTAGCTTACCCACAATATCCATGCCCCATTTCATGAAAGGCCATGATGAGGATATAGGATACATAGGTTCTGCTGGTTGATGTAGAATGTTTGCATGCCTTTGACAAGCATCACATTTCTTTGAGTACTCCATGGCATCTCTCTTCATTGTCGGCCAGAGGATTGGGATCTTCGTATCTTTTGGAATTTTCAAGGATGAGGCTAATTTCGCTAAGGCATCTACCCCAACATTTTCTTCTCTTGGTACCTGAAAGATACTAAACAACTTGAAGGATTTTGCTAACTCCTTCACAACTTCTAAATATTTGATCATTTTTTCACCTTTCACGGTATAAGAACCGTTAAAGTGGTTAGTTATAAGTAAAGAATCCATATATACTTGAAGACACCTGATCCTCATCTTTTTAGCTAAAAGTAAACCTGCGATAAGTGCTTCGTATTCTGCCTCGTTGTTGGTGGCTTGGAATGCACATGCAATGGACTAGGGTATTATGTCCCATTGTGGCGATTTCAGTAGTATGCCCAATCACGTTCCTCTTACGTTGGATGCTCCATTTGTGAAGAGGATCCAAGGATCCTTGGTTTCTTATAGTTGTTGGACCTCTAGATCAGCTTCCTTTTGCATATCACTACTGAAATCAACCACAAAGTCTGCGAGTGCTTATGACTTGATGGCTGTTCTGGACTCATATTGAATATTGTATGCACTCAATTTCACAGCCCACTTGGCCATTCTTTCTGACAATTCTGGCTTTCTAAGAACATTCTTAACAGGATAGTTAGTTCTCAAAATAATAGTATGGGTTTCGAAGTAATGTCTCAATTTAGTAAAAGCCATAATAAGTGAAAGAATTAATTTTTCTAAATGAGAATACCTGGCTTCCGCATCTAAAAGACTTTTACTTACATAATAAACAGGATGTTGTTCACCTTCATGATCCTTAACAAGGACGACACTTACTGCATTTCCTGAAACAGCTAGGTATAGATATAAGGATTCTCCATCCACCGGCTTCATCAGAGCTGGTGCTGAGGATAAGTAATCCTTTAAGGGTTTAAGGGCGACTTCATGCTTCTCTGTCCATTCGAACTTCTTGTTTTTCCTAAGAATGTCATAGAAGTATTTGCACTTCTCCGAGGATTTGGAAATGAATCTGTTGAAAGCAGCTATTCTCCCCGTCAATCTTTGGACATCCTTAGCATTCACCGGGGACTTCAAGTTGATGATGGCTTCTATCTGTTCGGGGCTTGCCTCTATTCCTCTTTTGGTCACCATGTATCCTAAGAACTTCCCAGCTTTGACACCAAAATGGCACTTTGAAGGATTCAGCTTCATGTTGTAATGACTCAGGATGTTGAAATCTTTTTCAAGATCTTTGAGGTGATCATCAGCTTTCTTTGACTTCACCACCATGTCGTCTATGTAGACTTTCATGGTTTTGCCTAGCTAATCCTTGGACATCATGTTGACCAGTCTTTGATATGTTTGCCCTGCATTTCTTAGTCCAAACGGCATAGCAATATAACAGTATATGCCGGTAGGAGTCATGAATGTTGTATCCTCTTGATTAGATGTTCCATCTGAATTTGTTGAAATCAAGAGGAAGCATCCATAGAGGTGAGCATCTCATGTCCTGTCGTTGCATCCATCACGGAATCTATATGTGGTAACGGGAAAGGATCCTTGGGGCATGCCTTGTTTATATCAGTAAAATCGACAAACACCCTCCACTTTCCATTCTTTTTAGAAGCAATAACCACATTAGCTAACCATCGAGGATACTTAACCTCTTTGATCATACCCGCCTTAAGAAGTTTTTCAACTTTTTCTTGTATGATCGTGTTCCTCTTGGGAGCGAATTTCCTTCGTTTCTGATGGACGGGTTTAACAGATATATCAAGGCCTAGCTTGTGAGTAATTACCTCCTTAGAAATACCTGTCATGTCTGAATGTTTGAAAGCAAATGTGGATTTTCTTCGCTTTAGGAAGGATATCATATCCTCCTCAATCTCACTAGAGATACCGGATCCTAGGAACACTTTCACATCTGGATCCTCGGGGTCCAAGGATACTTTCTTTAAGTCCTTTTCACGAGCTTCCAGCACGTCCCTAGGATGTTGTTGTGGTTGCTATGCTATCGTCTATTTAGCCGCTGGCTTCATTGATGAAGAATAGTAGTTCTTGGCTTCAACCTGGTCACCATCTATCCTTACTACTCCCCAAGGAGTTGGTAATTTGATGCATTGGTGGTACGTAGAGGCCACTGCCTTCATCCCATGTAGCCAAGGCCTGCCTAAAATAACATTGCAACAAGCAAGGTTATCTATAACATAAAATTTTTGGTAAGAGTTTAACCCTTCGATGAATATTGGGAGTTTGTTGTCCCCCAATGCTTTCTTGGTTTCACCACTGAAACCGAGTAACACCGATGTCCTTGGGATGATCTTCGAGTTTGGTATATTCATCTTCTGGAGCACATCCTGTTGAATGATGTTGACCGAGCTTCCACCATCGACAAGGATCCTGCGTACATAATGGTTAGCAATAAACAAAGTAACAATCAAACCGAAATGATGAGGATCCTGGATGCTTGATTTATCTTCTTCATCAAAGAAAATCCTTTTGTCTGTTGTCAAGGTGGTGGATATAAGTGGTCGTTCCCCGCTATCCAACTTGGTATGTTTGGCCAGCCTCTTAGCTGCGGAGAAAGAAGTTCCACATATGTCTGAGCCACCGGAAATGAAATTGATCACTTGAGTATCTGGTGGGGGTGGAGTTGCTTTTTGAGGAACATATTCAGGATCCTGGATCCTTGAATTTTTTCTTCCCAATAGTTCCTTGAAGTGGCCCTTGCTCAGGAGGTATCCAATTTCCCTCCTTAAACCGATACAATCGTCCGTCATGTGGCCAAATTCCTCATGTAAATCACACCATTTGGACTTGTCTCTGATGGTGGTTGACTTTTCATTCTTTCAGGGCCACCTCGCTTTCTCACCTAGATCATTCATGGCAAAAATTAAACCATGAGTATCTACTGAAAAGCAATATTCTGAGATGCTGGGGTAATCCTCATCATCATCATCCTCTTCTTCAATAGCTCGAACGTTTTGATTGTTGAATTTGGAGTAAGCATCGATTTGTTGTTCTTGTACGAGAACACTTGCTTCTTGTCGGGAGATTCTTGCTTTGTTTGATTCCCCAGATGGTCCTGGATCCTCTTGTCATCTTTCAACCGTATGAATCTGAGTGCCCTGTTTCTGAATTCATCTAAGGACCTGCAAGGAGTCATCACAAGATCATCATAAAAGGGGGAGCCCCTCTTAAGTCCCATCTTTAATGCTTCAACAACAGTAGCCATGTCAAGATTAGGGATTGCTAGAGCTTCCCTGCCAAACCTTGTAACAAAATCCCTAAGGGATTCATAACTAGGTTGGATAACTCGGTATAAATCACTAGTTAACTTCTCAAATTTCCTACTACAGGAAAATTGACTGTTGAACAAGTTAACTAAGTGTGAGAAAGAAGTAACTGAAAAGGGACGAAGACTTAGCAGCCATTTTAACGCAAATCCTGTCAGTGTGGACCCGAAACCCTTGCATAAACAAGCTTCCTTGAGTCTCTCAGGAATAGGATTGATTTCTATCCTTTCTCTGTACTGAGCTACTTGTTCCTCAAGATCAGTGGTCCCATCATAAGTCTTCATGTTAGGGGTCTGGAATCGCTTCGGGATATCAGCATCATAGATAGGTGGAGAAAATCTGGATAACTTGTGGCTCCCTTCTGGTATCTCGGGAATTGGAAGGATCACCCTGGGTACACTGGATATCAAATCCTTAAGCTTTTGTAGTTCCTTAGCCATAACTTGGTTGAAACCTGCATCCTGCACGGAACCACAGTTAGCATCTAAGGATATAGAATCATATAAGTTACCTCTTTGCTGGGTGAAGGTAGACATCCCGGATGAGTAGCTGAGGTAAGAAGCGTCTGCTACGGGAGTTGGTCCGCCAGAGGCTATGGTCTGCATGGGGATTATATCTCCTTCATGGACCTTAGAGGATCGTTGATGTTGAACCCCTGAGGATCTTTGATCCTGGAAAAAGGATCCTCGATTAGGGATAAATGATCCCAGTGGTTGAGAGTTGAAGGATCCTTAAGGATATGATCCGTAGGATCCTGGTTGAAAGGTAGAGGATCCTTGAGCTAACTGACTCATGGACCCCGGTTGAAGGATGGATGATCATTGCTGAAATGTTGAGGATCCTTGAGCTAACTGACCCATGGACCCCGGTTGAAGGATGGATGATCCCGGTTGAAAGATCGAGGATCCTTGAGTTTGTTGATCCATGGATCCTTGCTGGAGGATAGATGATCCTTGCATGAACTGAGCCAAGGATCCTGGAGTAGTGAAATCCAGCATCCTAGGCACTAGAGGAGTTTGATCCTCTGTCGGCTTCTTATTCTTCATGAGATCTTCAATCTCCCGAAGGATCCTCTGGTTAGTCTTGTTTTGCTTCTCCATGTAGGCTTTGACCTGCGAAAACATATTAGAAACATCATTATTAGTATTAACTATCGAAGTGGCAGCGGTAGTTTTCGAGCTCTGGAAGACTAATAGTTGCGTCTTCTTTCCAGCAGCAGTAGCCCGTGGTACTACCGTGACTGGTGGAGGCATCGGCGGCAAGGTTCTTGATGAGAGAGGAACCGAAGATGGGATGGTTGATGAAGCAGAGGTTGATTGAGAGGCCATTTAAAGTGATATGGGTATGAAAAATTGAAAATTGATAGGAATAATATGGATTATAGCACCTAGGGTTTATAGTGAAGAATATGAAGTGGTCAATGAGTTTTATAAATTATTTTTTCTATCTTATAACAAACAAACAATCTGGTCCAACTGGTTAGTCCATTGTTTTGGACAAAAATCTGCTAAGGATAATGTATCCAAATCTGTAATTGTGAGGTATAGTGCTACAATGATAACAATGATTATATGAACGAAATAATGATGAACACCGTGATTTGTTGCGAGGAAAAATCCCTTGATCTCGATTAGATCGAAAGGAAAAAAAACCCCGGGTGATGACAACTCGTCAATCGCCACTTTATTAATATCAAAAATGGTTACAAAGTGTTGGAGATATCGATCAGTATTACAATAAGGCTAAGTGTGAGAGCTCAGAATTATCGATTGCTCAAGAGTGTGTGTATAGTACATGTGTTTTCAAACTGATCTTTATCTCGATTATAAACAACAAAGATAACTAACTAAATCCCTACTTTTACGCCACCACTCCACTAGCGTTCATCATCATTGACCACGTGCGGAAGTCCTCTAGTAGCGCAAGATTAGGATGACTCAGTCTTACAGCTACTATATCTAACAAACACAACACCATCCAAAAACAACTATTAGTAAACATATAATACTAAGAATCCTTGATCATTTACAATCCGGAACAAATCGTAAGGATAAGTGATCCACAGACTGATCAAGGATAGCGGATCCTTAACATAAATTCTATGCCCTAACATCCATGAACATTTCAATCAGGGGACCCGTGTTCGAACCCGGGTCATAGCAGTTTTATTGTTTTTTTTTTGGTTTCTTTTATTTTTAAAAACCTTTCTTTTAATATATATTAACCAAATAAAATTTATAAAAATTATTATAAATCAAATAAACATTTATAATTAAATAAAAATTGTTTTAGTTTATTTTATAACATTTTCATCCGGAAACCAAGATTTTTCCAACCCGAAACGTTTTTAAAAACTCGTGAAATAAATATATAAATATATATACATTATCATCGTAAACTTTATAAATTCCAAACGACAACGTTTATACTAAACTAAAATATACCGGTAAAGGCCGTAAACATTAATATATTCAAAGTTAATATTAATCTCGTAAGTAATATTATATTAATAACTAATATTTCGTTAAACTTTATAATACGTTAGCATAATTATTTTCAAAACTAAAATTCCGTTAAGATCCATAATTCATAAACATTATAAATCTCAAACCCGTCAAGTTCGTTTAAAACTAGCTTAACTTATATATATATGCATACATATTTCCGTTCGTTAAACTTTAACATTCGTTAATGTATAAAATAATATTATAATATCCAACTCCATAATAAAATGTACATTCAAAACTTCTAAAACCCGACAGCCCGATTTATCTACTTTTTATAAGTCGTTAGTTAATATTAATTTTGTACTTTTAATTATAGTTTGTGAAGTTCAATTGCTTCGGTTTCATTTACGCACTTTTGGTTTTATTGCAAGTTTGTCTTCAACTTCAAGATGAGTTTCTCACACCCCCTTTTTACTCTTTTACTAATTTTGGGGGTAGCATATATATCCTATCCAATTACAATTTTGTTTATTCATTATTTACAAACTACAATTCGCTACATGGACTTGTGTGTTTACTTGTTACTTGCTCAAATATTACGTGCATGGATTTCTTCAATAAGTATGATCATACACCCCCGTTGCATTCAGGACCATTCTTTCTAGTGGAAAAGGGACTCCGATCTGAGTACGTTGGTGCACAATCCCAACTGGAAAAGACCTTCATTTATTCTTTACAATCATGGACCATTGATTCTAGTGTAAAGAACCCTTATGTGTTTTCACAAGTTTTCATGGAATTGTATGGTTTTTATATATTATTTAAACTGTGTGAACTCACCAACTATTCAATTAGCAGACTTTAATTTATACATATGCTACAGGTACTTTCATTAGAGGATGAAATGACGAGGATACTAGAAGTTAGGTTATCTATATAATAAACAAGAAGATGTTTGTTTTGTTCCTTTTCCCTTGTTTTTGTTCATTTGAAATAACTTGTGTACTTGATGCTTTCGAATGAATTAATGATAATATTGTCACTTAATAGCGTCACATGTGTTT
This sequence comes from Bidens hawaiensis, assembly GCF_021521415.1. NCBI lineage: Eukaryota > Viridiplantae > Streptophyta > Magnoliopsida > Asterales > Asteraceae > Bidens > Bidens hawaiensis. Next base: position 165,916 of record NW_027493875.1, read on the forward strand.
TGGGCAATCTGTACGTCACACTCAGGCGTTTCCGCTTTAGCCTGGGTGTTACAGATTGGTATCAGAGTCGTGACTATAAGATAGGACATTAGACGTAGTGTTCTAGTTGGTTATAGCTTAATTGCTTAATTGTTTAGGTTGCATGATTAGAAATTATGCGAGCCTAATTTGATTGTTCAATGCACATTATTTGGTTATTATTGATTTGTTTATGCCCCATGTACGCAAATACTATTATACTGATGATATAATTACTTCAATTACACAAGCACACACAAGTCCAAGGCTTATGCCTAACGTAAAGATTCTTGAGGATTTTCAATAATTAGATTTTTGATTTTCAGTTTCGATGGTTTATGCGACGTTTGACGTCCGACTCTCCATGTTTTACAATATGTTTTAACTAAAAGTCTGTCAAGTTGTTGTGATACACGAATATTCAGCTTTCGGTTCGATTTAATTATGCATTTTTATATGAGAATAGTTAAGTTTATTAATTTTGTGACACGTTTTCTTTATTTATACGCTCATTTACGGCTTAAACTCTTAAAAGTTTGCAAAGTACTAACCGAATTTCAAACGATTACCTTGTTATTTTACTATTATGTTTTAGAATTGAAAATTCAAAAAGTTATGGTGATAGAAAAATGGTTGAATTTCGATTTGATTACTATATTATTTTATTCATGTACTACTACGTTGTAGAATTGAAAATTTAAAAAGTTATGGTGATACATAAATGGTTGGATTTCGATTTGATTACTATATTATTTTATTCATTTACCACTACGTTTTAGAATTGAAAATTCGGAATGTCATAGTGATACATGAATGGTCGAATTTCATTCGATTACCTTATTGTTATACTCATTTACTCTTATGTTTTAGAATTGAAATTTAAAAGTCATGTTGGTTCATGAACACTTGATTTTCAATTCGATTTCACTATTTATTGTTAAGTTTAATACTTTTTCACTATTACAGTCTCCCTTACTTTAGGAAATTTCATCCCGAAATTAAATAATACTATAACAACACCATTAAAGTTTGAGGAAAGTAAAAAATTTAAAATAAAATTAAAAAAATTATCATAACACCGAACTTTGAATAGTTAAAATAATGCTCCAAATGCAAATCTGACAAGGGCAGTTATATATAGGATGTACCATTGGCGTACCCACCATGTCCTTATCATCTTTACATTTGCACCTTTATTCCAACCACTTTCAATTCTATATTATGATACACAACTTACGCATCATGATTTTCTTGCGAGGACTATGATAATAATGTTTCAGACCATAATTATTTTCATCGTCAGATGGTCCACATGATTCGTCCCATTGTGTGGATTTGCAAAACGTTTGATTAAAAACATGACTTTGAGGAAACAAAAGTTTTAAGGAGTTTTAATTTTATAGCACTATAAAATCAACAATGCATAAAACAATTTCAAAAGTTGTAGTGAATTTTAATAAAGCAAAGAAATTTTAAGACGACTTTTAAACGTAAAGATAGAAGTATTTAAAGTTTAAGAACGGTAGCTTATAAATAGCGAAGGTAAAGAAATAAGATAGAAGTAGGCTTAAATAAACAATCTATTTAATCAAAAAGAAACTTTATTCATAAGATAGATTATAAAAGATAAATAGTTCAAATGGCCATAAGAGGCGTTACAATAATTAAGAAAAAGACAAAAATAAGGTAAGATAGATAAAGGGAACGACAAAGGTCTTCAATATCGTTGAGTAGCTTGATTGACGAGACTTGAGGCATCATGAGAAGTTGCATCCATAGAAGTTGGAGCAGTCGAGGTAGATTGACTTGGGCTAGCTTGAATAATGTGAGCTTGAACAGTTTGCAAGAAGGTTGTTTGGTGGAAATATGTCTGGTAAACTTGAGCTTGCGGTTGCAGGGTTTGGTAGTGTTGGGTTAATTAAGATTGACCTTGATTGATGGGAGGAGCTTGAGGGACAAGAGGTTGATGGGTTTGAGCCTGGTAAGCATGGGTCAAGTAGTAGAGTATAGTCGTAGATTGGGTTTGATGAGCTTGGGTAAGTTGAGGACACGCATTACGGAGGTGATTTGGGTTTCCACAATGGTAGAAATCACGAGTATTAGGAACACCGGGTTGAGCAAGAGGGGTAGGTTGTTGCGGAACAGCTTGTGCAATAGGCGGGACAGGAAATGTGTTAGCAAAATGGCCATAAAGGTTACATTGGGTGCAACGACGGCATAGGGATTTAACTGGGTGATGATGGTTACAAACGGAGCATAACGGGAAAGGACGGAGGTAAGGTTTCTTGTTTAAGGAGACTTGTGGGTGGGTAGGATTTGTTGCAGCAGGGTTCTCACGTTTCTTGTTGTGAGGATGAGTGGAGGTAAATGGTTTGTAGTCACCAACAGAGGAATTAGTGGGAAAAGTTGAATCGATTGCATTGATGTCCGGAATTCGGGTCAGTATCCTAGGGATCGCAGCAGCTATCTCTTTGGCGATACAGGCAGTCATACGATGGTCATGAGAATCAAACGATTGATGTCGAGGATAACGTCGGTTTCTTGAATGAGACATTCTATAGGGACCAAATATGAGGATTTATTAGATGAAGGATAAATTGAGGAAATCAAAAGAATACTAAAATGTTTAACTATGTGGATAACTTATAATAACGTTGCCTTAAGAAGTAAAAGGAATTGCGTCATGAGGATTAAAAGTAAAAGTTTATAAGATAGGGGGGTACATTGCGTAAATAGTTGTTAAGTGATGTAGTCAATAATATTAATGTGTGACGATGAGTTAAGTCAGTTTAAAATTTAGATTATTATTTGATTAAGTTTACAATAAACTAACGAAATATAAGTTGTGGATGTTGGCCTCCCATGAGCTTTCCATGGCAATTTGAATGGCCCAACGAACTAACGAAAAACAACGGAGTTAGACAACCCATGAGAGTTACATGGCAATTTGATTATCCCAACTAATTAACGAATTAACAATGCGATAAAGTTTGTCGGCCCAATAAGCGTTACACGGCGTTTTAACCGACCAAACTAAATAACGAACTATCGAAATAAATATGGGTAGTCGGAGTATCTTGTGAATCACCACATTTGATTACTCTAACAAAAAATACGAATACAAGTTAAGAAATTGATAGTAGGAGTGCCCATGGGTTCCACGGATTTTTCACCCAACTAACCATTTAAATAACGGAACACGATTATCGGGAAAACAGAGTTTAGCCACGAACCACCGTGATTTCGGTTTAAAAAATATTATAGGGATGTTACCGCTAATGTGGTCACGGTTGACAGCTTAGGGTGTCGGTCATATGGCATTTTTTGGTCTCGCTCGGGTCAATAGGGTTGAGTACTGTGGTTAGGTTATCACCTAGGTAAGGAATATCGTCTTACCTTTGGTTCTTGGAACCGTTTTTCCAGAGCCCAACTCACAGTTTCTCTTCCCCTTTCATTTTTCATAGGGACATGCCACGTAACCTAGCTCTAAGGTGTACGAGCGAAAACAACAGGTGGGAATTCTTAAGGAATTTCCCGTAAGTAAAAGCAATCTAATTTTGAAAAGTTTTCTTTGAATGTTGAGACATAGCCTCAGAGTTTGTGTGTGTGTGAATCAATACAATAAACAAGAAATAAATAATTATCTAAGAAAACTGTAAACAATTTAATTTGAACACATAAAGATAAACAGATAGGCACGTATAGGGATCCTAAACATATGTCAAAGTCAATTTTTAACGACCTATCTTAAACCTTCGGCTCTGATACCGATCTGTCACACCCCAACCTAGGGCGGAAATGCCGGGGCGCGAACTGATTGCTCACAGCTTTTCAAAGGTTACTATCATACATTATTAAAATGACAATATCTATTAATTACATTAAGTTTTCAAATAATCAAATACAAATAAATACGTAATCCATAATCATACAACAATACAACTTATATCACAAATGATGTTGATTAATTATTTTCTAACTTAAATTCTTCACTAAGTCGTCACCAACCTGCATTAAATGTCTACAATAACCTGCATATGCGTATAAAATAGAATTTCGTCAAAATCACATGTTAAGTGAGCAACACACCAGTTTAAATGTACATATAGTATATATAAAAATATGTAATTGCAACAAGTTGTAACACCTCGGCTAAAGCGGAATACGCCTGATTGTGACGTACATATTGCTCAAAACACATGTGACACTATTAAGTGGAAATATTATCATTAATTTATTTAAACAACAAGTACACAAGTTTGGAAGTAAACGCAATACAAAGAAATACACATTTAAGGAATTCTTCCATTTAAGTTGAATAACCTAAGTACTAATGCCTTGTCACGGCAGCATCCTCTAAATAAGATATTTGTAGCATATATATATAAAATAATATCAACTAAATGTTAGTTGGTTATAGCTTATTTTTATTTATTTAGGGTTACTTGATTATAAATTTTGTGGGTCATATTTGATTGTTCAATGCACATTATTTGGTTATTATTGATTTGTTTATGGCTCATGTAAGCAAATGCTATTATACTTTGCCTTATTTACACAAACATTACGCACAAGTCCAAGGCTTATGCCCAACGTAAAGATTCTCAGGATTTTCAATAATCAGATTTTCGATTTTTAGTTTTCGATGGTTTATGCGACGTTTGACGTCCGACTCTCTAGGTTTTACAATGTGTTTTAACTGAAAGTCTGTCAAGTCATGGTGATAAACAAATACTCAGCTTTCGGTTCGATTTAATTACGCATTTTGATATGAGAATAGTTAAGTTTAAAAATTTTGTGACTCATTTTCCTTATTTATACATCCATTTACGGTTAAAAATTTTAAAAGGTCGAAAGTTAATAACCGAATTTCAATACGATTAATTTATTATTATACTATTACGTTTTAGAATTGAAAGTTCAAAAAGTTATGGTGATATATAAATGGTTGAACATTGATTCGACCATTATATTATTTTATTCATTTACTACTTAGTTTTAGAATTGAAAATCCGAAAAGTCATGGTGATACACGAATGGTCGAATTTCAATTCGATTACCTTATCGTATATTCATTTACTCCTATGTTCTAAAATTGAAAATCGAGTGTTCATGTACCACCGTGACTTTTCGTACTTTCAATTCTAAAACATAGGAGTAAATGAATATAACGATAAGGTAATCGAATTGAAATTCGACCATTCATGCATCACCATGACTTTTCGGATTTTCAATCCTAAAACATAGTAGTAAATGGATAAAATAATATAATGATCTAATCGAAGTTCAACCATTTATATATCACCATAACTTTTTGAACTTTCAATTATAAAATGTAATAGTAAAATAATAAATTAATCGTATTCAAATTCGGTTATTAACCTTCGACCTTTTAAAATTTTAAACCGTAAATGGATGTATAAATAAGGAAAATGAGTCACAAAATTTTTAAACTTAACTATTCTTGTATCAAAATGAATCGAACCGAAAGTTGAGTATTTGTGTACCACCATGACTTGACAGACTTTCAGTTAAAATCCTTGAGAATTTTTACGTTAGGCATAAGCCTTGGACTTGTGCGTGATTTTTATGTAAATAAGGCAAAGTATAATAGCATTTGCGTACATGAAGCATAAACAAATCAATAATAACCAAATAATGTGTATTGAAAAATCAAATAGGGCTCACAAAATTTATAATCATGTAACCCTAAATAAATAAAAATAAGCTACAACCAACTATTCATTTAGTTGACATTATTTTATATATATGTTACATGTATCTTATTTAGAGGATGTTGCCGTAACAAGACATTAATACTTAGGATATTCAACTTAAATGGGCGAATTCCTTAAATGTGTATTTCTTTGTATTGCGTTTACTTTCAAACTCGTGTACTTGTTGTTTAAATAAATTAATGATAATATTAAAACTGAATTTATATTCTGTTTACAATTTGAACCTTGTACTTTGAGATGTTATACAAATGAAATTGGAAGTTATAAATTAATATATATTAAACATATTATACCCAATATCTTGGAACACGTTTAAGTAAAACTTTAAATGCCAGAGTCTTATAAATTCGACTAAACGAATAAAATAAATAAAAAAACGATTGAATTATAACTTGAATTATCGAGAATATTGTATAGATAATAAATAAAAGATAAGAATACCTCGAGAGATCAAAACATGTCAGTTGTAACATTCGTCAATTTTCAGACCTGAAAACCCCCACTCGTTTAAATTTCTTTCTTTTGTTTTTGTTATTTTTATTTCCCGGACTATCTTTATTTAATAAATTTGAGAATTTATTAATTCATTTGATCATTGATAAGTTATTTCACTTCCACCACTCGGTTTTAGTGTCATACATTTAATAATATATTAAAGCTATTACTCTAGTACGTTTAGCCCCCCAAACTAACACTAATCCACTTATGCACCTAATCCTAAAGTTTAGGGACTAAATTGCAAAATTTTCCAAACATTTTTTCCCATCCTTTCTCCCTTCTCGTCATCACCAAGAACCCCCCCCCCCCCCATTTCTTCTTGATCCGTAATTAACGGCCAAAATCACGAAATTGAATATTTAAAATCATTCCATGATCCATAAACGCGTTAACTGACAACCTAATTATAGTAAACCATAGAGTTTTGACAGCTAATTCAAATGATAAAGAACCGTGGCTGACTCATCCTCGTTAGTTTATATATACTCGATCATAATTCAATTAATTGATACCACACCATCATCATAATTAACGTCACTCTAAACCCTAACTCAATTGCGATATACTAAGACGTCAAGATCAGCTTGATCAAGCTTGGCCGCAAGCCCTAGTTCGTCAACCTATACCCTCCGTCACCCAATCTGGTAATTAAAACATGCATTTAGTTCGTTTTTAACTAAGGATTATTAACCCTAAATCAATTCTAAACAGCAATGATCAATTAAACTGATTTCGGTTTCTAGGGTTTATTATCAAAATTTGGGAAGAACAAGAAAAACCAGATGTGTTTGTTAAATTGCAAGTTCACCACTTATTCAACATCCGTACTGGCTCAGATGGCCAGCACTGTTTTCGTTAAACATGTGAATCGGCCTGGGCATGGGTTCGAGCCCTCCTAGGCCCGGTTTTTGTTATTGTGTTTTATTTTATCTATTTATTTTTTTGTTATTTCTCTTAATCAATTTTATAGATAATACAATTCTAAATAAACGCTCTATCAATAAACCGAACCCCTGGCTTCATGTTTTCTTGTCTTTTTGAGCTAATGATTCGTAATTAATATATGTGTGTGTGTGTGTATACATATAATCTGTCTTATTTGTTTAAAAGTCTATAATAATAATAACAATAATATTAGTAATACTAATAGTAATAATATTTTGAACCATAAAATACCCCGAAATTCTTTTAAACCGATTTGTAATCGTTAGGTCACGTCGTACTATTTTATTGTTTATACTCTCTAGTTCATATTATTTACATATTTCAATAATTAATCTAATGATATTTTAAATAACGATTGTGCGTAAGACCCAATCAAATATCAAATCCTTTATAAGTTTTGTTTATATTTTGTTATAATAAATTGATATTATCTTTAAACAACTCGGAACTCTCGTTGACGTATCCCGAGGAGCTCGACCGTTCTATCTTAATTTTTTATCGCCATCCCATATTCGTTAATCCACTTGTTAAGGTGAGTTTACATACCCCTTTTTCCATTTTTTAATTTTGGGGGTGGCATGTATACCTATATTTAAATTACTCATTTTATTTATTTATCTATTCATATCACAATTCAATATATGTTTATGTGTGATTATTGCATGCTCTATGATAATGCTCTATGTGCTTAATTGTTTATTTTATGTTTGGTGGTTGGTATCTCATCCTCATCTATCCTCATCTAGTATGATCATACACTTACCCAAGTACTTTGATTTCGTATCAATAAGAATGGGTCCACATCTATTTAGTTGTTTACATGTTCATAAGAATTGTAATACTCACAATTAACATATGATTTGTGGTTTTTATCTATATATACCTCAACTAAAACTTATGTATTCTCACCAACATTCGTGTTGACAAACCCTATCTTTATACATGTTCCAGGTACAAGTAATTTACATTGATCAAGATTGAAGATATTAGTTATAATTTAGGATATTTATCCAAATGAATAAAATTATGTTGTATTTGTTGTGAATATTGAATTTGTGTACTTGTTTAATGTTAATGAAGTTAAATAATTATTAACGCTTCAATTAGTGTTTTCTGAGCTACTGTCCAATCACTATGTTATGCACCGACATGTTCCGCCTTTGGTCGGGGTGTGACAGATCAGTATCAGAGCCGAATGCTATAATATAGGTGGTTATATATAAAGACCTAGTAGCATGCTTAGGGTCCTCATACGTGATATGCCTTTACGTGTTTGCACCCTGAATTTATTTTATTGATTGCAGTAGCTTAAATATTATTTAATGACTTGATATTATTCTTGTACACAAAAGCACACACTTATCCCGAGGCTATGCCTCACTATCAAATTTATTTTTAAAACTCTAGGACGATATTTTAATCAGGAAATTCCTTAAGAAATCCCACCTTTTTACTCACTCCTCATTGAGGATGATTCGTGGGACGGATATGTAGTAACTATAAGAGGGCCGCACTTGTTTACCGAACCCTTGACACCAAGGCTTGCGAGCCAAAGGAAGTGCAATGTGCATAAGTCTCAATCGACCGCGAGACCTGGTTGCCTTCCTGGAGTGTTCGGTAAGGGTGTGGAACTTATTAGGCCAAAGCATAACACACTAAACGTACCTGAATATGCTACCCTCATTGTATCAAACGTGGTCATGTGACGATCACACTCTTAAAATAATGATGAGACTTTGTATAGTTATTTTTTTTAAGAATGAATATTTTCTCAATTTTCAATTTTATCAATACTCTAAGTTAATTTTATTAGAATTTTATTTTGTATTCTTATGAATTTCCACGAAACTCTATATTTCACATAGTTATTCAATTTTTTTTTCTAAAACATAATAAATTTTTCACGTGTTGTCATTGTAGCATGTCTTCTTCCCGCCTTATCAACCGTAACCGTCGCACCGGCAATCGGGCCGTAGCATGTCATCCCGCATGGCTAAGGGAATAGTGGAAGCCCTCCTAACAATCATCTCTCAACTCCAAACTGTGAATACTCATACATCACCCGCAACTCCGAACCCAATTGCTTGCTCCATCAAACAATTCAAGAGTGTCGACCCACCCGAATACTTCGGTATCGACGGTGATACAATTTTCCTCCAATTGTTCGAAGAAATGGAAAGCGTGTTCCTCCACTGTGAATGTCCTGAGGATAAGAAAGCCACATACGCCTCTAGCATAGTCAAGAAGAATGCCCTCAATTGGTGGAATGGTGAGAAGCGCACGCTTGGCGCTAAGGTTGCCATGGCCTTGCCACGGGATGAGCTCAAGAACCTCATTCTCAGGAAGTTTTGCCCGAAACATGAGCTTCGGAAGTTGGAAGAGGAGTTTTGGAATTTGAAACAAGAAAGTGGTAATGACACCATCTACAACGATCGTTTCCATGAACTGAGCCTTCTCATCCCACATATGGTCACTCCCCTTGAACGTTCAATCGACAAGTACATCTCGGGTTTGCCTATGCAAATCCGAGATTCCGTCCAAAGTCGTGACCCTCAAACCCTCCATGATGCCATCACCTTAGCCGGTACCATCACCGAAAACCACGTTAAGGTCGGGACATTGATGCGGAAAAATTCCAAGAAGTCCAATGATAAGCCTGAATCCGAGCCCACCAAAGAACCCAAGCCCGAATCTTCTAAGCCCAAATCCTTCAAGCACAACAACAACAACTCTCCACATTACCGCAACAATAAAATAAATTCCAATTCCCAAAACTATGTCTTTACCCAATCGCAAACCCAACCCATCAAGAAGCCCTATACAGGACCCCACCCATTATGTGATACATGTAAATTTCACCATTTGCCTAACCTCAAGTGTCTTCAATGCACCCATTGCGATCGATTTGGTCACCTCTTTACCACATGCCTTGAACGCAACCAACTCATGATGCAACCATTTACCTCATGCTCAACCGTTTACTCAAGCACCCTCAACTATTAGAGCTTGTTACAATTGTGGAGACCCTAGCCATTATTGCAATGCATGCCCAAAACTCGCACACATGAACCAAATTCAATCCTACCCAACCCAACCACTCAATATCAAGCTTACCAAGCCCATGTAAATCAACTTCAACCAATCCAGGCTCAACCCATCCAAGCAATTCAAGCCCAACCCATTCAACCAATTCAAGTCAACCAACCAATAAACCAACCTCAAGTTAACCAAGCCACTCAAGGTGCTCAAGGACATGTGTGTTACATCAACGGTTCCCAAGTTTAAGCCTAACCATTTATGAAGACATGCTACACAAAAGACGTTTCTTTTATTTAGTCCTATTCATTTAAATCTAATGTACTTACTTCATTAAATCTCCAGTTTTGTTATGAATGAGAATTTTGGTTATTTATAATGGTATTCAATCTCTCAATTATTCATATTTTGTCGTTTAGTGAACTATTTATTGTTACACAATTTATTATCTTGATTTAAGTGGTCTATGACCGGTTATTTACCGGGAGTATGTGCATGGTGATGTGCATAGTTATCTAATAGTACGGTATTTGTATCATAAACTACATACGACCGATTTCCTACAAACGTTTTGGAAATTGGGACTATAAACATGTGTTGTACATATTTATCTCATAGGAGTCATATGTACAAATTTTATTTTGATATTTTAATACATGACTACCCAAACCAACCAAACTCACCACATTCTCACAATACTCTTACCTTATCTTATCGATTTTATAATCTTGGTTTCAAATCTTATCTATTATTATATTCATAAGTCATGTGATTCGTGTCGTGTGAACCTATTTATTATTGCGTAAATTTTGTCGTCGTCTCAAGTATTTTCTCTACATCGTATGTGTAAGTTACCTATATAATTTCAAAATTTTCCTCTATCTATTTATTTCATTTTGTTGTTATTATTCTTGATGGTTAACTTCAACAATTTCGTCATTTTTTTAGGATTATTTTACTAGGTAATTATGTTCGTCAATTTTCATTCAATTTTTAATTCATTGCTCTTGATGAAACAATTTCCACTTAATTATTAAAAAAAAAAGTTTCCTTTTACATTTTTTCCGAACCCGCACAATGGGACGAACTACGTGCATCATGCGACGACATAAATATTTATGAGTGCACGCATAATTATCGAAGTCCTCGTATGGAACTCATAGTGAATACAGTTGTGTGTCATAACTCAGAACCTAGAGTGATTTTGGGTAACGATACAAATATGAATGTGATAAGTGCATGGTGGATACGCCGTTGATACATCCTATATATAAGTGTCCTTATCATATTTTCCTTTTGTAGCGTTATTTGGGTCACTTAAAGATATGTGGTATTTTTAATAAATAAAAAAAATCTCTTCGACACTTACTTTCTTTCTTTATGTTATGGTTTTTCTATAATTTCGGGACAAAATTTTCAAAAAGTTGTGAATATTGTAACATTTGTCAATTTTCGGACTCGAAAACCCGACTCGTTTAAATTTCTTTCTTTTTTTATTTTGGGTTAGTATTATTTCCCGGACTTCGTTATTTAATAAACTCAAGAATTATTAATTCATTTGATCATTGAAAGTTATTTCACTTCCACCACTTTGTTTTAGTGTCATTTATTTGATAATATAGTCAAACTATTATACTAGTACGTTTAGCCCCCAAACTAACACTTATCCATTTATGCACCTAATCCTAAAGTTTAGGGACTAAATTGCAAAATTTTCAAAACATTTTTTTCCCCTCCTTTCTCCCCGTCATCACCATGAACCCCCCCTCCCAATTTCTTTTTGATCCGTAATTAACGGCCTAAATCACGAAATTCAATATGCAAAATCATTCCTTGATCCATAAACGCGTTAATCGACAACCTAATTATAGTAAACCATAGAGTTTTGACACATAATTCAAATGATAAAGAACCGCGGATGACTCATCCTCGTTACTCTATATATACTCGATCATAATTCAATTAACCGATACCACACCATCATCATAAAAACGTCACTCTAAACCCTAACTCAATTGCGATATACAAAGACGTCAAGATCAGCTTTGAGATCAAGCTTAGCCGCAAGCCCTAGTCCGTCAACCTATACCCTTCGTCGCCCAATCTGGTAATTAAAACATGCATTTAGTTCGTTTTTAACTAAGGATCATTAACCCTAAATCAATTGTAAACAACAATGATCAATTAAACTGATTTCGGATTCTAGGGTTTATTATCAAAATTTGGGAAGAACATGATGTTGGGATTTAGCAAGATTATCAATGTCCAAATAAACCAATTTATGAGGAACGTAGCGGAAATAAATGTTTTAAATCTTATTTTACTAATACACATAAACCCGTTTATGTTAAACCCAATCCAGGATCCATATACGATTATGCATGCTATCAAACAACAACCATAGGGTACAAACACACATACCTTCAAGTCTTCGGATTAGAAAGAGATGAACGATTGAATGACTAGTTTCCAATGGAGGAAACCTCAAGCTTGTATACCCAACGAGCTCCAACAAACACCAAGGTTGCTAGGGTCCCTTACACTCTTGCAAGAACAAAACCCTTTTGTTCTTCTTTTTCTTGTTCTCGGCTGAAATAGAGAGAAAGAAGAGAGGATGTGTGTGTGAGAAAATGTTTTGTTGTGGTTGTTCCAAGAAAAGTGATATCCCAACCAAAACACATGCATGCTTTGAAAGAAAACAAAAGGGAGAGAGAGGGAGTCGGCCCATGGGGTCTTTCCCCAACAAAATTCAAAACCAATTTGTTTTATTTTCTTTAAAACATATTTGTTATTTATCCAAATAAATATCATCTCTCAAATATAAATTATCCATATAATTTATTTAATACATAATTGCAAATATTTAGAAAACCCATTTTGAAATATTATAAGTGTTGATTATTATTACTTAGATCATATCTAATAATATTATCGTGACGTTTGTCTAGCTTTTTATTGGGTATGACCCGACTTGGATCATTACGTACTAGCCACATCAACTCAAATATATGTCTTGGGCAGATCGATTGATGCAAAAAGCAAATACCTCCTAACAATGGTTTACTATCCCTAATACGCATGACGAAGTGCCATTTAATAACATCATCCCCTTCAAGTCCCTTACTTGAATATGATTTAGGTGAAACTATCATTTTTTTTATCCTTTTGCCTCAAATGTCATGTTAAATCCAGAGACATAGAGTGATCATTCTCTGTTGATTTAACTAATCAGGCCTTAGACATTTAACTCTCAACACATAAGAGGGACAAATCCCCTTTGACTACATACGTCTCTCACTATCACCTTGTACTATACTTGAGCTTAGCCTTATGTACTGACATATTTCAGAGCAGCGAAGAACTAAGTCAAAGTGTAGTAGTTGGTGAATATCAAGACCCAATATGTATCTCAGGTCGGAGGATACTATGATGTTCGCCTTTACTCAAATTTACTTATGATCACAAATCACAAGGATTCTATGCAGTAAAATTGAGGGCCAGTCAATCCAATATTTATCCCATAAATATCCATGAACCTTGGTAGCAACCCTTGCTATATTCATGCCTTATGAATATCTACCAATCCAAGTTCATAATAGTCTTACGTTCATATTTGTTCCCAAAACTATGATCGACTACGGACATTTGGAATAATCAAGTTATTCATGGATTTAAACATGTTAAATGGAACATAACTCAAGAACATGACCATAACCAAAACCATATGATTGAGTTAAAATAAAATTGTTCTGATATCTAAATACAAAATTTTGATCAAATCCAATCACTAGAATATCGAAGTCCCAAGGCACCCTCATGCTTCGGCCTTTCAAGGAGCTTCGTGAGTGGATCCGCAATGTTTTGATTAGTGTGAACTTTGCGAATACATATCTTTCATTTTTCAATTTCATCCCTTATGTAGTTGAATATCCAATCAATGTGCCTAGTCTTTTTATGTGCACGGGGTTCCTTGATTTGAGTAATCGCACCATCGTTGTCACAAAAGATTTCTAGAGGGTCCTGAATGGTACGGACTACCCCTAGGTCGGAAATAAACTTTCTAATCGATGCAGCTTCTTGAGCTGCCAAGGAGGTGGCGATGTATTCTGATTCAGTGGTAGACAAGGCTACCACGTCTTGTTTTGCGCTCTTCCAAGAGACTTCACCACCATTTAGAACGAAGACATATCCCGATTGTGATCGAGAATCATATCGATCAGTTTGGAAACTCGCATCCGTGTAACCCTTTACAACGATTTCCTCCTCACCAGAGCCATATATTAGAAACATATCCTTAGTCCTCCTAAGATATTTCAATATGCTCTTAACTGCCATCCAATGGCTAGTTCCCGGATTTTGTTGGTATCTACTTGTCATGCTCAAAGCGCATGACACATCCGTTCTAGTGCATGTCATGGCATACATGATGGACCCTATAGCAGACGCAGATGGGATTCCATTCATTTTGTCTTGCTCAACCTTTGAGCTTGGACATTGAGATGCACTCAATATTGTTCCTTTTTGAATAGGTACCAAACCTTTCTTAGAGTTTTCCATCTTGAACCTTTTCAAGATTTTGTCAATGTATGCACTTTGATTTAAACCTATCAACCGCCTTGATCTATCCCTATAGATCCTTATTCCCATAATATAGGCGGCTTCACCAAGATCCTTGATGGAAAAGCAATTTCCAAGCCAGGCTTTTACGCCCTCCATGGTTGGAATGTCATTTCCAAACAGTAGTATGTCATCGACATATAATACTAGAAAGGTAATGATGCTCCCACTAGCTTTCTTATACACACAAGCTTCATCAGCGTTTTTGATGAACCCAAATTTCTTAACTTCATCATCAAAACGGTGATTCCAACTTCTAGATGCTTGCTTCAATCCATAGATTGATTTCTTCAACTTGCATACTTTATTAGGATGTTGTGGATCGACAAAACCTTCAGGCTGAACCATATAGACATCTTCCTCAAGGTGTCCATTTAGAAAAGCAGTTTTGACATCCATTTGCCATATCTCATAATCGTAATATGCGGCTATGGCAAACAATATCCTTATAGACTTTAGCAATGCCACAGGCGAGAAAGTTTCATCATAATCAACCCCTTGAGTTTGAGTGAAACCCTTTGCTACAAGTCTAGCTTTATAAGTATCCAAGTTTCCATGCATATCGGTTTTCTTCTTGAAAACCCACTTACTTCCAACCAGTATGGAATTAAGAGGTGGTATAACCAGGTCCCTTACTTGGTTATCAAGCATGGATTGCATCTCAACGTTCATGGCTTCCAAACATTTATCACAATCAGATTGTGACATTGCATCTCGGTATGTGGTGGGTTCATCCAAATCTACCACTAGCATCCATCCATGAAAAATCCATACTTTCAGGTGGGGTGCTAATTCTACCAAATTTGCGAACGTTTTGTATGTTTTGATCAACCATTTGATCATTTTCAACAACCTCTTGTTGATTGCTAGTGTCAACCAAACGTGTATTAGCTTGTGGTTCTCGATCCTTCTCGAGTTCCACAGTTCTATCAGTTCCTTCCACAAGGAACCTTCTTTCCAAGAATTCAGCCTTTCGAGCAAGTTGTGAGACAATCCCACAACTCCTAAGATGATCTAGGGTCCTTTACACTCTTGCAAGAACAAAACCTTTTTGTTCTTCTTCTTGTTGTTCTCGGCTAGAATAGAGAGAAAGAAGAGAGGATGTGTGTTTGAGAGAGTGTTTTGTTGTGGTTGTTCCAAGAAAAGTGATCTCCCGACCAAAACACATGCATGCTTTGAAAGAAAACAAAAGGGATAGAGAGGGAGCCGGCCCATGGGGTCTTCCCCCCACACCCCCCCCCCCCCCCAAAAAAAAAAAGAAAAAAAAAACTCAAAACCAATTTGTTTTATTTTCTTTAAAACATATTTGTTATTTATCCAAATAAATAACATCTCTCAAATATAAATTATCCATATAATTTATTTAACACATAATTACAAATATTTATAAAACCCATTTTCGAATATTATAAGTGTTGATTATTATTACTTAGATCATATCTAATAATAATTCTCATGGCGTTTGTCTATCTTGTTATTGGGTATGACCCGACTTTGATCATTACGTACTAGCCACATCAACTCAAATATGTGTCTTGGGCAGATCGATTCCAGCACAAGAAAGACCAGATGTGTTTATTAAATTGCAAGTTCACCATTTATTAAACATTCGTGCTGGGTAGCACTGTTTTCGTTAAACATGTGAACCGGCCTGGGCGCGGTTTCGAACCCTCCCAGACCCGGTTTTTGTTATTGTGTTTTATTTTACTATTTATTTTTTTTATTATTTCTCTTAATCATTTTTATTGATAATACAATTCTAAATAAACGCTATCTTGATCAACCGAACCCCTGGCTTCATGTTTTCTTGTCTTTTTGAGCTTATGATTCGTAATTAATATGTGTGTGTGTAATCTATTTTATTTGTTAAAAAGTATAAAATAATAATAAAAATAGTA
Organism: Bidens hawaiensis; assembly: GCF_021521415.1. NCBI lineage: Eukaryota > Viridiplantae > Streptophyta > Magnoliopsida > Asterales > Asteraceae > Bidens > Bidens hawaiensis. Next base: position 182,666 of record NW_027493875.1, read on the forward strand.
ATAATAATAATTTGAACCATAAAATACCCCGAAATTCTTTTAAATCGATTTGTAATCGTTAGGTCACGTCGTACTATTTTATTGTTTATACTCTCTAGTTCATATTATTTGCGTATTTCAATAATTAATCTAATGATATTTTAAATAACGATTGTACGTAAGACCCAATCAAATATCAAATTCTTTGTAAGTTTTGTTTATATTTTGTTATAATAAATTGATATTATCTTTAAACAACTCGGAACTCTCGTTGACGTATCCCGAGGAGCTCGACCGTTTCTATCTTAATTTTTTATCGCCATCTCATATTCGTTAATCCACTTGTTAAGGTGAGTTTACATACCCCTTTTTCCAGCTTTTATATTTTGGGGGTAGCACGTATACCCTATTTAAATTACTCATTTTTATTTATTTATCTATTCATATCACAATCAATATATGTTTATGTGTGATTATTGCATGCTCTATGATAATGCTCTATGTGCTTAATTGTTTATTTTATGTTTCGTGGTTGGTATCTCATCCTCATCTATCCTCATCTAGAATGATCATACACTTACCCAAGTACTTTAATTTCGTATCAATAAGAAAGGGTCCACATCAATTTAGTTGTTTACATTTTCATAAGAATTGTAATACTCATCATTAACATATGAATTGTGGTTTTAATCTATATATACCTCAACTAAAACTTATGTATTCTCGCCAACATTCGTGTTGACAAACCCTATTTTTATACATGTTACAGGTACAAGTAATTTACATTTATCAAAATTGAAGATATTAGTTATAATTTAGGATATTTATTCCAATGAACAAAATTATGTTGTATTTGTTGCGAATATTGAATTTGTGTACTTGTTTAATGTTAATGAAGTTAAATAATTATTAACGCTTTAATTAGTGTCTTCTGAGCTATTGTCCAATCAATACGTTACGCCCCGGCATGTTTCGCCTTTGGTCAGGGTGTGGCATCGGTTAACGAACATAACAGAAATACTTAAGATGAAACTTGAAATTTATATTTATAAATAAAACCAAAAATTTAAAACGGGTCGGATTTTCGGGTTTGAAAAATGACGAATGTTATACAAGTCATATGAGAATAACAAATTAAACCAATGACCAAGTATTGTTGGTGCATGATGCCAGTAGTTCATTTATCTCGTGTCTATTGTGTCTTTAATCGTTACATTGTTCTTATGTTTTGTTGAACGTGTTGATTTGGTTTATTACTTTGGCCAACTTGTCTAGTAGAGAAGTTGAGGACAACTTCACCTAGGGTGTTAGGCGAAGTTGTCGCTTTATACAAACCTAACTTCGGCCATTTGGTGAAGATTGGACAGTTAGAGTTTTGCAACGTGTGGTAATACTTGTTTGGTGTGTTTTGGCTCTCTACATCGTAATATAACAGTGTTCATTTGTGTTTACGTGTTCTTGTGTTATTTACGTATTACTCGTGTAAACGCTCGTATCGTATACTAGGGGATTCCACCCCCTCGTGTTACGAGATAGTCCTGTGTAGATCCGGCTGGGAACCTACAATTGGTATCAGAGCTTTTGCTCGTGATTGTGTGGTTCGGGATTATCACACGAGTGTTTTAGTTATTCCATTAGACTTTTCACGGAATTGTTTCACGTTAAAATACCGTTCTTTAGTTCGTTCCTCAACAATACACTCCAAATCGCACCTCCCTGTTACTCCCACAACCTTCAGAATCAAAGAATCAGATTTGCAAATCAACGCCGATCACCCAACGAAGTTGTCGTCATATGGAACTTGGGTTTCAGCGAAGATATAACATCAGGCGAAGTTAGCAAGTCAGCGAAGTTAGCAAGTCAGTTAGCAAGTCAGCGAAGTTAGCAAAGTCAGCGAAGTTAGCAAAGTCAGCAAAGTCAGCGAAGTTAGCAAAGTCAGCGAAGTTATCTTAAACTCGCCATCTACTGTTCACAGAACACATTTTGATTAATTTGAGATTCCATTTTGGTTAAGTATGTCTTCGATAAACATCACAGGACTGGTAAATATGGAAGTTGAAGCTGGCTCAGCGACCAAAGCTCCAAAGTTACTTAAAGGCACTGATTTTGTTGCTTGGAAAGACAGATTTGAGCAGTACGTAAAATATCAAGATGCCAAAATGTGGGTATGTATTCAAGATGGGTATATCCCTCCAACAACCATGTTTGAAGGTCATGAGAAACTTAAGAAGTATAATAAGATGGAGGATGATGAGAAGAAAATGTACGAAGCAGATAGTAAAGCACTAGCAGCCATAACCATGGCACTACCTCAAGAGATTCTACATACTTTCAGAAAGTGCAAGTCTGCTAGAGAATTATTGGAAGCATTAGAGAACCGCTATGAAGGAAATGTCGGAATTTGTAACTGACAAAGCTGCTAAAAACTCAATTATCTGTATTCAAGTACCTTAAAAATAAATCTCTTGATGACATCGTCACACGATATTACCAATTGATGACTGAGTTGGATAATTACTCCATAGAGTACACGGAGAATGAGATTGTGGAAAAAATTATTGATGCTCTCCCACCAAAATGGGAGATGTACACAGTTCTGATAAGAGAAGATTAAGAATTTGATAGTGTTGACTTGGAGAAGGTGGTTAACAAGTTACGTAATTATGAACTTAATATGGCACGAAAGGAGACGTCTATTGATCAGGTTCAGGATTCGGGAATGTATGGTGTAAAGGGCTCTCCAAACTTAAGTTCTAAATCAGAATCAACTGCCTACTACTCAGGTGGAGAACCAAATTCCACTCAAGATGGTCATGTGGTGATGAATATGGATGGAGACGTATGCTTTGTAGCGGGTGGAAGTAGTTCCTCAAAACCTCAATCCTCAGTCAGTAACTCCTCCAGCAGTTCTTCTAGTATGAATTACTCTAGGATGCCAATGAGTGTGAAATCTGCTGAACTACAATTTGCTCTTTATGCCTCTTTCATTGCCTCTTATGAGAATTACATCAAAGGGAAGATAGTTGACCCTGCAACCTTGGATGAGGACTATGATCAGATAGATGCTGATGACATGGAAAAAATGGATCTGCAGTGGCAAATGGCAATGATAGTAAGAAGGGTGAAAAGATTTATGAAGAAAATTGGAAGAAAGTTTGTTGGAGAGAGACCGGGATTTGATAAGTCAAAGGTTCGTTGCTACAACTGTCAACAAAATGGACACTTTGCAAGAGGGTGTACAAATGAAAGAGCTGAACGGAGTCAGAACAGGCCTACTCAATAGAATGGGAGTGGAAATGAAATAAAGGCTATGGTATCTCAACATAACGGTGGGTATAATTGGAATGTACAAGTTGAGGAAGTGATTGAGCAAGCGAATCTAGTAAATATTGTGACTGGAAGATGTGACAAGGAATCGGTGGAGGATCAAGCCTACATGGTAGAAGTGAATGACCGGCTCTCAGAGGTATGTTCGGAATCTCAGTGTGAACAATGTGAGAAATTGTCTGAACAATTGAATGCTTTAACTGATCAGTATGTTAGTTTGGATAAAGAATTAAAAACGTTAAAAGAGGAACATCACTATTCTAAAAATAAGGAAAATAGTTTCTCGGTAAAAATAAAATCTAGTGAAAAATACATAAGAAGCCTTAAGGCCACTCTAGCTGAGAAAATTCAATTCATTGATCTTAGCTATGAAGTTGTGGAAGAAAAGACTAAAATTATAGCTGAAAAAGATAAACAGATAGTTGATTACCAAGTAAAAGTGGTGGAATTAAATAGGAAACTTGAACAGTTTAGGAATTCCTCCATGATGCTTGATCATGCCCTAAGTGTTCAACGTTCCCCTATAAACAAAGGGGGAATTGGATACAATGAAGTTCCACCACCTTTCAATAATAATTACACTTATAATCCCTGTAATCGGCCATATGAGAGTGTTGAAACTGATCAGATTGTAATGAGTAACGTGAAAGTCAACACGGTACCCGTTAAAGTCCAAAAAGGCAATACCGACGTTAATATAAACGAATCAGTTCAGACAAATTCTCCTGTCACAAGTCAAGGTTCAAATTCTGAAAAGTCCGTCGACTCTGTCAAGATAGATGATGAAGTTGTGTTGCTCAAACGGGGGGAGAATTATGCGTTTGGTGAAAAGAAATCTCCCTTAAACCCATTTGTTCCCCCATATGTGAAACAACCTGTCAGTAACACAGCCTCATCTTCTGCTGCAACTCCCGAAACGAATGTTCGGATGGACACTAATTGTCCTAACAAGAGTTGTTTTAGATGTAACAAGATAAGACACTTTGTCAATAACTATCCGCTAAAAAGGAAGAAATCTAATAATATGAGGCCAACTAAAACTGAGAATAAAACAAACTTTAAAACTGGTACTGGTAAGAATTCTAACGCATCCAACTTTAATCGTTGGACAAATTCAAGATTCAAAGAAACCGACCTCGTTTTTTTCCAGTTAATCACAGAACGGGTAATTTCTAATCCATTATTGCTAGAAACTCAAGGATGTTTGGATGGTCTCATAATCAGTTTTCTAGATATCTTCCATTCAGTTCAAATGGAAACTTCCCTCAAAGGAACTTTAGGCAACTAAGGAGTTGGATGCCGTTTAACAGGTTTGATCAACCCAAGACCAGCAGGTCTTGGGTCCCCCCTTTTTAATTCGTTTCTTTAACTGTGCAGGAACAGTCGAACAGGGCTGTGAACAACATGTGGGTTGTCGACAGTGGCTGTTCCCGGCACATGACATGTAACAAGAAAATGTTACGTGATTGGAAAGCTGTTCAAGGAGGAAGGGTTAGTTTTGCAGAAGAAAGTGGAGGAAAAATTACTAGAATCGGTATGGTTACGAATGGGAGAATCAAGTTAGAGAAGGTTAATTTCGTGGAAGAGTTAAAGCACAATCTCTTGAGTGTCTCTCAGATATGTGACAAAGAGTACACTGTGCACTTTACAAAGGATGAGGCACTCGTGCTTTATCCTGGTTTCAAGATCCCTGAAACCTGGATTGTTATGAATGCTCCAAGAGAGAAGAATACATATGTAATGTACATGTGGTCAACCAAGATGGCGATGGAAGAATCATGTCTATTGTCAAAAGCAACGGAGTCTGAGTCGGAAATATGGCACCGAAGAATGGGTCATATCCATCTTCAAAAGATGAACTATATTGTAGAGAATGGGCTAGTACTTGGGGTTCCTTTAAAGATTTTCAACTTTGAAGATCAATGTTTGTCATGCAAGAAAGGAAAGCAGCACAAGAAACCACATCACTCCAAAAGGGTTAAATCAACTCTCACACCTTTGGATTTGCTTCATATGGATCTTTTTTGTCCCATAAATGTAAAAATCCTGGACGGAACGTCATATTGCTTGGTTGTGACTGATGATTACTCGGGTTACTCATGGGTTTATTTTCTGAAGGAAAAAAGATGAAACAGTTCAGTTGGTAATTAACTTGATTACCAAAGTGGAAAATATTGTTGGGGGGAAAGTTAAGTTCATCAGAAGTGATAATGGCACAGAGTTCAAGAACTATCAAATGGAGATGTTTTGTTTGCAGAAAGGGATTGAACATCAATTTAGAGCACCATATAATCCGCAACAAAATAGAGGATGCAATCAGAAACAACTGGTGGCTGTCAGTTTCTTGGAGGAAGATTGGTGTCGTGGCAGTGCAAGAAGCAGACCTCTGTAGCCATATCCACCTGCGAAGCAGAATACATGGCAGCATCGAACTGCTGCTCCGAGGTTTTATGGATACAACAACAAATGCGCGATTATGGTCTGAATTTCACTCAAACTCCTATTTGCATTGATAATACTGCTGCGATCTCAGTAACTAACAATCCCGTTAAACACAATAAAACAAAACATATTGACATTCGTCATCATTTCATACAGGATTGTGCTGAGAAGAAATTAATCTTGCTTGAAAAGGTTGATTCACTGGATAACTTTGCCGATCTCTTTACAAAAGCTTTTGACCAGTCCCGTTTTCAAAATCTTATTGAGCTTAATGGGATGATCAATCCCGAGTAACCGTGTTGTCTTTTTTTTTATTAAAAAAAATCACTTTTGCTGAGAATTATGTCAGTGACTTAAGTTTGAAGGACATGTTCTTGAACATGTTTGGTCCTTGTATCTACTTGTAGATTTAAAGGATAGCCATTAACCGAATAACTGAAAGCAACTGGAGTGGTTGTGATGTGTTTTTATTCCTTTGCCGAAAATTATGTCGATTATACTTAGTCGGAGGGACACATATTCTTATGTGGTTGGTCCTGCTAATCCACTGTATTTTTAGGATAGCCATTTACCTTATGACTTAGAAATGATCGGGGCGTCTAAATATCAAAAAAAAAATTTGGGAAGTGATATACTTTTTCAGTCTAAAGCTTCTATGAAGCTTCTAAATTGGTTTTAACTTGAAAATTGATCCAACCTTTAGAAAATGATAGACAAACTGATTTCGTATGCCTAACGGGTGAAGTTATTAGGCTTAAAAGGCTTTAGAACAGTCATTGTCTAGTATGGTAGCTTCCTATGGTGCGTAAAAGTAGAAGTGATACAAATTAAATTTATCAATTTACTGTGGAGAGTCATTTTGAAATGTGCATGTCTTCACATATATCTCTCCGAATGATAGACAGAAAAGTGATTACCCAGTCATACACGAGCCCGGAAGTGTCTTGATCCCCGCGAAAATTGTGTTCTTTTTCTGCAGTGATCTAGATTCGGGACTTGCAGGGGTTTGTTATGATTATGTTAAAAAATGAATGATGATTATTATTATGTCTTACGTCCTTAGAAATTCATCAAGTCACAAATATCAAGGATGAGGCACCAACTGAGTCTTTTGAAAGCTAATTGAAAAGATTTTCAAGACGACTCATGTATACTGATTGATCAGACACTACGGGTCGAAGTAAAATCGGCGTGACCAAGGGAAAACCAAATACGCCTTGAGAATAGGTAGGAGGCATCACAATTCCTCATAGTGGTGTCCATCTAAATTTTGAGTCTAATTGAACATAATCCGTATCACAGAAGTAATGAAAACCATACTAAGTTTTATACCTGCCTACAACCTGTCTCACTATGTCATAATAATGCTGAACATGAATCCATGTGACAGCCTCTTAATCAGTATGATTCCTGTTCGGATCTTTTCTTAAACATGCAGGGTTTCTGAAAGACTGAAATTTGATCCCATATTTATATATATATATATATATTTCTTTTTTTTATTCCTTTATTTTGCTTGTTTAGATTATGTTTTAAAATAAAACCTTGGGTTACTAGTCTCGAACTTCTCTTCTTTCTTTTTGGTTCAAAACATAACTTCGTTGTCGCGAAGTTGTCTTAACTGCGAAGTTATATCTAACTTTGCTGTGGAGAAGTTATCCAAATGGCGAAGTTGAATTAACTTCGCCCCTGGGTTTTTTCAGAAACTATAAAAAGGGGACTAGGGTCAATTATTGGTCAAACACATTCTAAACCCTCGGCGAACTTACCCTTTGAAACAACATCTTTGTAATTCGTTTCTCGTCTACTATTAAGGTTCTACGGCCTCTTCTGTATCATAATTTATACCTTTCGATTGTTAATCTGTTCCACAATGTCTATTTTTAATCCGTTCTTATTGAAAAACCCTTAAAACACTTATAATCATCGGTTTGCGATGGTTTTAGTGCTCTATGGTCGTTCGTAACCTTAATCGCACCTTGCTTTATCTATTGTCGACCTCTGATTTTCCATGTTTTCAATTGACAGGGTTTTAATTTTGCACCGTCTATAGGGCGAAGTTAGGTCTTGGCGAAGTTTACTCTAACTTCGCTCATGAGAACTTTGCTGCATAAACTCTTTTGTTTGCTAACTTCGCTTGTGAATTGTAAACTGTGTTACAAACTGTGTTAAACCTTTCCATTCCAAGCGAAGTTACCAACTTCGCTAAAGCTACAACTTCGCTACTATCATATCAAAGAAGTTGCAGACTGTGTTCCACACTTACCTAACTTAGCTCGTTTGTTTTTGCAGACACGGCTGATGTGACTGGTGCTGGTGGTACAGGTGGTGATGAAGGAGATGGTGATAAGAGACCGTTCTTTCCTGGTCACAACATGTATGTTACTTTGGATCCGGATAGTCGTGGAGCTGAAGGCTTTATTGTGATCATCTCGTTTCTCATTCGTTAGCGTATTTTTCATGCTATCACCACTAATCTGCCGATATCTCTTCCAAACATTGAAGACTTTTGGAGAAGGTGGAATATGACTGTCGTGCTGAACCTCCAGTTATGCGTGCTACGGTGAACAACCAGGTGGTACAGTTCTCAGCTAATCAGATCAGGGAAGCTCTACAGTTCGGGGTTGAAACCACTCAGGATCCTACTAAGTTTTTTGCTACTTTCAGAAACGGAGCTTTTCTTCGTATGGGGTATTCGGGTCCGTTGGGAGATTCACAACGACGAAAGGGATTTCTGTTAGACCAGTGGCGTTTCTTAATGCACGTATTGATTTTATGCATGTCTGGTCGCAAGGCAGGATCTGATGGTATGGGTGCGACAATGAAATCTTCAATGGCCGTGTTGACTTATAACAAGCCGTATAGTTTCGGTCAGATGGTATTCTATGAGATAGATCGTCAGCGCCGAGAATGTATCCTAGATTCATACAGATGATTTTTAATCATGTTGCCCCCAATCTGCCACAACGTCGCCCCATCTCTTATGTGGAAAGTATCAACAAGAGAATTTTTTCACAATGTAAGTCATCTAGTGCATGTAGCAAGTCCGAACTTCGCCCGAGGCACACTTCCTTGTTTGGGTATCTTGTCAATCCTGCTTACATTGCTCCATCGAATGATGAGTTTAATGATCCGGCTCCGCAACAAGTTGATATTCCTCAACCACCTCCTGTGATTCAACAACCACAGGTGGTTCAAGAAGCTCCTATTGTTGATCCAGTTGTAGCTCCCGCCGAACAAGTTGATCATGAGGTTGCCTTTGGAGGCCAAGGTTTCTTTGATATGGCTACGGTTGATCCTGCTGAACTTCAAGCCTCAGTAGTTGATGTTTCTGGTGTGAATGCTTCTCAGGTAGATACAATTGTGGGTCCATCTATTGCCTCAGTGGAGGATTCTAAGGAAACGTTATCAGATTTTTCCACTAAAGATGTTGTTGAAGCTCAGAGAGTTCTTGCGGCACAAGAAAGAATTCAAGGGAAACGAAAGAAAGATTCAGATGATAGTGAGTCAGATTATGAGGAGGAAATGTATGCCTTAATACGTAGATCTAAGAAGGCTAAAGCTGGTGAAAGATCAGGTATTGTTCATTTTGCTCCTCCACGGTTGTCTGGTATGTCTACACTGCTTCAATCGTCATCTGATCCGTTACTAGTGTCATCAAGTGCTCCGTCGGTGGCTTTGTCAGCACCGTCTCTTGCACCCACTACGGTACAGGTGTCTACACCAGCGATTGTTTCTCTACCACCTCTTTCTGTTTATCCATCGGAGGTGGTTGCAATGATTGTTGAGTCCACACTGGTGGCTACCACTGGGGTGTCTGTCTCTGTTTCACCTACAATTACTACACCATCTACATATGTTATTCCAGTAAGCTTGGAAATCCCACCGCCATATGCTCAGGATACTTCTCACATGTCTTTTGATTTTGATTCTACTCTGTCGGATTCTGAGAGGATTACGGCTCTTGAAAGGGTGGTTGCTGAGCTTTCAAGGGTAAATGTTATTCAAACTCAAGCTATTAATCATCTGGTGGCCGAGAATCAACTTTAGACTGCACTTCTTGTTGAGCATGGTAAGTTGTTTGATAAGCTGAAACAGTTCTTAGCATCTCAGGGGGAGTCGAGTTGCAAGGGTGACGAGCTGAGAACAAAGAAGCGACAAGACAAAGACGATGATCCCAATGCATCGAAAGATGCAGGTGGTGAGCTTCCAAGAACTGAACAAACTCTTGGGGCTTCCACATCTCAGGGGGAGTCTGCTGGTCCATTGGGTAGTGCAGGCGGCGAGACCGTGGTTGTAGATGATGAGGATGATATGGGTGATGATGTGCTGACTATTAGTGAGATTGGGAAAATTGGTGAACATATAGAGATCGATAGTGGGTTAGAGGAAGAAGAGATACTTGATGATGGTGTTGAGCATGATATTACTAGTGCTGGTCAAGAATGTTTGGTTCAAGGAGATAACGTGTCGGGTGATTCTGAGTGGGAGGAACAGCCAAGGTGGATAAAAGGTTGTGCTCAATGGTTCTTCAAAACAAAAAAGCCAGTGGTACCTGCGATGTTCAAGAAAAGTTACAATATCAAGGGTTATGCTGAATCGAAGAAAGGGATTATTTGCTGGTTGTATGATGAACAGTTAAAGTTGTTTCTGGTGAAAAGATATGATGGGGTTCAGTACTCTGCTTAGAGATTGAAGTCGCTCAACACGTTACCTGAGTGTGAAGTGAAGGATTTGGCTCGGTTATGGTTGATTAATAGAAGTGATGATGATTTTGCGAGATGGGTTGGAAAGATTGTGTGGAAGGAAAGTGTTAAGGAGAAAAAGTTTGAACTATTGAAGCCTCAGAAAGGGAAGTTGGTTGAAGATACAGAGAGAGGAATGCGGGCTGATGGAAAGCCCTGGATGGTGATGAAGTATAAACCGATTCGATGTTTGAAAGAGGTTCCTATGAAGATCATGCCTCAAGATGTGTTGAAGGATCTTAAATGGTGGTATGTTGACTGCCAGACTGCTGAAGCCGTGATGGAAGATGAAGATGAACAGGAAATCTTGAGAGTGTATGATCCTATGCACTTGGTTAACTTGTCTCAAGCTGATTTGCAAGTACTCAATGATAAGAAGATTTTATATATACCTGCTTGGAAAGACAAAGCAAAGAAATACCAAAGGGTGGTCTCAGTTTGTGTGAGACAGGGCGTTCATGCTTGAAGACGGAGGGTACGTGCTTTTTGGATTACAAGACATGGCAAAGGTGTTAGAGATATGAAGCTACTGCCAAGGGGGAGTCTGTTGGTGCATGATGACAGTAGTTCATTTATCTCGTGTCTATTGTGTCTATAATCGTTACATTGTTCTTATGTTTTGTTGAACGCGTTGGTTTGGTTTATTGCTTTGGCGAACTTGTCTAGTAGCGAAGTTGAGGACAACTTCGCCTAGGGTGTTAGGCGAAGTTGTCGCTTTATACAAACCTAACTTCGGCCATTTGGTGAAGATTGGACAGTTAGGGTTTTGCAACGTGTGGTAATACTTGTTTGGTGTGTTTTGGCTCTCTACATCGTAATATAACAAGTGTTCATTTGTGTTTACGTGTTCTTGTGTTATTTACGTATTACTCGTGTAAACACTCGTATCGTATACGTAGGGGATTCCGCACCCTCGTGTTACGAGATACTCCTGTGTAGATCCGACTGGGAACCTACAAGTATAACTGAGATGTCGAGAAGTACAAAGGCTATAACGACTGGCGTATGATCATACTAGACTGAGATTATGTTGGACCTCTCCGAATGCGGAAGCATATAAAGCAAATAAGCACATAAACAAGTAAGGTATAAGTTGTTAACACATAAGACAATAGTTGCAGTTTTGAGTATAAGTATATATAAGAAATATAATTTACGCATATGTCCCCAAAACGTGAGAAAACGAGTAAAATATGGGAATGTGGTACTCACCTCGAAGATGATTTAAGTTAATGAGAATGAAGAAAAGAATCACACGCGAACGTTAAAGCCTATGATAAAACGAGAGTAACGGATACGCTTAAGTAAATATTTAAGATTGATTACAATAACTCGATAATCATTAATAAGTATTTATTATAATAATATAATATTATATAATGATACATTATATAAATGATTGTTTTGATTTATGAAAGCATAACTTAAATATTATTTGTAGTTTTATAAAATTGGTTTACTTGATTTATATATTTATTAAAACATTAGTTTTTTAAATTATAATATAAAGGTAAAATACATCTTTAAAAATATTATTAGTTTGTATATTTATAAGTAAAGTTTACTTGTTATATATATTAAATAATAAATATTAGTTTTCGTGTTATTATATATATGCGCATATATACATATATGCATAACTAATTACACATTTACGTAAATACACGAAAGAGATATACGAGAACACAAGTATTAGAGGGTCGGTTTTTATCAAAACAGTTATTTAATAATAATAATTATTAGTATATTTAATAAAAAATGATCTTAACATGCATTTACCAAAATAATAAACTGAAAAACGGTATGGCAGTGGTTCGAACCCGCGACCTCTGCCCCGTATCAAACCAGCTAGGCTAACAGCACGTGCAAACAAAACTCGGTTCTTAAAAATTATAAACAGAAGCTTAAACAAATTAGATTTAGAACCAAACCCTAACATATCAATTTGATTCAATCCGTTAATTTTACTCGTTTAAGCCTTAGGGCTTTTAATAAACATGAACTCGCGATCAAAACCCTGTAATTTATTACCTCATAAACTGACGTGTGCTGGGTTAATTTGGACGAACGACGGACGGCAACTATAGGTGATGAACAGGCATACAAACAACTATGGAAAACAAATTAAGTATATGGTTAATGTTAGCGAGGGATAGAGGATTGAGGCTTTAAGTTTAATTGAATTATGAACGTCGTTTATATGTATTATGGTATCAATATGGTGTCGGCTGCACGTAAAGGAAAACGAATCAAATGTGATCGAATTGGCTTAATTAGAACGTCGGTTTATAACACAACCCTTGATTCAATTACCATTTTGAATACGAGAATTGCGGTCCAAGGTATTCAATTGATTCGGGTACAAGAAAAACCCAATTGAATAGTGATATTGGTAAACGGATAACCCAGATAAGGAAATGGATTATAACAATAATTGAAATCTGGTCCTTGGAGAAAGTAGATGGGAACACCTTTGGCTAAAATTTTGAGGTTTGGGTTAAAAAATGCCAAAATGTGTAAGTTGTAAATATATAATATATAATTAAATAAATAGTAATATGACAATAATTAATCTTCTCGATTAACGAAATATTTTTATAGAATAACCCGAACATCGAAACGAGTCAGGTAACGGTTATTAATATAATAAAATAATAAATTAAAATCTCGAGTTGTTATAACGGTGGGTATGAGTGCGGGTGTCGAAATGAAAGACGAAATAAACCGTTGACTCCAAGATATACGTACACGAATTTGACTCCAAGTCAATAAAGGGGTCTTCGGAGTCCTTAATAGAGGCAAATGGACAGGGTTCTCGAAATTTTAAGAATACTGATTTCTGACATCGAGCCTCATGTCCAGGCTCTAGTCGAAAAGAGAAAAAAAGGCATTACAAAAAAATATACAATCTTTAGTTTTATTTTTAATTTTTAAGTACCCTTATGTTCTTTTTTAGGTATTTATAGTTCTTAATTTTAATATAGTTCTACTTTATTATTTTAATGAGGTATTATTTGTTTTATTTTATTAAAAAGGTTAGAAACATAAACAGAAAAAATTAATTGAGGAGTGATTGCATGTAAGTTTTCCTACCATACCACATTTTGTAAAACTCTATAATAATGATTGTGACGTCACGTGTCGCAAAACGCTCTTATATGGAGTGTTTTGACTACACATGGTCTAATTGTCTAAGACAGCGCGTTGTGGTAGCTAAGCACATGGGAGGGGGGGATGTGCGATACATGACGGCTCCGTTAGCAATGACTAGTTTTGCAAAAAGTGTAGTAGTTGTAAAACGCCCATATCACCTTTCAGTTATTACACAATTATTAATTTTTAACATAAATAAAAATATAAATATGTAGGATAAAAACATGACTGGCCAAGTCACCCCACCACGACATTGTATATCCAACGAGAGCCTCCAAAACAAGACCCAAAACACGTCGGGGGCGGTGTGCCCGGGGTTTTGGGCTCGTTTTCACCTTCAAAACTTTATCACGACATATGGTTTTAAAACCTTAAAAACTCCTTGCAATCATTACTCAATTATTATTATTTTATTTTTTTTAAATATAACTATACGCTGAAAAAAATGAATGTACAAGGCTACCCCTCACCACCATCGTATACACAATGAACCCACCCAAAATTAAAGGCGTAGTGACATTTCCTTAGTTTTGGAGCTAAACTTACTCCCACAACATGACCACTACATGTGGTGTAACATATGTCCAGTTTTGTGAACATTTATCATTAGATGTCAAGTTTTGTGAAAATTTATCATTAATTAAGTGTTTATAAGTCACGTAAAAATGTGTAAAAATTGTGACCCAATGTCCATTAGTCGACTGTCAACACATCCACCAACTACACACAAAACAAAACAAAATAGAATAAAATAATAAGAAATTGAAGTTCACATATGGATATAATTTGACTAACGTGGCATCCGATGTTTGGGGTGCTTAACTGCTGTTGCCTTATGGTGTTGTTCACATCCAATCCTACCTTTTTCCTTTTCCCTTTTCCATAAGATAAAACTTATTAAAATTATCCCACACGAAAGGGTAAAACACTAAAACGAACACGACAACAATTACAACATGATAACAAAAGATTAAAAGTATACCAATCTAACCAAAATATTGATTCTCATTAATGTTGAACCAAACATAACCAAGGGTCTTTATATCTTCTAAAATCTTCCTTGAATTAGCCTTCTTGTTTTTATTAATTATCATAAATAATATACTTTTAATTAAAACATTTACTGAATATCATTGAAGACGTCAGTTGCATAATCTACATATATTGGAGGGCGTAGACGAACCGTAACCCTATATTGGTAGCTCTAACTCTTTAAGGGTACAGAATATTAGCTTGGATTAGATTTTGTGCTTGCTTTGTGGCATGGACAGAGAAACGACGGATCATTTATTCACCTCCTACTGCACGGCTTCGATCATTTGGGACTATAATATCACTTGGGGCAAAACTAGTCCTATTTTTGTTTTCTCTGTTTGAGACATTTTGAAATACACAAACAGATATTGAAGGGTGATCATCTAAAAGACATTATCCACGTGATCACACTTCAGTTTAGTTCTAGTTTTATCCAATATTTGTTAAAAACATTTATCAAACAACAATACTATTTTAATTTTACTAAACTTTTTATATAATTGAACAATGAAGGCCCGAACGTTCTAGATCACTCTTACATAAAGATCACCCTTCCGCCCGAAAAACATAAATATAACGTGATGAATTGACCCACAAAGCAAGAAGGATATCCACAATTGGGAAAGCCCCTACTCAACTTAGAGCAAATTGTTCAAGCGAAACTCAAACCCTTGACCACTCATAAGCAAAATCATAAGAATACGATTGGACCAATTGTCTTGGCTTTGGTAACTAAAAATAAATTTAGTGGTTTGAACGGGAAAAAAGAAATCACGTTCAACTATAACGTCAACACGGGCATACATATGATGTAAGATAAGCGTATGAAATGCATTGACGGCTAGGATTAAAATTTAAAACTATAAAGGCGTGGAGCACCGTGTACAGTAGGTTGTATAGCATAGCAGAGTTAGGGCCTATTGGGCTATTTTGGTTTCAACGATGGGGCCCATTCTTTATTAGTGTCCCACTTAAACTTATATCCAAAAAGTCAAAGCAATCAATATGTATCATACAAGAACCATTTTTATTGAAGTAAATCTGTAACTTCTTTTATTAAATGTCTAAAGTTATCATTTTAATTATGAAACTATGATATTTTTCGTTCACATCAAATTTGTTTTAAGGACCATGTATATATAACTAGTTATAATTCATTGTTGTTGGACATGACAAGCTAATTCAGAGATATGATGGGTGTTAGTGGTGAAAATAGCCAAATTTAATCTAAATGGTGATTTATAAAGTGATGGAAACAAATGGTTATTGAAATGTGTCTAGATTAGAGGTGCACAAATCGGGTTCACCTTGAAAACCCAAACCGGTTCGGAACCGGTTTTTTTCACACCGGGTAGAAAATGAAACCGGTTCCAGTCAGGAACCGGTTCGATTCCCGACCCGAACCGATGCCCAGAAATGCAAACTTTTAGGAACCGGGTAGGTTGGAACCGGAACCGGTTTTTACGTAAAAACCGGTTCCACCGGTTTTTTTTTGAAATTTAAACATTATAGCCGTTAGGAACCGGTTCCAACGGCTATATAGCCGTTTTTGACCGTTGGAACCGGTTTTTTTAACTATAAATAGGTTATCTTCTTTCTATAAATAGCAAGGTTTGTTTGTGTACTTGTTAAACCACTCCCAAAACTATAAAACACACTCCAAACCACAATTAACCTTAAACCGACAACAAATGGCAACCAATGATGACGTTGTTATGGTGATCGAAACAACAAGATGCCCCGATGTTTGGGTTCATTACGATTTGTGTCTCATGACCGACTCACATGAGTTGGCACGTTGCAAATATTGCTCGAAGTTTCTTAAAGCAGCGTCCAACTCGACATTACGAAAACATACGAATAAGTATTGTCGAGAGAAAAGAATAATGGAAGCTAAAAAAACGGAAGTGGGAGAGTCGTCCGGCTCTACAACCCAAAAATAAGTATTCCCGGATTAAAACGACGGACTTTGTTTTTTATGTTTTAGTTGTTATGTTTAGTATCGTTTATGTTTTAATAATGTTTGTAATAGTTATTTTTTAGATGAATAAAATGTTCGTCGTTATTAAAAAAGTAACAAACAATTAATCATGAGTAACAAAAGTAATTATAATAAAATAAATCAAAACTAAATATTAGTTGAACAAGTTACAAATAATTTTACCAAAACAAATAATTACAACTCTTCTTCGTCTTCATTCTCGTCTTCACCCTCGTCTTCGTTATCGGAAGAAACCCCGTCCTCCGCCTCCTCATCATGAATATGACGCTCTATTGGTATTTCGTCTTCAAAGTTCGCCTAGTGTTGTACACGATCCACCGCATCCAAATGGTCCTTTAGGCAAATGCAAACCTCTAGAGACTCGGGAGTTAGTTTTGTTCTTCGCATAGATAACACCCTCCCACTAAGAGAAAAAACCGATTCGGAAGCAACCGTTGAGGCTTGTACGGCAAGCAAATCACGAGCCATGGCGGATAGAATGGGAAATTCGTTTTGTTTACCTTTCCACCAAGCCAACAAATCAATATTGCGAATTTCGTCGACCGTTGCGCCCTCAACATAGTTTGCTCCACTATATCGACCAAGTTCGCTACTTGGTGTGTTTTCTCTTTGCCTCTTAGATGCCGATTCACGAATCCCATTCATCAAGTTTATAAGTGGGTCATTGCACGGCCTACCAGTTGTTGTTTTTTTCACAAAAGACGATCTCGTGCTTGGACCATACATTTGAAAATAATGGTCATAAAGGTCTTGAAGGTTTTTGTTGAACTTGTCCTTCGCTTCCGTCGACAACTTCGGGTCAATCTCGTGCATACCTAAGTTGTCGAATATTTCCTCAATCGTTGTTTCAACCCCATTAACATTCCAATAGGGGTTTAATGCGGCGGCACAAGTAAAGACCGGCGGTATGATTTCAAAATATTTTATGAACTTTTCTTTCATCACCGCAACAATATTTTCGAAGAGTTTGTTCTTCTCCGCAAAGCTTTTAAAAACACAAGACATATAGTACAATTCTTGCAAAACCCAACAACTAGTAGGGTAATAGACTCCCGATAATTTTGTTGTTGACTTTTTGAACACATCAAGATACTCCAACAAATAACCGACTTGGACCCAAACACTTTCCGGAAACATATCGGCCTCGCGTTCTTCAACAAGATTGTTATGAAAAGCTTGTAAAGTTTGGCGTTGGGCAAAAGCACACTTTAACATATGACAAGTTGAGTTCCAACGGGTTGGAACGTCCCAATTCGACCCCAAATACTTTCTTTCAACCGACTTGCAATAGTTCTTATATTCAAGATGTCTTCTTTTACCACTTTTGAAGACATCTTGTAACATAAGTCTAAAGTATTTTAAATCATCACAAATGTGTTCATTGTCAAGACCTATTTGGACAACCAAGTTGATGATATGTGCAACACATCGGACATGAAAAAAATCCCCGAAACAAGGTGGTGAATATTTAATGATAAATTTTTCAGCCGCCTTAGTATTGTTTGAAGCGTTGTCAAACGAAATCGAAAATATTTTATTTCTCAAGTTGTAAGTCGTTATAACTTCATCAAGTAATTCAAACAATTTTTCGGCGGTATGTGGGAACGGGAAGTTTTCAAAAGCGATGATGCGTTTCATCAATTGCCATGTCACCGGATCAACCCAATGAGCGGTGACACATATGTATGATTCGGGCAACCCGTGTGGTGCCGACCAAACATCGGTAGTTAAACTAACCATGGCTTCTAAAGAATGAAAAGACTCGATTAACTCTTTTTTAGTACACTCCCACAACCTGATACAATGACGTCTTAAGGTAGTACGACTTACATGTGTGTATCTCGGTTGTAGAGTTTCGCGAATCAACGACGTCAACTCTGGGTCATCAAAGTGGTTAAACGGCAAACCTCGTTGAATAACGAACTTTGCCATTCTATCTTGAACTTGAGACGTGTTGTAACGAAATAGTGTACCATCTTTACCCAAGTCAATTTGATCGGTCGCGCCAATCCCTTTCAACGCCTTGCAATATGGCTTCTCGATGTGCTTTCTCAAAGTAGAGTTGGAATCGTGCTTTAATATTGAACCACATAGTTTGCAACGAGCCTTTTGATAACCTTCGTCATCCACAATCAAATCCCAATTCTTCCATACGTCTTGGTTGCGGTTATGGTTGACTACCGTAACAACCCTTGGGTCCTCCGTAACAGGAACGGGGGCAACAAAAACACTCTTCTTAGCCTTGTTGTTAGTTTTTTTGATGGGTGCCATAATAATATTTAGTTGGATGGTCGAGTAAAGGAACGGGTTTGCTAAAGGAGTAGTATTGTAGTTTGTTTTTGAGTTTTGTGGTGAAACAAGTAATGGAAACAACTTATATATAGGTTTGGCCCAAAAACCGGTTCCAACGGCTATATTACCGTTGGAACCGGTTCCAACGGATCTATTGTCTTAAAAACCGGTTCCAACGGCTATATTACCGTTGGAACCGGTTCCAACGGCTAATTGGTGTCTAAAAAAACCGGTTCCAACGGCTAATTGGTGTCTAGACTCTAGATCGTTGTATTTATAAAAGTTTGAAAATTTTTAATTTGGCATATATGATGTGTTTGCCAAAATTATACTAGAAATGCCCAAATTTTGTATAGGCTAGCTTAATTAGCAAGTATTAGTTTAAATGGTCCTTTGTACATCATATGATGCGGTCATGATGTTAGATCATTCACAACCTATCCCCATCCTTGATACTTATCTCCATAATTACAATAAAAATGATATATTTCTCTCTCGTGTTCTGTTAAATAACAGTTTATACTTTTATTATTACAATTTTCTCTTTCGTCTACTCACAGTCAATCCAACAAATATTAAAAAATAGATAGGGACAACCAAAGTTTACCAAATTTACATAAAATCACATTTCTCTCTCTACTCTATAATTTACACTCACAACCACTCACAATCTCACTCTATAATTTGCAAACTTTCATATAATTTTAGAAGATATGATGAGAATGCTCTTAAAGTTACAAATGTTTAAGGTGGTTTATGTACGTCTTTTATCAAATAGATTAAAATGTGTTGAGATAACGGTTCAAGTGTTTAAACTCATTTCTTGAGGTCAACACTGGTTAAATATATCAATTGGTGAAGTAACTTGATATTAAGTGATCTTGCTTGACTGTTTTGGAAGTCAAAAGGCAATCAAAGAAGGATTCACAAATCTTATTACAAACAATATGGTTAAATAATTAAACTAACATTGTTATATGTGATTGATGTTGGAAAAATTTGAATTAATAGAAAAAAAAGAGTTTTTTTCCCCATCAAGTACAAATATGTATTTTTCTCATTTTGGACATATTTAAAATATATGTAAGTGCGGTTACTATAATTGTTAACCATTTCGTTTGTGTTCTATGTTGTGAGAGCTTCGCAACGAACCAAACCGTGTCAAAAACAGACATAAGATGAATGAGATATCGATATCCGAAGTTGGGTGTTTGAAATGTTAAAGCTGTCAACTTTAACAAATAAAGTGAAAGAAGTGGAAACTTGTCCCACATTGGTAGAGCCGACTGCTTGCGATGTTGGGATGCGCGTTCTTCTTGTCCATGTACGGGTCACACGCTAGCATGCATCATATGAAAGGTTGGGAGTTGATTGAATTGATTAAGATTATAAAAGATATTAAAGACGTTTAATGTCACTTATTATGATCATGATTTTTGTCCAACTCAATAGCCTTCTTTGACTATATACATGAGCAAGATGACTCTTGCAAAGATATATTTACTTTCACTTTTACAAGATAACCAACTTACATCAAAACAGAAACACTCGTGAAGGTCCTCATCGGCAATACTAACTACCTCGGCTGTTGTACCCTGGGAAACAGGTGGATTCTCTTGGGAGACCCACAATTTGTTTTAAGGGACCCATGTTGATCACGAATCCTTAGCCCAGTTTTACTTGTTTTATTTATTTTATTTCCTTGTACTTGTTTAATTAGTTGTAACTTTCATTTTAAAGTATTGTAATTTACCACCTTTTAATTTTGTATTGTAGTTCATATTAATAAATTTTGTATTTTATTCTTACTCTACGAACGGATTTCCTACAAGCTTAAAACAGATTTTAAAACACCGTTCGTTGGAATCCAAACCGTTGCGTTGTGGTTCAAACCAGTTTGATTCCCGAAGTTCATGTTTTTAAAATACATATTTTTTAATTTAATTCAAAGGAGTATTTTGATAAATAAGAAATTTGATTAAAAAAAGGTGGAAATTTACAATTTTATTTGAACTTTTAAAATTTTGATTTTACCTTGCTTAGTTTTAAATTTAAGAAAAAATGACGAACTCAAGTGGCTCGAACCCACCACCACCACCTTCGCAACTGGTTGTGACCTTGGCTGCAACGACTGTTGCAAATCATGTTGAGAAACCCAAAAATTTCTCGGGGTTCAACTTTAAAAGCTGGCAAAAAAATATGTTATTTTATCTCACTACTTTGAACCTTGCGAGGTTCTTGACTGAAACTGCTCTCGTTCTTACGGAAGGGGGTGATAGTCAACTTGTCAACGCGGTAGAGGCATGGAAGCACTCGGTTTTTTTTGTGTCGCAAATACGTGTTGAATGGCCACATGGACTCGTTGTATAACATGTAGTATTGTGGAATTGAGACTGCCAAAAATTTATGGGAGTCTTTAAACCGCAAGTATAAAACGGAGGATGCCTGAACAAAGAAATTTGTCGTGGCCTGTTTCTTAGACTTCAAAATCGTTGATACCAAGTTATACTTCACAATATTCATGTGGCAGCAATAATTGAGAAATTGCCACCGTCATGGGTAGAATTCAAAAACTACCTTAAGCATAAACGAAAGGAAATGACCGTGGAGGAGCTTGTTGTCTGCCTTTGAATAGTGGACGCCAATAAGATAACACTAAAGGGTGCCCTAGTTCTTGTGGCTAAGGCAAATGTTGTTGAATATGGACAATCATCATGGGGCAACAAAGGTAAAGGCGGTGGGAAAGTGTAACACCCCTGCTAAAGCGGAAACGCCTAAGTGTGACGTACAGATTGCTCAAAACATACGTGACACTATTAAGTGACAATTTTATCATTAATTAATTTAAACATCAAGTACACAAGTTTGTAACAAGAAATACAAGGAAAATACAAGAACAATTAACAACTTGTCCATTTATTAATATAACCTAAGTCCTGGTGTCTTCTCCGTTTCATCATCTAATAATTGTACCTGTAACATATATATATATAATAAAGTCAACTAAATGAATAGTTGGTGAGTTCACACAAGTTTTGATATAAGTACGTAAAATACTACAATTCCATGAACTAGTGTAAATGAGCAAGTAAGGTCTTTTCCGGTTGGGATTATGCACCAACGTACTCGGATAATAGCGCAAGCAAGTGTCTTTTCCAATTGGTAACAACCAATTTACTTGGATCGGGGGTCCCTATTCCACTCATAACATCAAGGTCCTGAGTGCATAGGGGGGTGAATGATCATACTTATTGAGGAAACCTTGAGCAAGTAACCTTTGAGCAAGTAAGCAAAAAAACACACAAGCCCATGTAACGAATTGTAGTTTGTAAATAATAAATAAACGAAATTGTAATGTTGATAGGATATATATGCTACCCCCAAAATGTGTAAAAGCGCTAAAAAGGGGGTGTGAGAAACTCAACTTTGAGATTAAAGCTAAACTTGGAATGACAACCGAAAGCACGTTAAAGAAAATGATCGATCGGACCTCACGAACTATAAATATACAAAATATAATATTTAAAGACTAACTAATGGGATTGTAAAGTTTAAAGAATACTAAATCAAATGTATAAAAACACTATGATTAAAAAACAAGGAAAAGATAAAAAGGAAAATGAAATACAAAATCAATTTTTGGACAGGAAACTGTTCTGCTTTATTTAAGGTATTTAAAATATCAAAAAATTTTATTATAAATCAAGACATTACAGTCTACTAAATTAGAATGTTTTGAAAAAAATTTAATTAGAAAATTTTCACAAATTCGTAACCTAAATAGGCCAAAACAGTCGTGTAAATCAGATGGTACGAATCTGCGCACTGTTTATAAAATATTTATTGCGAATTCATACGAATGAATTAAAATGCGTAAAAATTGTTTTTAGAATCCTATTTCAATTAAGTATATCATAGAATTTGGTATTACACTTTTTAAGTTTGTTATGAACAAGATATGCCTCTTTCGTTGACGGCTATATCTAATGTCAAAACTGAAATATTGCTAAAAGCAATATTTTAACGATTTCGAAAAGGATTTTGATGAAATAAAATTATGGAATTTTTTGGATATGATTATATAAAATTTATTAGAATATATCATCAAAAATCCGTGGGTCCTTTGAATAAAAATAACGATTCAAAACAGAAAAATAAAGATGTAAGAACGTGTCAAGTGTGACCTACGTGTAATCGATCATCTCTTTGTGTTCTTTGTCTCATCCACCCTATACACCATGATGTATGGATTATGTGGATTCCTAGACATGATTATGTTATGGTTATATGACCATTTGATTAACTAGCATGAACAAGAATTAAAATAAATAGAAATAAGATGAAGAAGACTTGAATAATTAAAATCCTACCTTTGAAATGGGAAAAATAATCTCTTGAACTTGTCAAATAGTGGTGTAAGAATGAAAAGGGTGGGAGTAGGTTCTATTTATACTAAAATAAGAAGGTTATTCTTGAAGAATGTTTTAATGGGAAAATTGATTAGAAGAGTGCTTTGGGGAAGGAGGTTTGACCAAAATTTAAATGGTGAAAGAAGATATTTTTCATATTTTTAAAAATAAATAACTTTAGGTAAAAATAAATGTGACAAAAATAAATGTGACATAACTAGATTAAAAGGATGTACTTTGGTTATGAATCAATAATGTTATTTATGTGATATTTGAATAAAGAAAAAGAATCATGAGTGTATAATTAACCGAATCACATCGAAAAATTAAAATGGGTCGAGTTTTCGGGTTTGAAAATTAACGAATGTTATAGAAAGTCAAGGGTAAAGGCAAGATGAATAACCTTGGGTCGAGGAAGGGGGTTGTGAAAAAGATGCCTCCACCATTCCAAAGAAAGTGTTACAACTGTAACGAGATGGGTTATCGTGCGGATCAATGCAAGGAACCAAAGTGTGAGCGGGCGCATATGATGGATGAAGATGGTGGGCCTTTATGTGTCATGATAACAGAGTTATCGGCATTAATCGTGGGGGTCAACATTGTTGGTAACCAACCTGCAGGGTGGTTTATTGAAATGGGCGCAACTTGCCATGTTTATGGCGATAAGACTCTTTTCTCCACATTCAAGGAGGTTGAAAGTGACGAGAAGCTGTACATGGAAAATTAAGCTACCACCGACATCAAGGATGAAGGCGATGTGGTTTTGAAGTTCACTTATGGGAAGGAACTTAAGTTAAGAAACACACTTTATGTGCCTGAGATACGCAAGAATCTTGTGTCAGGATAGCTGCTCAACAAGATTGGAATTCGTGTAGTGATAGTATCTGATAAGGTCGTGTTGACCAAACGTGGAGTGTTTGTAGGCAAAGGGTATGCCCTTAATGTCATGTTTAAATTCAATACTATGGTTGCGAAAAATGGAATGAATAAGAATAACTCTTCCATTTATATGCTTGAGTTTTCTAATTGTGAAGTGTGGCATGCACGTATTGGACACGTTAGTTTTAAGTCAATAAGGCATTTGATTAAATATAAAAGTATACCAATATTTTTCATTAATTCAAATTCTAAGTGCAACACGCGTATTGAATCCAAACTTACTAAAAATCTTTAAAATCGTTTAAACAAATAACCGAAGCAGTTGATTTAATTCATACCGATGTATGTGATTTAAAAGAGATTCCCACAAGTGGTGGAAATAATATTTTATTACCTTTTTTGATGATTGTACAAAATATTTTTATGTATAATGATGCTTGGCGGATGTATTAGAAAAATGTGTTAATTTTTCCAAATGTTTGCTCACACAATGTTGAGTTTTAAATTTATAAAAACGATTATTATCTTAACTATACCACACACAAATATGCAAGTATACCTATCTTATATGTAGTAAAGTATAGATAAGAACCAAATATCGATTCGTGGACACACTTATAGAGTTTTACTACTAAATCGTTATATTTATTTAACCGAAAGTGAAGATCGTTTTTGGTTTTGGTTTTGGTTTTGGTTTTAGTAAACAAGTTTTAAGAGAAATACATTAAAAGACAATAATTTTTTTGGGTTTTTTATTTAAGATGGAAAGAAAGTCAAAGATAAAAGTTGTAAGGCCACGGACTCGGTGCCCTACTTTAGCGTTGGATTTACTCATAAACACAGCTCAGAATATCATAGTTAAATTAAACTTTCGCGGAATAAATAAAACTTCAGACATTCATTACAAACATTCATAACTTGTGTTTAAAACATAACTTGAATATCTTATTTAAACATCATGACAGATCTTCAGATGCCAGCCTCTTCAATTCATTCCATGTGTCTCCCTCAACCTAGCTGCTTCAGTCTATTTACCTGCGTGCATACTAAAAGTCAGCTACGCTGAGTGAGCTCTAGTTAATCATACCTCCATACTATCATTCATAGGATTTCATACATACCCTGCTTTATCATTCATACATACTCTGCTTTATCATTCATACATACTTTATACACAATTACATATTCTAACACTTACCTTCATCGGCGATACGTGCAATATCCGAAGATCGTTCACGTACCGACAAACATTCATTCATAACTTCGATAAATATCACACATATCATATATGGCATACACGTACCACTTAAGGTAAGTGTATTAACTATTCACATCAAGTATGCAAACAGCCCAAAAAACTTAATAAAGAAGTGGGGCTAGTAACTCACCTGTAAACGGTTCCTCTCTGAATTTATTGTTATGCCCTTCTTGAGCTGTGCATGGTTAACTGTGTATTAATCATAGTATCAGTTAACTACTTAAATTTATACCATACTTATAAGTTATTGTAACCCCTAGCTACGGGGGTCCGGGGCAGCGCCCCTAGCGGGGTCTAAGGGGCAGAGCCCCTGGCTGGGGTTAAGTTGCCAAGCCAGCTTGAAAAGTTTTATTTTCATTAATAAGTCTTTACTAAAAACCTCATCAGAAAACTGCATTTCAATTATTTAATTAAATCAAATCTTCATTTTAAATGTTACCTTTCATTATTAGTTACTTATCTTTAGTCCATATCTGTCATTTACGCATGTATACGTTGCTTATCTTTCATTTATTCATAAAATCATTACTGCGGGAGTGTGAGTTTTTTATGGGCATATAAACCGTATGGCGTATAAGTCTACCATTAGCGTATAAGCCATATATACACGTTGCATACATATACGGACCATGCATGCATACACGCTACCATACATATACGGAACATGCATACACATTATCATACATATACGGAACATGCATACATACACCCTACCATACATATACAGAACATGCATACATAAATGCTACCATACATATACGGGACATGCATACATACACGCTACCGTT
This sequence comes from Bidens hawaiensis, assembly GCF_021521415.1. Classification (NCBI taxonomy): domain Eukaryota; kingdom Viridiplantae; phylum Streptophyta; class Magnoliopsida; order Asterales; family Asteraceae; genus Bidens; species Bidens hawaiensis. The sequence goes on from NW_027493875.1 coordinate 208,975, forward strand.
CATATATGAAACATGCATACATACACGCTACCATACATATACGGCGTATATACTCATACACCGTATAAGTACTGTTCAGCGTTCATATACGCATTTTGGGGTTTTTCTTTGTTTCCAGAGTCGTTAGCCGCCGTTAGTCACCATGGTTGATCGGGGTTTGATCGTTTATGGTATAGGTAGCTTCAGGGTGTCCAGATCTGAGCTAAGGTGGTCCTTAAGATCGTTTTTTGTTGATTAAACGCCCGAATAAAGCTAGATCTAGATCCAAACAGCTTGTACGGCATCACGGGGCTGCGCTGTCAGGTTCTAATAGGTTGGTACGACTGAGATAAATTATTTCTTACCTTAGGTTGGTCTCAGATCATTGAATATAGTAGAGTAGAGAGTGTTTGGCTTAAGTGTGTGTTTTTAAGGTGTAGGCCGTGATGTAGAGATGGATGGAAATGGAAAAGATTAAGGTTTAAGGGGTATTTATACTCTCTTAAGCCTATTAACCTAAGGCCCATCTTTCCTTTTTGGTCCATATTTAATTCCATCTAATTAGCCTACTTAACCTTTCACCTTTATTATTTTATTATTTCTCTACTAACTCAAGTAAACTTTTCTATAATATATTAAATACTATTTTTAGAAATTTCAGGATGTTACAAGTTTACCCTCCTTAAAAGAAGTTTCGTCCCAGAAACCTAACTCTTACTTAAACAGTTATAGGTAAAACTTGCGCATCTCTTCCTCTACTTCCCAAGTGGCATCCGAACCTTTGCGATGCTTCCATATCACTTTCACTAAAGGGATAACTTTATGACGAAGCTGCTTTTCCTTATAGTCCACTATCTCTATAAGTTGTTCGATGTAATTCAACTGTTCATAAACCTCGATGTCTACTAACGGCACGTGGGACGTGTCATCAGCTGGACATTTCCTCAAGTGAGATACATGAAAAGTAGAGTGAGTTCCTTCTAACTCTTCAGGAAAATCCAGCGTGTAAGCTACTTCACCAACACAATCCACTACCTTAAACGGTCCAATGTACCTTGGATTTAACTTCCCTATCTTTCTGAAACGAATAACTCCCTTCCAAGGCGAGACCTTGAGCATCACATTGTCACCAACGTTAATCTCGATCGGTCATAGTTGCTTATCAGCATACGACTTCTGACGGTCCTGGGCAGCTTTCATCATTGCCTTGATCTGATCTAACTTTGAAGAGGTTTCTTGCACAACTTCTAGAAATCCTATCACTTTCTAACCAATCTCTCCACAGCATACAGGAGTTCTAAAACGTCCACCATACAAAATCTCGAATGGTGGCATACCAATACTCAAATGGTAGTTGTTGTTATAAGAGAACTCTGCCAGATGCAGATGGTCATCCCAACATCCTCCAAAGTCTAAAACAAAAGCACGTAGCATATCCTCAAGGGTTTGGATAGTCCGTTTAGACTGCCCATTTGTTTGAGGATGATACGCCGAACTGATGTTCAGTCTTGTTCCCATAGCTTCATGGAACTTCTTCCAAAAGCTCGAAGTAAAACAAGTATCTCTATCAGACACGATTGATAATGGTACTCCATGCTTAGCCATATCTTCTTTTATGAACACATTTGTTAACGTTTTTGACGAGATGGCCTCTCGTATAGGCAGTAAGTAAGCACTTTTCGTTAGACGGCCCACAACCACCCAAATGGTATCATGATGCTTAGCTGTATAGGGTAGCTTAGTTAGAAATCCATGGTGGTGTGTTCCCATTTCCATTCTGGTATCTCTAATGGCTGCATCTTCCCATAAGGTTTCTGGTGCTCTGCCTTGACTTGCAAACAAGTTAAGCACTTACTGACATAATATACTACGTCATTCTTCATACCTAGCCACATGTAGTCTCTCTTAAGATCCTGATACATCTTCTTGGATCCCGAATGAATCGATTATCTCGACTTGTGAGCTTCGTCTAAGATTTGACCTCTAAGATTTCCATGGCGTGGAATCCACATGCGGTCAAACCTAGTCTTAACACCATGAGTGTTGTCCATCAGCTCGTCTTGCTGTTCGAAAATTCTCTTTTTCTTCATTAACCCTTCATCTGTAAGCACCTCAGATTGTTCCTTGATGATTTCTTCAAAGAGATCTGAGTTAATGATCAACTTATACGACTTCACTGTTACAATGACTTCTTCATTCTTTCAACTTAGCGCGTCGGCAACCACATTAACCTTACCCGGATAGTACTTGATATCACAGTCATGGTCCTTTTTCAACTCTAATCATCTTATCTGCCTCATGTTCAACTCCTTCTGCTCGAAGAAGTACATTAAACTCTTATGGTCTGTATAAAGAGTACACTTAGTACCATGCATATAATGTTTCCATATCTTAAGAGCATGCACTAACGTTCTAGTTCTAAATCATGCGTTGGGTAGGTACTCTCGTGAACCTCTAAATGTTTGAATGTATAAGCTATAACCTTACCTCATTGCATTAACACAGTCCCTAATCCACGATGTGAGGCATCGGTACAAACAACCAAATCGAGTATGCACACAGCCCGAAAACATACAAAGAAGTGGGGCTAGAAACTCACCTATAAACGGTTCCTCTCTAAATTTACTGTTATGCCCTTCTTGAGCTCTGATGGTTAGTTAATTTGTATGCGTTTTAGTTCGTTTATTTATTAGTTTTAATTGTTTATTGTAGGAACTTCGATACTTCATACGTGTCTGTTTTATTTCGGGTCATATACATTAAAGCTGCTAATTTGGATCTGTTGAGGCACGAGATGAAGACCTGGGACATCCAGCATGCAAAACGAGAAGACAAAAGAAGTTTGCTAGTGACATGGCCCATCGCGATACGCGATGGGCAGGCTTGAAGACCCATTGCTTATCGCGGTGGGTATTAAATGAAAGTTTGACCAGGGCCCAACGTGATACGCGACGGACCACCGAAGAACCCATCGCGTATCGCGATGGGTAGTGCTGACGGGAAAGTTAGGGTTTATATAAATTATATCATAACACAACCCCATCTTCACACACTTCGAGGCAGGCGATTTCTAGAGCTCAAGAAGGCCGATTCCACCATACCGGAACATACCTAGACCACCTACATGCTCTATATCATCTATATTGAAGATTCCATGATGCCGAGATGCGACTAAACTCTTAGAATCTCACCCGGGAATGTAAAGTTTGTAACGAATTCAGTTTTCTGAAGTAACAAAGAACGTTTATGTATAATTGTTTATTGTTAATCTATGATTATTGATGTTTAGTATTTCTGTGTGTTTAATCGGTTTAGGTTTATGTTGATCTGAACGATTAGTTACCAGTTGCTATAATAATTGATTATAGGGTTGTTTTATTAGGTTGAATACAATAAAGCATATAATTGCCCTTAACTGAGTCACACTGGTAGGGACTGTTTGATAACCAGCGCCCTGTGTAAAGCGATTATTGATGCCTAAGGTTTTGTCTAGTTGATCAGTCTATAGTTAACCGTTAATGATTAATCTGTTAGGTTGCATGAGATTACTGTAAGTTACCTACTTGAAGTCCCGGGTGTGATTTTCTTTTATTAATTGATTGAAACTTGTTTACTTGTTCGATTGCTTAATTCTAAATTCAAACTATTTGCTTGTGTGATCAGCACTAAAATTTGCTACTTCATAATATTGAACTTGTTACACGAATTGCATTGACCACATACTCCTGGTGGATACGATACCTTACTTATCCTAGCTACTTAGATTAATTAGTTTTTTGGATGACTCGAACGACGATCATCAAAATGGCGCCGTTGGCGGGGAGTTAGTGCGCTTAGTGTTTTTTGTGTTGTTTGATTTTTGTGTTTAATTTTAATTTTAGTCTTAATCTTAGTTTTCAGTTTTTAGTTTAAATTTTATTTTTCCATTTTACGCGGGGTGTGTTGTTTGTGCAGATAACAGGTTTATGCACACCCACCACTCGGGCAGATAGTCACCGCTAGTTTTCGAGCCCGAAATTGAGAGATTAACTTGGCAGAACCGAGCTCAGAACAGAACCTCAGAAATGGAAGATCAAGACTAGAACTAGAACCAAGACCAAAACTAAACCCAAAACCAGAATGAAAACCAGAACCAAGACCCACAGCCACTCCCAGAAAATAACGCGTTTCACCCAGATAACATACCTCCACCACCAAATTTCAATAACCGAAACAACAAGAAAAACTCAGCTCATTTTTCTAGAACCCAAAACCGAAATCGAAACCTTGATCAGGCTGAACCTTCAGTCCCACATAACACCCCTAATTGCAGATTTTGGGTTACTCTTGATGATGGTCATCCTAGCATCCCGACAGAAGATGAAGAAGAGGGGGAAGAGAATGATGTGAACAAAGGTTTGGAAGTTGAGAACGAGATTAACTAGTGGGTTAGAAGGAATCAGGTAGTTGAGGCAGAGAACAAGGGTTTAGAGATGAAAAATGAGGGGATTGACAATTGGGATGAGGAGGTGGAAGAACCAGTAAATCAGAGACGGGGTGATGCGTTAACAGGAACAGAGGAGGAAATGATAATGGTCGGAACAGAGTTAACCGGGCAGAAAGGCCCGATAGAGTTCGAAATATTCAGGTGAACAGGGGTGGTTTGGCAAATCCTAGGGGGGCGAAGGAGGATTTTTGTAGCCCCGGTTCAGGGTGTTAACAGTCGGTTCAGACCGGCTATCTCATATGGAGCATCCCCGTTGGTTCCACAGGTACGAGTGCCGGGACAATAGACTTTTAAGTCCCGGCCATCATACATTAACATCATACCGCATTTTCATGGGATGTCCTCTGAGGACCCGTATTCTCATTTGACCGTTTTTCGGCTATTTTCGGGTCAATTGGTGACGGTACTTATGATCAGGACGAGGTTCGGTTGCGGTGGTTCCAGGGACGAAAAAGAGTAAGGGTGGGGATATTTGATGTTGTCTAAAGTATTCATATTATTATATAATATTTCCTACACTTTTAAATAATTTTGAGCTAGTGTTTATTAAATAATACTCCTAAATGGTTCATATGTTTATTTAATGGTTTCAAGAGACACGAGCTATGTTGGATACAAAGATTTTACTAGAATATGATATATTATTTATGTGTCATGGAGATTTAATATGAAGAGAAAATACTAATTTACAATAAAAAAAAGGTGTTGTGGTAAAGTTAAATAAACGAATGCCATCAAATAGAAAAGTAAATAAAATGAATGAATTTATTAAATCTTATTTGATATCTCTTTTTACATGCAGGCGACGAAATTAATTCAAAGTGTTGATGATTCGTGGGCCCCACGAAGAAATTAAGAGCAATACAATGAATGGAATAAAAAAGAAGTTTTAGTGTTTTGTTGGTTTGTACTACGTTTAAAAGAGGAAGCCCACAATAGCATCCAAACAAATTATGGCCACTCATATTTAAAATGGCCCATGTGATCATGGAGGAGGTCGGCGTTTGAATCAAGAAAAGAAACAAAAAAAATTAACCCGACGGCGGAGAGGGATCGTGGAAGAGAAGAAGTAAAGGAGGAATCAACTTGGTTCGAGTGGAGAGCGTCCGGGTTCAACACCTACTCATCCATGTATCATTATTAGTCGGTTTGACTTTATTGTTTTCTTTATGAATTCAATTTTTGAACCTTATTTATTTGGTTTGTTCTGGAGTATGGTTGTTGGTTAAACCCTTAAACTACCTAGGTTGAGATGAATATTGATTTTGTTTGACGGGTTATTTGGTTTTTATTGATCACATGACCTATTATTATTGAAAATCTTTATTTAATTCGATCTTTGATGTGTTAAAATATTGTTCTTATATAATTATTGCTTATTGATTTCACGTATTACGTTGATTGATTGATTGTGTGTCGTTCGATTAGGGTTCTACGTTTAAGTCATAGACTTGGTGTTTTTGATCTCGTTGTGGTTAGTACTACCATAGGAATTTTTAGTGCAGTAAATTATTAAAATTTAATATGTTCACCTTCCTTGCGACCGAGAGGTAATAGGGAGTCGGTTTGTCTCGTATCTTTATTCGGTTAGGTTAGAATTGCGCAAGAGCGAGTTTTGGTCTTGTCTGGTTTAGTTTTGCGTGCAAATAAGTGTCTTAGATCGGGTTAGATTTTGTTACCTCTTTATCCCTAGAATTTCTAGTACAATTTTAAGCGGGTTTTGTGTCGTTGAGTCTGAGAGGAGATGCGTCATTAGGTTACCTTAGTAATCTTTATCCCGGTGCATTTATTCAATCTTCTTAGAATTGTGAGGCTTAGTTGGTGAGACCGAGAAGTGATCTAGCGAACTTTAATAAACCTTAGTTGATTATTTTAAGATCCTGGTGTCGTGTGATTAGATTCCGTTAGCCGTTGAACTATCAATAGGATTCTTGCCTAGGTAGTCGTTTCTTCATTTTTGTTAAGAGCTTCGTTAGCGTCGTTAAGTTTTCCAGTTAGTTTCGTTAAGTTAAGTTAGTTTTAAATTAATTAAATTAAAAATAAAATAAAATATTATTCTTAAGTGAGTCTTAGTTAGGGTTTACTGATAATGTCAGTGAAATTCTTTCGGGTTCCCTTCCACCCAAGCTACAAGATCCGGGAACGCACATTATACCCATTCAAGTGGGTGATTTTAAAATGACTCGGGCGCTTCTAAATCTTGGAGCTAGCATTAGTATTCTCCCGGGAAGTCTGTACGATCAGTATGACTTTGGTCCGCTTCGAGCAGTCTCTAGTACGGTTGTCTTAGCCGACCAGACACCGAAACTTCCCCGGGGGATACTGACTGACGTTGTCGTCAAGGTGGAAGTTTTTGTTTTCCAGTTGAATTTTTGGTCCTCGATTATGTTTCGGGTGAAAGGACCAAACAGCCCACGGTATCCTCGGTAGAACATTTTTGGCTACCGCAAATGCCAACATTAACTATAGAATTGGTACTGTTGACATGGCATTTAGTAACTATAAGTTGAGGATTAATGTTTTAACGCATGGAAATAGTTCTCCGGTCGATGACGAGTGCTTCATGGCTGATGTCATTGACGAGTGCATCCCGCTATATGACTCTGTCGTCAGCACAGATGCCACATTGGAGACGTGTTTTTTGTTTGACAGGCTATATGTGGAAACAAACAAGTTGTTAGAAGAGGAGGAGAAACAGCTGGAAATTGCAGCTGTGCGAGGAGAACGTCCCCCATGGTCAGTTCAACTGGAACCACTTCCTGAGAAAATCAATACCAGGTTGAATCCGTCACTGCAGGAAGCACCAAAAGTCGAGCTGAAGGAGCTCCCAACGCATTTAAAATATGCTTTCCTTGGTAAGAATGATACTTTGCCTGTTATTATAGCTTATTGTGACAATCGTCAATTTCAGGTTAACTCCGTTAACTCAACTCCGTCAATTCAAACTTAAGATCATTGAATCTATAACGCACACTTCATTACATTTAAACTAGGGTTTAAATGACGCTTAACACTTACTACATGTGTAGTCTTTCGGGAATTGCACCGAAACGCAAACGAGTTGACGCAAATGATTGGTGAATAAACGAAAAACGTCAAAACAATAATTATGTGATAATTATGTGTTAGACTTATGTGTTATGTGATAACATCGTTATAAACGTTAACTCAATGTACTAGAACTAGTTAGTTAAGCTAGAAAAGCAACAATCGAAAGTTGAGGGACTTGAGTGTAACATATTATTATTATAAATAATACTAAACATAAACCCTAACTCACTTTTCTTTTCCTTTTCCTCTACCCCGATCGCGACCGGCAGCCCCTTTACCCCTCATCTTTGCGATCGGCAGCTCACACGCACCCACATATCACCTCGTTTTGATATTGTTCGTCATAATCGGAGCATCCTACACTCGTTTCTAAGCACCCCTCACGTTTCCCTTGGTTTATTTCTGCGTTTTAAGGTATAAATATGAAACCCTAACTATTGAATATCATATTAAGTGTTCTTATGATTGATTATGTATTGGTTGTTGATATTGAGGATCATATGTGATTTTGAACGGTGAAAGATTGATGAATCGTTGATTGTTTGTAAACCCTAGAGGGTTGCTACTGATTTTCTATGATTAATTATGTGTATTACATGTTTTGGGTTATGTCGTATGCTTAGGATGCATGTTAGATGATTGTTTAGGCTTGCTGAGTTTTTGACAGCAGCGATTGTTAAGATTGAATGATGTGTAACTTGTTGAATATAAAAGCAAACTGAGCAAATTATGAGTCTACAAGGTAGTACTCTGAGTCTAGTTTTCAGAAAGTCCAACCACGCCAAATTTCGAGGTGTTTTGGTTGGTCAAACTATTTAATTGTGATTAAAGGTCAAAACTGGTACTGGACAGATTGTAAGTTATGTTTAGACGACTGTAAATAAATGTTAATGTGGAAATTGGTTGAGGTTGTTAACACTACAGGGTACTTTGTTGAGTCTAGTTTTCATAAAGTCCAAACTTGTAATTTTTGGACAAGTAAAGGTTAACTTTTATGATTTTACAAAAACGTTGTGCAAAGCTGAGCTGTTAGACCTGCTGTTAGGTTGTTTTGTAAATGTTATATCTCATGAACTACGAGACCAATTGGGTTGGTTCTACTTCTGGAAGTTGACTCATTGAGTTAGGAACCTAACCCAAGTGGTCTTACATTTATTGGATTTTTCGTTTAACGGGAATTGCAAATAACATTCTGTTGCGCATGAATTTGATTGTTATGAGTTTGCTGTAATGATTTGATGATTGTGAGAAAACTATCTGGAATAAAAATATAATAAAATATGTTCTGGAAACCTAAGACATATATGCTTCTGTGATGATTTTTGGTAAATTAATTGAGATGCTATGATTGGTGGAATAGTACAATCTTTCAAGTAGAATTTCTGTATCGGTGAAACTAGCTGCTGAGTTTTGTGAAAATGCATGAAACATGATACTTGCTAATTTATTATCGTGTTTTGACCAAATTGCCCTTGAGGGGAATGATTGCAAGTTAATTGTCATGTTTTGACCAAATTGCCCTTGCGGGGAATAATAGCAAATTGATTGTAATGATTTGACCAAATTGCCCTCGTGGGGAATAGTTGCTAGTTAATTGTTATGTATTGACCAAATTGCCCTTACAGGGAGTAATTGCTAGTGATGTACTTTATGAATACGTGACACGTAAATAATTGCTTACACATGTAACGTATCACAAATACACTTGTTAAAGTCACACACGATTCACAAACGAAACACGAAACATGTTACGTGCATAGGTATTATGTGCCGGGTCTAGAGACTCGATAATATTCCGACACTTAGAAAAATCTCTTTGTTGTTTTAGAACGCTAGAGAGGGTTTTTCTGTGACGCGCATCTTGGTGATTTAATTTGTGAATTTCTTCGCAAACAGTGAGTTTCACTTTCCCATTTTAAATTGTTTTTAAACGCTTTTCACTTGGAGGAGATAACATACTCCGAAACGCATTTAAGATTTTGTTAATATAGATTATATATCACTTGTAAAGACTAAGTGGCAAACGCAATAACTAAAGTCCTTCATAACATCGAACCGGTTAATATTTGGATAATAGCGAGTCACTGTTGAGTAGTACTACTGGGTTTGACAAACCCCACCCAACGCTAAACTCGACTGGAGGTCGAGCGGGTGTAATCTTGGCTAAACACATACCATGGTCTGGATGACCTGGTGGCAAGGCAAATGATAAACAGTCAGCTTCGGTGTCGAACACTTAGTGATACTTGTTTTATAGGCTAGCTACCTATAGATATATAATTGACATAACACTATCTGGTAACGCAAAACGCTGTAACGCAAAACGCTGTAACGCAAAACGCTGAACGCAAAAGCTAGACATTTATTTTTATATAACTTGTGAACTCACCAACCTTGTGTTGACACTTTTAGTATGTTATTCTCAGGTAGCCGAGGCGGGCGCGCGGTTTAGGAACATGCATTGCTTGAACATTTTTAACTATGCAAACTTATTTTTAAACTGTTATCATTGGGTTTTAAGTCGTCCTGGGTGACGTAACATTGTCTGCTATGGTTTTACGCTTCCGCATTTAACTACTCGTAAATGTTTTCATGGTTTTGAAACTTTGTTTTATGGTTTGATTATAACTAATGATTCCGATCCTGTTAGTTCACACCCTCTGACGGTAAAACTCCGTTAGTGGATTTTGAGGGTGTGACAGATTGGTATCAGAGCTAACGGTAAGACTATAGTAACGACTCATGTACTTGCGGGATGTAAGTTAAAACTGTCAGGTCATGTTTTCGATATTGACCTTATTCCTTTTTCACTTAGTAGTTTCGATGTCGTGGTCGGCATAGACTGGTTATCCGAGAACCGAGCGGAGATTATATGTCACGACAAGATAGTCCACATTACTACCCCTTCCGGCGAGATCATTTCGATCCGAGGTGAGAGAAGCGGCATGACCACCAGCGTCATTACCCTTATGAAGGTGCAGAAGTACCTACGAAAGGGTCATCCGGCAATTTTGGCGCAGATTGTTGAGAAACCCGCGGAGGAGAAGCGAATTGAAGATATACCGATTGTGCGAGATTTTCCGGAAGTTTTCCCGGAGGATTTGCCTGGACTCCCTCCTATACGACAAGTCGAATTCCAAATCGAGTTGACACCCGGTGCAGCACCCATAGCACGAGCCCCGTATCGGCTCGCACCGGCGGAGCTTCAGGAGTTGTCCACTCAGTTGCAGGATTTATTGGATAAAGGTTTTATCCGACCTAGCTCATCACCATGGGGAGCCCCTGTCTTATTTGTCCGAAAGAAAGACGGGACTTTCCGCATGTGCATCAACTACCGGGAGTTGAACAAGGTGACGGTCAAGAACCGTTATCCTTTACCCCGAATTGATGATTTGTTTGACCAGCTTCAAGGATCGAGTTATTACTCGAAGATCGATCTGCGATCTGGTTACCACCAACTGAGAGTGCGCGAAGAAGATATCTCAAAGACGGCTTTCAGAACACGGTATGGTCACTACGAGTTTTCGGTTATGCCTTTTGGCCTAACCAACGCACCAGCCGTATTTATGGATCTCATGAATCGAGTATGCAAGGCGTACCTCGACAAGTTTGTGATTGTTTTCATTGATGATATTCTCGTCTACTCCAAGAACGAGGCTGACCACAAAGAGCACTTGAGGTTAATTCTGGAATTGTTGAAGAAGGAACAATTGTATGCTAAACTCTCGAAATGTGAGTTTTGGCTTCGCGAGGTTCACTTTTTAGGACATGTGATCAACGAGAACGGTATCCATGTCGATCCCGGTAAGGTAGAGGCCATCAAAAACTGGGAAGCACCTAAGACTCCGACTGAGGTGCGGCAATTCCTAGGACTGGCCTGCTACTACCGACGTTTCATCGAGGGATTTTCAAATATTGCTCAACCCCTCACCGCTTTGACTCACAAAGGCACTAAGTACAATTCGGGTGACGCGCAAGAATCCGCTTTTCAACTGTTGAAAACCAAACTCTGCAGCGCCCCTATTCTAGCCCTCCCCGACGGAACGGGAAAACTTCGAGGTACATTGTGACGCATCGATACAAGGACTCGGTTGTGTGCTGATGCAACTCGAGAAGGTTATAGCTTATGCCTCTCGACAACTACGGGTTCACGAGAAGAACTACACGACCCATGATTTGGAACTCGGAGCTGTGGTTGTTGGTGCATAGATGTCAGTAGTTCATATGTATAAAGTCTGTAATCGAGTCGGTAATATTGTTTATATAATTGTTTGTGTAACAGCGAAGTTGTTGACAAGTTCGCTTAGGCGAACTTGTTAACCAAGCGAAGTTGTTGACAAGTTCGCCTACGCGAACTTGTTCAACGAGCGAAGTTATTGACAACTTCGCCTGAGGCGAAGTTGTCGTGTATTTAAGTAACCTACGGGTTACTGTTTAGGGTTCGGTTTTTTAGAGAGTTTGTTTCTGTAATCGTGATAGCTGTGATCATTTCACGTGTCAAGTGTCTGTAATAGACGTGGTTAGAGTTATAATATAACGTGGTTTCGTTTGTATCGTGTGTTCGTGTGTTAACTATTCTACGCTCGTATCTACCCACGCAGGGATTCCGCACCTGCGTAGATAGCGATATCCCGTGTACGATCCGTCCGGGAACCTTCAATTGGTATCAGAGCTTAGGCTCGATTGTGAGGTTCGGGATTTCACGCGGGTGTAGAAAACGTCTCGTTTGACCTATTCGCGGGACGCGTTTTTGTTGGGATTGTGTTATACTCACCTTATACAGTCTTATTCAAGCCATAACACCGACCGGAAACTGCTAAATCGTCGAAAACAGATCTGAATATTTTCAGTGTTCTTCGGGCGAAGTTGCTGTTCTTCAGGCGAAGTTGCCGTCACTGGAAGTAGGGTTTCGGCGAAGATATAAGGCTAAGCGAAGTTATCCACAACTTCGCCTACCTCATAAGTTCGCCTAAGCGAAGTTATCCTCAACTTCGCTTACCTCCTTAGTTCGCTTACCTTAAGCGAAGTTATTCTCAACTTCGCCAAGTCACGCGAATTTAAGAATTTTCCAGCGAAGTTAACACTTAAGCGAAGTTATTCTTAACTTCTCCTATAGTACTGTTAGGAAGAATTTTTTGAATTTTCGGGTTTTTCTTGTTTTCGCGAAGATGTCGCCGATTAACATCTCAGAGTTAGTCAAAATGGAAGTTGAAGCGGGGTCGGCTACTAAGGCCCCAAGGTTGATGAAAGGAACTGACTTTGTGGCGTGGAAAGATAGATTCATTCAGTATATTAAATACCAGGATGCAAAGATGTGGGTGTGCATCCAGGATGGATATATCCCACCGACAATGGAGTACGAAGGTCGTGATGTGGTTAAGAAGTACAGCAAGATGGAGGAAGAAGAGAAGAAAATGTATGAGGCCGAGAGCAAGGCCCGTGCTGCAATTACTATGGCTCTTCCTCAAGAGGTTCTCCATACATTCCGGAAGTACACTTCTGCACGAGAGCTTTGGAATGCTCTTGAGAATAGATTCGAAGGGAACGTGGGTATTCGTGCCTCGAAGATTAAGCTGTTAAAGACCCAGTTCTCTGTTTTCAAGTATTTGAAGAACGAATCGCTCGATGATATTATCACCCGATATTATCATCTAATGACAGAGCTGAACAACTATTCAATTGCTTACAGAGAGGAGGAAATAGTTGAGAAGCTTCTCGATGCTCTCCCACCGAAGTGGGAAATGTATACTGTTCTAATGAGGGAAGACAAAGACTTTCCTAATTTCGACTTGGAGATAGCAGTAAACAAGCTCAGAACCTTTGAGCTTAATATGGTTCGTAAAGAAACACCAACGGATCAGGTTCAAGACCCTGGTATGTATGGTGCCAAAGTTAACTCAGGCTCAAGTTCGAAGCCTGACTCTGCTGCTTACTACTCCAAAGGAGAGTCTGGTTCTGACTCTTCTCATGAAGGAAATGTGTCTGTAAACATGAACGGTGATGTTTGCTTCGTTGCTGGAGGATCAAGTGCTTCGAAACCTCAAGCATCCACAAGTAGTTTCTCTCCCAGTGCTTTAAGCAATAACTATTCCAAGATGCCAATGAGTGTCAAATCTGCTGAAGAGCAGTTTGCAGTCTATGCATCTTTTATTGCTTCTTACGAGAACTACATACAAGGGAAGATTGTGGACCCTGCTGTTTTGGAAGAAGACTATGACCAGATCGATCCTGATGATCTGGAAGAGATGGATCTGCAGTGGCAGATGGCGATGATAGTCAGAAGAGTGAAGCGTTTCATGAAGAAGACTGGCAGAAAGTTCGTAGGTGGAAAGCCAGGATTTGACAAGTCAAGGGTGAGGTGTTACAATTGCCAACAGAATGGACACTTTGCAAAGGAGTGCACTAATGCACGGGTTGAACGTAGTCAGGGGAGGACTACACAGCAAAGTGGGAATAACAATGGGAATAATGCCATGATGTCTGATGCTAGTGAATACAATTGGAACATGTTCTCTGGAGAACTCTTTGAGAAGGCTCACATGGCGAAGGTTGCAGCTGAAGAATGTATGAAAGCTGCTGAAAATGAAGAAGCATTTATGGCTGATGATCAGAACACCGAGGTATGTACTAAACCTATCTGTACTAAGTGTGAGAACTTGTCTGAACAGTTTGCAACAATTACTAATCAGTATGTTAAATTGGATGCCGAATTTAAAACCTTGAAAGAAGATCATCATTTTACAAAGACAAGAGAAAATAATTATAGAATAAAAATTAAAGCTTGTGAAAAAGACATTAAAAGTTTAAAAACAAAATTAGCTGAAAAATTGATGTGATCGATCTAAGCTACGAGGTTTTAGAAGAAAAAACCAAATTAATCGCTGAAAAGGAAAAACAGATTGCTGACCACCAGGTAAAAGTGGTGGAACTAAATAGGAAACTGGAGCAATTCCGGAATTCCTCTGCTATTCTTGATCACCTCGTCAGTGATCAAGGTTCCTCACCTAAAATGGGAGGAATTGGTTACCATGAGGTTCCACCACCATATAACCATAATTATACTTTCAATCCTAGTGTTCATGAATCTGTTAATTTTGTAGCTGATCAGACAGGTACTGCTAAGGAAACTGGTAAAGTACCGGAAGTTAGTAAAGGCGAAACAAGTTCGCCTGTCTCAAAAATTAAAATTTCAAGTCCATTCTCATCTGATTCGGATAAGTCATCCGAGTCGGGTAAGACAAAAGAGAAGGAAGTATTTCCCACTAGTGGAGAAAAGGTTAAATCAACTCAAAAGAGTACTCCACTCAACCCATATGTCCCACCTTATGTGAGACGTACGGGTGGTAATACTGCCTCCACATCTAAAACATCTGCTGAAAAGAAAGCTGAATATAGATGTTGTTTTAGATGTAATCAAACGGGGCACCTTGTTGCTGATTGCCCTCTGAAGCAGCGTTTCAGAGAGGTGAGGCCCTCAAAAACTGAGACTAAGGTTTTTAGTAATCGTTTAAATGTTAAAAATGAAAACCATTCAAATTTGAGATATAATACCGGTTTTCAAAGAAACACATCTCGTTTTCACACTACTAATAACCAAACCAACTGCTATAATTCTTTTAATTCTCTTAATGTTCATCGGTTTGGTTGGCCTCACTATCAGTTACCAAGGAGGTATCCTGTTAGGACTCGTGAAAATTTTTCTAATGCTAACTATGGTCAGTCAAGGTGTGTGAGTTCTGATAAGAAGGTTAGTCGACCCAAGACCAAGAGGTCTTGGGTCCCCAAATTTTAATAATCTTTTTGTTTGTGTAGGAACAGTTGAACAGGGCGTCCAAGAATCTTTGGGTTGTGGACAGCGGCTGTTCCCGGCACATGACTGGTAACAAGAATTTGTTACAAGATTTAAAACCTGTTCAAGGGGCAAGAGTCAGTTTTGCTGGTGAGAGTGGTGGCAGAATAACTGGAAGGGGTACGGTAACTAACGGGAAAATGACGTTAGAAAATGTGAATTTTGTTGAAGAACTTAAGCACAATCTGCTGAGTGTGTCGCAGATTTGTGATAAAGATTATACCGTACACTTCACGAAAACTGATGCGATTGTGTTGAAGCCTGGATTTCATATACCAGAGGAGTGGATAGTAATGAAGGCCCCACGTGATCGAAATACGTATATGATGGATTTAAGTTCAACTGAAATGTCAACGGAAGAATCGTGCCTTTTGACGAAAGCAAGCGAATCGGAATCTGAACTATGGCACAGGAGAATGGGACACATTCATCTTCGGAAGATGAACCATATTGTCAGACATGGGCTTGTGTTGGGTGTTCCCTTAAAAAGTTTCAATTTTGAAGACAAATGTCTTGCGTGCAAAAAGGGAAAGCAGCACAAGAAGTCCCATCTCACCAAGAAAGTAAATTCAATTGCTAGTACACTAGAGCTGCTTCACATGGATCTCTTCGGTCCTGTGAATGTAAGAAGTCTAGGTGGTACAACTTATTGCTTGGTGATTACTGATGACTACTCACGATACTCGTGGGTATACTTCCCGAAATCAAAGGACGAAACGGCTCAACTGGTGAAGAATCTGATTACCAAAGTTGAGAACATTATGGATAAACGAGTAAAGTTCATCAGAAGTGACAATGGTTCCGAGTTTAAAAATTTTGAAATGGAGATCTTCTGTCTTTCAAGAGGGATTGAACACCAATTCAGCGCTCCGTATACTCCGCAACAGAATGGAGTGGCTGAAAGGAAGAATAGAACTTTAATAGAAGGAGCCAGAACTATGCTGGCTGATTCGAAGCTTCCGGTGGTGTTCTGGGCTGAAGCTGTTTCTACAGCTTGCTATGTCCTGAATAGAGTGTTAACGGTAAAAAGACTTAATAAAACATGCTACGAGCTTATGCATGGGAGAAAGCCCAATTTGTGTGGGCTTGAAGCTTTCGGGTCCCCGTGTTCAATTTTAAAGGCACATTCAAAGTTTGGTGAAGCAGCCGATGAAGGAATCTTAGTCGGCTATGAAGTTGGGACTCCCAACAGGCGTGTCTTTAATACAACGAACGGCAAGGTTGAAGTGGTATGTAACACCGACATTACGAGTTACAGATCGCCAAGACCTAGCATCGGACCTCCTGGGATTTTCGACTATGATAGGCTCTTCAAGTCTTTTAACATACCTGATTTGGTTCGTACAGAAGAAGAAGAACGTGTTGCTACGAAGATGATTCTTGATGAGGAGGAAAATTTGGCACATTGACAGCTATTTGATGATTGTCAACCTTCCTCATTAAATTCTATCGGTTCCCCTGCTGTCTCTCCTGAAGAAGAGTTTATTAATCCTTTTCACTCTCAGCCAGAAACAACCATTGATGAGCTCTCTACTAATTTAGAAGATAAATTGCATGTCGATGCTGTGCCGACCACGAGAATTCACAAAGATCACCCTCTGGAGAATGTTATAGGTGATGTGTCATCCAGTGTACAAACCAGAAGTAGCTTGAATCAACACACCTGTGTTTATACAAGCATTAAGGAAACGGGTATAATGAACGAATGTTTGTACTCATGCTTTATTAGCCAGATTGAACCGAAAAATTATCAAATGGCTCTTAAGGACAGCTCGTGGGTCGAGGCAATGCAGGAAGAGTTGGCTCAATTTAAGAAGATGGAAGTTTGGACTTTGGTTGAAAAACCAAGGAATGTGCATGCGATAGGCACAAAGTGGGTGTTTAAGTGCAAGAGAGATGAAAAGGGGATTATAATAAGAAACAAGGCGAGACTGGTCGTTAAAGGATTTAATCTGCAAGAGGGGATAGACTATAATGAAGTGTTTGCTCCGGTGGCCAGGTTGGAAGCGATAAGATTGTTTTTGGCGTTTGCTGCTTTCAAGAAGATGAAAGTGTTTCAGTTGGACGTGAAGAGTGCGTTCCTCAATGGGAAAGTTGATGAGGTTGTGTATGTTGAGCAACCTCCGGGTTTTCCTGACCCAGACTTTCCTGATCACGTATACAAGTTGAGCAAGGCACTGTATGGATTACATCAGGCACCTCGTGCCTGATATTCAACGTTATCGGACTACTTGCTAGAGAATGGTTTTGAAAGGGGTTTGATCGACAGTACTTTGTTTGTGAAGAGAGATGGAAGTGACTTCCTGCTAGTTCAAGTCTACGTGGATGACATCATATTTGCTGCATCAAGAGTCTCCATGTGTCAGGATTTTGAGGCCGTTATGAAGAAAAGATTTGAGATGAGTGCAATGGGTGAACTAACGTTCTTTTTAGGTTTGCAGGTTGATCAAAAGAAGGATGGGATGTTCATTCATCAAACAAAATATGTTCATGATGTCCTCAAGCGTTTCAAGATAGAGGACTCTTCTCCATTTTACACTCCAATTTGCGTCAACCACAAGTTGGGAGCTGAAGTAGACGGTGACGCAGATGTGGACCCAACTCAGTATCGGGCTATAATAGGTTCTTTGATGTATTTAACTGCTTCTTGGCCTGATATAATGTTTGCTGTTTGTCTTTGTGCTCGTTTTCAGGCAAACCCAAAGGAATCTCACATGAAGGGTGTGAAGAGGATTTTGCGGTATCTCAAAGGCAAGCCGAAGCTAGGGTTGTGGTACCCGAAGGGAGGAGACGTGGAACTGGTTGCGTATACGGATTCTGATTATGGAGGGTGCAATCAGAGTCGGAAGTCGACTACAGGAGGATGTCAGTTTCTCGGTGGAAGATTAGTTTCCTGGCAGTGCAAGAAACAGACATCAGTCGCAATCTCAACGTGCGAAGCTGAATATATGGCAGCATCCAACTGCTGCTCTCAGGTTTTGTGGATTCAGCAACAATTGCGCGACTATGGTCTGAATTTCTTACTCACTCCTATTTTAATTGATAACACTGCTGCCATCTCAGTAATTAACAATCCCGTAAAACATAGTAAAACTAAACATATTGACATTCGTCATCATTTCATACGGGATTGTGCTGAGAAGAAACTGATTAAGGTCGAAAAGGTCGATACGCTAGAAAATTTCGCTGATTTATTTACAAAAGAGTTTGATAAATCCAGATTTCAAAACCTAATTGAGCTGAACGGGATGATCAATCCCGAGTAACCATGTTTTTATAGTGTTTATTTGAAAAAAAAAAAAAAAAAAGAAAAAAACGTCACTATTGCTTAAAATTAGTCGGTTACCTCAGTTTGATGGACATATCCTCGGATATGTTTTGGTCCTCGTTTCTACTTAGAGAATGAGGGTCGCCATTAACCAGATGACTGAAAGTGACCGGGGCGGTTATGATGTGTTTTCTTTCTGTCGCTGAAAATTAGTCGGTCATACTTAGTTAGAAGGACACATACTTGTATGTGGTCGGTCCAGTTGATCCATTGGATCTTCAGGATTGCCGTTTACCTGAAGGCTTTGAAGTGATCGGGGCGATTGAAGTCAAAAATTTTTTTCCAGGGAAATGAAATTACTTTTCAAGTCTGTTACTTCGTAAGAAGTTCGTTAGCTATGTTAAACGGAAAATTGATCTAACCTTGGAAAATGATATATATACTGATTGTGTGTGCTTAACTAGTGAAGTTATTAGGCTTAAAAGGCTTTAGGACAATCATTGTATGTCATGGTAACTTTTTATGGTGTGTAAAAGTAGATGTGATACAAACTAATTTTACTTGATTTTACGTGGAAACTCCTTAAGAGTTTTGCGTGTCTTCATATATATCTTTTCGAATGATAGGCAGAAAAGCGATTACCCAGTCATACACGAGCCCATGTGTGTTCTGATTCCCGTGAAGAAAGCGTTTCAAGACACTGCAGTGATCCAGATTCGGGACTTGCAGTTAATTTCTACTTTGAAGTCTATGTTGTTGAAAAAAAAAAAAAAAAAAAAAAAATTGGAGTTATTGTAACATATTAGTGATCATAAAATCAAGACTTCTCTATCTTAGAGCAAGAAGAAGAACGGGAAACAGAAGGAGAATACATACAAGTTAATCAGACACTATGGGTCGAAGTCAACTCGGGGTGACTTGGGGAAAGCCAAATACGCTTTGAGGATAGATAGGAGGCATCAATATTTCTGAGTTGTTGCCCACTTAAATTTTAAGGATTAATTGAACCTAACTCGTATCACAGAAACGATGAAAACCACTTTAAGTTATACCTGCTTACAACCTGTCTCTATATGTCATAATACAGCTAAAAACGGATCTATGTGACAGTCACGTAGTTAGTATGATTCCTGTTCGGATCTTTTCTAAAACATAGCTGTCCCTACCTAGACTGAAATTTGATCCCTTATTCGTAAAATTTTTATAAGTTTTCCTATTTTTGTAGTTGTATTATTTTATAACTGGTTACTTAGACATGATCATTTTTGTTTAACTCTTTTTGGAAGTTTCAAATGTGAATTGCAAAATGTTCAAACTTAAAGGTTTGATTTTGAAATTATAGGCGAAGTAGTTGAATCAGGCGAACTTGTGCATAACTTCGCCTAGGCGAAGTTATCCGTAACTTCGCCTGAACTACACTGACCCTATATAAGGATTTATAAACAGTGAAAATCATTATTTTCAAAATATCCAGCGAACTTAACCTCAGTTTTTCCGGCGAACTTATCATCTTTTTCGATTTCGATCTTCGATTCCAGTTTCTATTATCAGTTGAGGGTACGTGTTGTCGATATACCTCACAAACATGTTCTTTCATGGTCGTTTTTACCCGGTTCGAGACCTCGGGTCGTCGGACCTTCAAAATCGAAACTTTCAAAACTTGTGTTAACGTGTGCATGGACATCCTTCTCATCTAAACATCCTTAATATCATGTGTTTTGATGTCCTTGATCGTCGAACTTATCCGAAATCACCGGATTTCCGGTGGTTGGAAACCTAACAGTCGCCGATTCAGATGTAGGCGAAGTTAGGGTTTAGGCGAAGTTATCCGCAACTTCGCCTGGGGCTTAATTTCGCTTGAGGCGAAGTTATCCTCAACTTCGCCTGAAGCTTAATTTCGCCTAAAACTTATCTTCGCCTGAGGCGATGTTGTGATGAGGCGAAGTTATCACGAACTTCGCCCAGACCATTTTTCTTAAAATTAATCAGACGAACTTAAAGATGAAGCGAAGTTGTTCCCAACTTCGCCTCACCTTTAACTTCGCCTATACATGTTTGATCACAACTTCACCCATGGTATAAAGCGAACTTGTGAGTTGCTTAACGGTTATATAACTTGGTTCGTTTAGTGCAGATATGGCTGCTGTTGGCGGAGCTGGTGGTGATGACGGTGACGATCAGAGGCAATTCTTTCCAGCTCATAACCAGTTCATCACTCTAGATCCAGATGCAAAAGGCGTGGAGGACTACAGGGAGATTATTACTTTTCTCCTGCACTCACGAATATTTCACGCTATCACAACTACCCTGCCTATTTCACTACCGAATATTGAAGACTTTTGGCAGACGGTAGAGTATGATTGCCGGGTTGAGCCCCCGGTGATGTGAGCCACCGTATATGGTCAAGTTGTTCAGTTTTCCTCTGAACACATACGAGTGGCGTTGCAATTTGGAGAAGAAACAAGAGATGACCCAACGGAGTTTGTTGCTCCTTTTCGTGATGGCGCGTTCCTAAGGATGGGGTATTCAGGTCTCTTAGGGGATACACAGCGAAGGAAAGGATTTTTATTAGATCAGTGGCGCTTCATAATGCACGTCATGATAGTATGTATGTCAGGACGGAAGGCGGGCACTGATGGAATGGGTGCGACGATGCAGTCTGCTATGACTGCCCTGACTTACAATAAAAGATATTCTTTTAGTCAGATGATCTTTTACGAGATCGATCGTCAGAGGAGGGCTGTGGCGCGTGAGCGGTTTACAATGTATCCACGATTCCTACAGATGATTTTAAATCATGTGGCTCCGTCGCTACCTCAAAGACGCCCTATTCGATACGTGGAATGTGTGACGAAACGTATCTTTGCTCAGTGTCGCACTTCCAGCGCACGAAGCAAGCCTGAGCTGCGTCCCAGGCATACTCCGCTCTTTGGGTATCTTATAAACCCGGAGTATGTGCCTGCGGCGGGGGACGAGTTCAGAGACCCAAGACCACAACAGGCGACAGCACCCCAGGCTGTATCAGCTGCGCCTGCTGTATCTACTGCTATATCTGCTGCTGTGCCAGCTTCTGAGATTGATCTTGACGCCATGTTCGGCGGGCAAGGGTTGTTTGATATGGACCGATTTGATCCACATGAGAATATACCAGTATCGGGTCCACAAGCTGATTTTGATGTTGTGACGGAAGAGGCCAGACAGATGATGGTGAGGCATGAGAGAACGGTGGGTAAGCAGAAGAGAATTGTTGACGACGACGATGAGGAAGATGATGAAGAAGAAGCTGTGCAGCTGGTGAGAAAGCGCTCACGAAGGGAAACGACAGGTATGGGTGTAGGAGCCGGAGAGACTTCAAGGTTTGCACGTTTTGCTCCACCTGCCTTGTCTGGTATGTCCCTTGTTCCTACCTCTGTGCAGGTATCGACTACAAGCGCTACAGTTGTTCCCGTAGTGGCTACATCTTCGGCTGTCATTCCATCGGTCACGGCCGTCCAGACGTCGGCTCCAGCAATTGTGTCTCTACCACCTCCAACGTTTACTCCATCGGTGGTAGTGGCATGATTTGTTGAGTCTACGGTCACCACTTCTGCAGGAGTATCGGGTACGGTACCACCTGCGGACACGCCCTCTTCTGACTCGGAACGGATAGCTTCACTAGAGCGGATTGTAGCTGAGCAGTCAAAGACCATTCAAAGCCTAGTGGAAGCAAATCAACTGCAGGCATCCCTCCTGGCTGAGCACGGGAAAATCATAGATGCCTTGAAAGCGTTCTTGGCATCTCAGGGGGAGATGAGCTGTAGAGATGATGAGTTGAGGACCAAGCGTAGAGAAGACCGAGACGATGATCCCAATGCACCGGAAGGTGCAGGTGGTGAGCTGCCAAGAACTACTATAGCTCTTGGGGCTTCCACAGCTGAGGGGGAGTCTACCGAAGCGGCTGGTGGTGATGATGTAGTGATGGTGGAGGATGACGTGATCGATGCGCTAAAGGAACTTGATGATGACATGTTCAGCGACGATGTGTTATTTGATGAAGATGTTCTGCCAATCAGTGAGATTGAAAAGATTGGTGCAGAAATTGTGGTAGAGGATGTGATAGAAGAAGGGGAGATTGTTGAAGAAAACGTTGAACACGAGATCCCTGAGGTTGAGAAAGCCGATGTGAGGGCTGACATGGATGAGACTACTGAGTGGGAGGAGCAGCCTAGGTGGAAGGAAGGCTGTGCTCATTGGTTTGTCAAGACCAAGAAGCCTTCTGTTCCAGCCATGTTCAAGAAGAGCTATAACATTAAAGGCTATGCTGAGGCGAAGAAGGGGATAATCTGTTGGATTTATGATGAACAGATCAAGTTATTTGTGGTAAAACGTTATGATGGCATTCAATACTTCAGGAGAATGTTGAGATCTTTCAACACGTTGCCGGAATGCGAGGTGAAAGATTTGGGCAGATTAGGCCTGATAAACAGAAGTGACAACAATATGGCGAGAATGATTGAGAAGATTGTGTGGAAAGAAGGCGTAAAAGATAAAAAGTTTGAACTTCTGAAGCCTCAAAAAGGGAAGTTAGTGGAAGATAAAGAGAGGGGATTGAGAGCAGATGGCAAGCCATGGATGGTGATGAAGTACAAGCCGACCCGATGCATCAAGGAGGTTCCAATGAAGAATATGCCTCAAGATGTGTTGAAGAATCTAAAATGGTGGTACGTTGATTGCCAGACTGCTGAAGCCGTGATGGAAGACGAAGATGAACAAGAAGTGCTGAGGGTGTATGACCCGATGCATCTTGTTAACTTATCGAAAGCTGATTTGCAAGCGTTGAACGAAAAGAAGATATTCTATATTCCTGCTTGGAAGGATGAAGCAAGGAAATATCAGCGAGTAGTCACGGTGTGTGTTAGAGAAGGAGTGCACGCATGAAGATACAGGATTACAAGACAAGAGCTGAAAGATCAAGATATGAAGCTACTGCCAAGGGGGAGTCTGTTGGTGCATAGATGTCAGTAGTTCATATGTATAAAGTCTGTAATCGAGTCTGTAATATTGTTTATGTAACAGCGAAGTTGTTGACAAGTTCGCCTAGGCGAACTTGTCAACAACTTCGCTCTTACACAAACAATTACATAATAGGTGAACTTGTTCAACGAGCGAAGTTATTGACAACTTCGCCTGAGTTGAAGTTGTCGTGTATTTAAGTAACCTACGGGTTACTGTTTAGGGTTCGGTTTTTTAGAGAGTTTGTTTCTGTAATCGTGATAGCTGTGATCATTTCATGTGTCAAGTGTCTGTAATAGACGTGGTTAGAGTTATAATATAACGTGGTTTCGTTTGTATCGTGTGTTCGTGTGTTAACTATTCTACGCTCGTATCTACCCACGCAGGGATTCCGCACCTGCGTAGATAGCGATATCCCGTGTACGATCCGTACGGGAACCTTCAGTGGTGTTTGCCCTTAAGATATGAAGGCATTACTTGTACGGTACCAAGTTTACCATTTACACCGACCACAAGAGTCTCCAGCATATCTACGATCAGAAGGAGCTGAACATGCGACAGCGTCGTTGGGTCGAGTTGCTTAAGGATTATGATTGTGCCATCAAGTATCACCCTGGCAAGGCCAATGTAGTGGCCGACGCCCTCAGCAGGAAAGAAACAGATAAACCCAGACGAGTGCAAGCATTGCAACTCACGATTCATGCAAACTTACCTGACCAGATTCGCGAGGCGCAACTCGAAGCTTTGAAAGATGATAATCTTCCATCGGAACTCATGCCAGGCATGAACAAGCAACTTGAAACCAGATCGGACGGGGTCCGATATTTTGAGAACCGGATTTGGGTTCCACGGTTCGGAGAGTTGAGAACTCTGGTAATGGACGAGGCACACAAGTCCCGATATTCTATCCACCCTGGCTCAGATAAAATGTACCATGACTTAAAGGCACTTTACTGGTGGCCGAACATGAAAGCCAACATTGCTACCTACGTGAGCAAATGCTTGACTTGTGCCAGAGTTAAAATAGAATACCAGAAACCATCTGGTCTACTGCAACAACCGGAACTCCCAATGTGGAAATGGGAACACATCTCAATGGATTTTATCACGGGTTACCTAAGACACCGACAGGATGCGATACCATCTGGGTGATCGTTGACCGGTTGACTAAGTCTGCACACTTCTTAGCGATTAAGGAATCGGACAAAATGGAAAGACTGACTCGCGTCTACATGAAGGAAGTAGTGTCTAGACACGGAGTGCCTGTCTCAATCATTTCTGATCGAGATTCTCGTTTCACTTCGCACTTTTGGAAGTCGCTGCAAAGCGCACTAGGCACCCGTCTTGATATGAGCACAGCATACCATCCTCAAACGGATGGGCAAAGTGAACGAACTATTCAGACCCTGGAGGATATGTTGCGTGCATGTGTGTTGGATTTCGGAAATAGTTGGGAACCTCACTTACCTTTGGTAGAGTTTTCGTATAATAACAGCTACCACGCAAGTATTAAAGCAGCGCCGTTAAAAGCGCTGTACGGACGGAAATGTCGATCACCACTCTGCTGGGCAGAGGTGGGTGATAGCCAAATCACTGGTCCGGAACTGGTACTCGAAACTTCGGAAAAGATTGTTCAAATCCGAAATCGCATGGCAGCAGCACAAGATCGCCAAAAGAGTTACGCCGACAAGCGCCGAAAGCCTCTCGAATTTCAAGTGAATGACCAAGTGTTACTTAAAGTCTCACCTTGGAAAGGTGTGGTTCTCTTTGGTAAGCGAAACAAACTCAACCCACGATATGTTGGTCCCTATCGAATAACTGAGCGCATTGGTCCGGTGGCGTACCGACTGGACCTACCAACGGAACTCAGTGGCGTACACAATGTATTTCACGTGTCCAATTTGAAGAAATGCCTATCTGATGAAACCCATGTAGTCCCTTTGGAGGAACTGCAAGTTAATGAACAGTTACGTTTCATTGAGGAACCAGTCGAGGTTTTGGATTGGGAAACCAAAACGCTCAAGCACAGCAAAATTCCAATCGTTAAGGTTCGTTGGAACTCGAGACGTGGACCGGAGTTCACGTGGGAACGCGAGGATCAAATGATGAAAAAGTATCCTCACCTTTTTTGAAGGGCTGACCAAACACAGAAAACCGCGAAACCCGGCAAACCGTCAGAAATCACCGGAGGTATAAATTAAATTTCGGGACGAAATTTCTTTCTACTAGGGGATGATATGACAAACTGAAAATTTTTCTTACTTTTTCAGACACTCATCACGACTTGATTCAAATTTTCGGGACGAAAATTCTTTAACATGGGAATGATGTGACAATCGTCAATTTCAGGTTAACTCCGTTAACTCAACTCCGTCAATTCAAACTTAAGATCATTGAATCTATAACGCACACTTCATTACATTTAAACTAGGGTTTAAATAACGCTTAACACTTACTACATGTGTAGTCTTTCGGGAATTGCACCGAAACGCAAACGAGTTGACGCAAATGATTGGTGAATAAACGAAAAACGTCAAAACAATAATTATGTGATAATTATGTGTTAGACTTATGTGTTATGTGATAACATCGTTATAAACGTTAACTCAATGTACTAGAACTAGTTAGTTAAGCTAGAAAAGCAACAATCGAAAGTTGAGGGACTTGAGTGTAACATATTATTATTATAAATAATACTAAACATAAACCCTAACTCACTTTTCTTTTCCTTTTCCTCTACCCCGATCGCGATCGGCAGCCCCTTTACCCCTCATCTTTGCGATCGGCAGCTCACACGCACCCACATATCACCTCGTTTTGATATTGTTCGTCATAATCGGAGCATCCTACACTCGTTTCTAAGCACCCCTCACGTTTCCCTTGGTTTATTTCTGCGTTTTAAGGTATAAATATGAAACCCTAACTATTGAATATCATATTAAGTGTTCTTATGATTGATTATGTATTGGTTGTTGATATTGAGGATCATATGTGATTTTGAACGGTGAAAGATTGATGAATCGTTGGTTGTTTGTAAACCCTAGAGGGTTGCTACTGATTTTCTATGATTAATTATGCGTATTACATGTTTTGGGTTATGTCGTATGCTTAGGATGCATGTTAGATGATTGTTTAGGCTTTGCTGAGTTTTTGACAGCAGCGATTGTTAAGATTGAATGATGTGTAACTTGTTGAATATAAAAGCAAACTGAGCAAATTATGAGTCTACAAGGTAGTACTCTGAGTCTAGTTTTCAGAAAGTCAAACCACGCCAAATTTGGAGGTGTTTTGGTTGGTCAAACGATTTAATTGTGATTAAAGGTCAAAACTGGTACTGGACAGATTGTAAGTTATGTTTAGACGACTGTAAATAAATGTTAATGTGAAAATTGGTTGAGGTTTTTAACACTACAGGGTACTTTGTTGAGTCTAGTTTTCATAAAGTCCAAACTTGTAATTTTTGGACAAGTAAAGGTTAACCTTTATGATTTTACAAAAACGTTGTGCAAAGTTGAGATGTTAGACCTGCTGTTAGGTTGTTTTGTAAATGTTATATCTCATGAACTACGAGACCAATTGGGTTGGTTCCAGTTCTAGAAGTTGACTCATTGAGTTAGGAACCTAACCCAAGTGGTCTTGCATTTATTGGATTTTTCGTTTAACGGGAATTGCAAATAACATTCTGTTGCGCATGAATTTGATTGTTATGAGTTTGCTGTAATGATTTGATGATTGTGAGGAAACTATGTGGAATAAAAATATAATAAAATATGTTCTGGAAACCTAAGACATATATGCTTCTGTGATGATTTTTGGTAAATTAATTGAGATGCTATGATCGGTGTAATAGTACAATCTTTCAAGTAGAATTTCTGTCTCGGTGAAACTAGCTGCTGAGTTTTGTGAAAATGCATGAAACATGATACTTGCTAATTTATTATCGTGTTTTGACCAAATTGCCCTTGAGGGGAATGATTGCAAGTTAATTGTCGTGTTTTGACCAAATTGCCCTTGCGGGGAATAATAGCAAATTGATTGTAATGATTTGACCAAATTGCCCTCGTGGGGAATAGTTGCTAGTTAATTGTTATGTGTTGACCAAATTGCCCTTACAGGGAGTAATTGCTAGTGATGTACTTTATGAATACGTGACACGTAAATAATTGCTTACACATGTAACGTATCACAAATACACTTGTTAAAGTCACACACGATTCACAAACGAAACACGAAACATGTTACGTGCATAGGAATTATGTGCCGGGTCTAGAGACTCGATAATATTCCGACACTTAGAAAAATCTCTTTTTGTTTTAGAACGCTAGAGAGAGTTTTTCTGTGACGCGCATCTTAGTGATTTAATTTGGGAATTTCTTCGCAAACAGTGAGTTTCACTTTCCCCTTTTAAACTGTTTTTAAACGCTTTTCACTTTGGGGCGATAACATACTCCGAAACGCATTTAAGATTTTTTTAATATAGATTATATATCACTTGTAAAGACTAATTGGCAAACGCAATAACTAAAGTCCTTCATAACATCGAACCGGTTAATATTTAGATAATAGCGAGTCACTGTTGAGTAGTACTACTGGGTTTGACAAACCCCACCCAACGCTAAACTCGACTGGAGGTCGAGCGGGTGTAATCTTGGCTAAACACATACCATGGTCTGGATGACCTGGTGGCAAGGCAAATGATAAACAGTCAGCTTCGGTGTCGAACACTTAGTGATACTTGTTTTATAGGCTAGCTACCTATAGATATATAATTGACATAACACTATCTGGTAACGCAAAACGCTGTAACGCAAAACGCTGAACGCAAACGCTAGACATTTATTTTTATATAACCTGTGAACTCACCAACCTTGTGTTGACACTTTTAGTATGTTATTCTCAGGTAGCCGAGGCGGGCGCGCGGTTTAGGAACATGCATTGCTTGAACATTTTTAACTATGCAAACTTATTTTTAAAATGTTATCATTGGGTTTTAAGTCGTCCTGCGTGACGTAACATTGTCTGCTATGGTTTTACGCTTCCGCATTTAACTACTCGTAAATGATTTCATGGTTTTGAAACTTTGTTTTATGGTTTGATTATAACTAATGATTCCGATCCTGTTAGTTCACACCCTCTGACGGTAAAACTCCGTTAGTGGATTTTGAGGGTGTGACACTTATAATTTATCTATTGAACAGGAAAATGCTTTGATGGTGGTGCTGGTTGCGAACAAGGAAGCAATCGGGTGAACAATAGCGGATCTGAAGGGAATCGGTCCATCAATCGTGATGCACAAGATTTTAACAAATCCGGATGTCAGACCCGCACACGATGCTCAGCGTAGGTTAAACCCGAACATGCGGGAAGTGGTGAAGAAAGAAGTGCTGATTTGCCATCTCAGACAACCCGTGGGTAAGCCTGATGTGGAGAAAACAGTCAATTAAATATTAACTAAATTAGACAAGTAATAAAAACTATACCTAAGACTCAACTACACAAAACACCGGCAAGTGAACCAATCAATTGTACTAAAGCTAAGTTAGTCCGGAATATCGAACCCACATGACTCTATAAATTACGTTAATTAACTAATTATACTCGACCTACGACACGACTATTTATTGTAATGTTTTAAGGGGGTTTTTAAACTAATATTAAACTAAGAAAGTAAATAAATAAGTAAACTAGAAGGAAAGCAATCAAACACAAGATCGAAACCAATAAGAGAAGGAATCAACCAAGGTAAGAATTCCATGTATCAACAATCATTAAGAAAAGGACAAATAACATGATATGGAAACTAATTTCTAAATATATTCATCTAACAAACCCTAAAGGACCCTCAATCGCATCAAGTAAAATCCTAAAGAATGAATAATATATTATTAAGCAAGCAGTTGGATTGATTTCCTCACAGTCATCAATTAGGGTTAATTAATAGTATCTAAAGCAAGCAATCTCACGAAATACTAAACCCTAGATAACTTGATAAACTTATCATGACATCATCAACAAGGATTAACACAATAACCAAGCAAGAATTCTGTCACTAATCTAGCCTAGAATGCCATTGACCAAGACACATGAACAACTCCTCACCTTACAGCTATTGGAATTTAGCAGAACATTCAAAACCCTAACCAACTATCAACAAGCTTCTATGATCTAATAGGTCTATTCAATCACATCAATGACCGCCCTAGCAGTACGTAAAAACGGACAACCCAAAATGATTTGAACTCTCTCGTCGGCCTCCATATCTAAAACAACAAAATCAGTGGGGAAAACCAAATTATCTACCTTAAAGAGCAAATTCTCTACGACACCCCTCGGATACTTAACGGAACGATCGGCTAAAGACAACATCATACGAGTGGGGTGAGCTCTCCCAGGTCCAAATTTTCATATAAAGAATATGGCATAAGGTTTATACTAGCTCCTAGATCGGCCAATGCTTGACACGTCGTATCACTTCCGAAAAGACATGGAATGGTAAAAACACCGAGGTCGGGTAATTTCTCCGGTACTTTATTAAGAACTACCGCGGAAAATTCTCCATTTAGCAGAACAGTCGAAAACTCCTCCTACTTATCCTTTCTTTTAAGAAGGTCTTTAAAAATTTAGCGTACTTAGGCATATGTTGGAGGAACTCGACGAACGGAAGGTTGACATTCAATTGGCTAAATATATTGAGAAAATTCCCTTAATCTTTCGTATACCTTTGATTCTTTAGACGGGCAGGATATGGGACATATGCAAGGTTAATGGTGTGCGGTGGTGGCCGGACTCCAGCCGGTTTCTTCTCGGTGTCTTTCTTAACTTGCGGCTCTATGATTGGTGTTGTACTTTGTGACTTACCCGGAGCCTCTACTTCTTTCTCCTCATCCACCAACTCGTCCTCCCCATCTTTCTCAACTTCAATACTAACTCTCTCCGGACCAAAAACCCTACCACTATGAGTGGAGATGGCTTTCAATTGAGCAGCCGGATTAGTTTGAGGAATACCCGAAAACTGACCTGAAGGCCTTTCTTCTAAAGGACGAGCAATATCACCAACAGTTCTTTGAATATCAATAATAGAAGATTGTTGATTCTTGAAGAGAAAATCGTGTTCGGCAAACTTTTTCTGTGTAACTTGATCTCTCTCCCAGATTTGCTTCATCATCTCTTCCAAACGCCCAATTCCACCATTCGAATCCTACACATTATTTTGAACATTAGTACCATCGGCGTTATTATTATTATTGAAATATTGACCTTGTCCTTGATTATAAGAGTTTTGAAATCCGGGTGGTGCACCCGACGGATGCCAATTAGCATTACTCTGATTCGGGTTCTTGTAGGTGTTCCAACTCTGACTGTTGTTATTATAGGTGTTGGGAAACCTATTCTGACCAACAACAAAATCGACCTGTTAATTCATCACCGGGCACTCCAACGTGCCGTGTCCACCTCTACAAAACTCACACGTGTCCACCGTGGCCTTCGGCTCCTTAACCTCTCTAGTTAGTGATTCCAAAGCTGCAACCACACTAGTATCCAGATTAACCTGGTGTACACCTTGAGCGGATGATGATGTACTAGTGACGGGAGTGGAATTCCCGCGATGTGGCTCTTTGGCATAATCGGATTGAGCAAAGCTCTCAAACATCTCATTACATTCAGTGACATTATACTTTGCCGGTAAACTTCCTCCTGCGGCCGTGTCGAACCAAACTTGGGTTTCGTAGTTCTACCCATTGTAAAATTTTTCCACAAGAGCCCATGGTGTGAGACCATTTTGTGAGCAACAGGCTAGAATTTTCTGAAAACGCTCCCAAGCATGAAAATATTTTTCCCTCGGTTCCATGTGAAAAGAATGAATTTGATGACGAAGAACAGCCGCTTTAATAGGTGAGAAGTACTTCTTAATAAAAGCTTAACGTAATGCCTCCCAAGTAGTGAACGTTCCAGGTGGTTGAGTGTCAAGCCAAATAGCAGCTTTACCTGCAAGTGAAAAAGGAAATAGATGTAAGAATATAGCATCTTCAGTAGCACCTTGTAAATTAAAAGTTTTCAAAACGCGGTAAAGTCGGTTAATGTTAGCCAGTGCATCCTCGTCATCACGCCCATGAAACTGATTTTTTTGAACGATGTTGTTCATGACGTATGAAGAAATTTTCCATGAGTTGGGGTTGTCAATCTAGGGAACGACGATGCATGACTGGTTTCCGGTTAAGCCATCGAAGACTTGAGCAGCATTTGTTCTATCGTCGGCCATTTGAATGTCTGGTTGACTTCTCGGACTTTCTAGTGGTGAACTAGGTGGTGACGATTTTGGTGTAGAACCAGCTTCTGACGGTTGTTTCTCTGCAGACGAACTAGTCTCGGTTTTCAACAGGGAAAATTCTAGATTCTTCAGCGGTGGTCCTTGTGAACGAAGATGTGACATAAACCTGAAAACCCAACGGACCGAGTGAGTAGACTAAAAAGAAAAACTAAAACAAAAATAAACTAAAATTTAATTAGACTCCTACGACTCAAACAAAAATAAAACAAATAGCACGCATGTATCAAATAAGTCCAATTAATGCAAATAACGCAATTGCCAAGAGTCCTTGGCAACGGCGCCAAAAACTTGATGTGGTGAAAACAGTCAATTAAATATTAACTAAATTACACAAGTAATAAAAACTAGACCTAAGACCCAACTGCACAAAACACCGGCAAGTGAACCGATCAATTGTACTAAAGATAAGTAAGTCCGGAATATCGAACCCGCGGGACTCTATAAATTACGTTAATTAACTAGTTAGACTCGACTTACGACACGACTATTTATTGTATTGTTTTTAGGGGGTTTTTAAACTAATATTAAACTAAGAAAGTAAATAAACAAGTAAACTAGAAAGCAAGCAATCAAACACAAGATCGAAACCAATAAGAGAAGGAATCTACCTAGGTAAGAATCCCATGTATCAACAATCATCAAGCAATGGACATATAACATGATATGGACACTGATTTCTAAATATATTCATCTAACAAACCCTAAAGGACACTCAATCGCATCAAGTAAAATCCTAAATAATGAATATTAGATTATTAAGCAATCAGTTGGATTGATTTCCTCACAGTCATCAATTAGGGTTAATTAATAGTATCTAAAGCAAGCAATCTCACGAAACACCCTAGATAACTTGATAAACTTATCATGACATCATCAACAAGGATCAACACAATAACCATGCAAGAATTATGTCACTAATCTAGCCTAGAATGCGATTGACCAAGACACATGAACAAGTACTCACCTTACAGCTATTGGCATTTAGCAGAACATTCAAAACCCAAACCAACTATCAACAAGCTTCTATGATCTAATAGGCCTATTCAATCACAATAATCAAAACACCAAGTAATGATTAAACATAAACCCTAAATCTAAAGAACACAATCAAGAGATGTAAGATCTATGCGAAGCAATAGTTAACAATCAATCAAGATAACAAATACTCATATGCATCATGAAAGCAAAATCAAGTCTTTTACTATTAAAAAAACAAAACCATAATCAAATCATTATCCAAAGCAAGAATCAAGCATCAAACATGTTCATCAAACCTAGGTAGACATGAAGTCTAGCCTAGAATCATTATTAAAAACAATTCCAAACAATAAACAAAGAAGAAACACATGATAATGAACAATGAATCAAAGTTAGAGCGATAAAACCCTTGGTATTTGATCTTTGAACACCTCCGTGAAAGCCTTCTCGATCCTCTTTGATTCCAAGCTTCAAAGCACCTTCAAAACCTTGGTTTCTCTCTTAAAATCGGATGCCAAAGTGAATAGAATTGGCTAGGTTTATAGCATCTTTATATATAACCAGCTAGACCAAAATTTGGGCTGATCAGAGGGCCTAGGCGCCGCGCGACGGGCTTGGCCTCCCCAGTCGCGCGTCGCGGTGCACACAGGGAGGGAATTTTGAGATTTTCTTGTTTTATTATTTTATCTTGCAAAATCTTGATTAATATTCTTCCTTGAACTCCAAGTAACGCTTAGGAACCTTCTGGGCCTTCTTTTCCTTAACTCACAAGCCACCATCTACATGAAAACAAATCAAAACTCTAAGTGAACTAATCATGTAACCAATGAAGATTAAAACGAACTTAAACTTCATATGAAATGATAGAAAGAATTAGAGTTTAACATGCAAGACACCAAAAGAGTTAAAACATGATAAACATAAAATACTTGACCCAAAACCTAAATTAGTAAAATATGAATAAAACAAGAACTAAACCAAACTCAAAACTTTAAATAAACATAACTTACAAGGGATTCGAGATGTATAAATAGATGTATATCAAAGCCCGACATATGATCAGACGATTGGTGCAGATCAGATGATTAGACGATGCATACCCGAGGAGGATGTCAGATCGGTGTTGGAACACGCGTATTTGTCTGCGTGTGGGGGTCACTTTAGTGGCCAGAAAATAGCACGAAAATTCCTTACGAGTGGCTTCTTTTGGCCATCATTGTTTAGGGATGCTTACGAGTTCGCGACACACTGTTTAAAGTGTCAACAACTCTGGATCATTTCTAAGAGGGATGAGATGCCCTTGAACCTGATCCTAGTTGTTGACATTTTTGATGTTTGGGGGATCGATTTCATGGGCCCATTCCCAAATTCACACGGTAATTTGTACATCCTAGTGGCCGTTGACTATGTGTCTAAATGGGTTGAGGGAATAGCCACTAGGACGAATGATCACACGGTCGTTTTGCAATTTTGTTCAAAGTAACATATTTTCTAGATTTGGAGTCCCCCGAACTATCTTAAGTGATGGGGATCTCATTTCAAAAACTTTAAAATTTGGAAAATTGCTTAAACGATATGGTGTTGATCATAGGATTGAAAATCCTTATCATCCACCAACGAGTGGAGAAGTTGAGGTTTCCAATATGCAAACCAAACAGATTTTACAGAAAACTGTTCGGACGGACGGACCGGTAGAAATTGCACAAAGAGCATTTTGGGCTACTAAACAGGTTAATATGGAATATGATGATGTAGGTAAGGCAAAGAAGTTTACTTTGTGCGAGATTGAGGAGTTAAGGGATGAGGTGTACGATTGTGCATCCGCTTACAAGGCAAAGATGAAGAAATTTCATGATGCAAATATCCGGTTGAAGAACTTTGAGGTTGGACAGAAGGTTTGGTTATACAACACAAGGATGAAGCTCTTCCTGGGTAAGTTTAAAAGTAAGTGGACGGGCCCGTATTCGGTTGTTAAAATCGGAATCCATGGTCAGTACGAGATTGAGGATTTTGATGATCATGTGAGGAAAGTGGTAAATGGCTATAGATTGAAGCCATACTTGGAAATGAAAGATATTCACGAGATGGACAAGGAATCGGTGAGTTTCATTGTGACTTCACCGGTTCATGAAGACAATTGAAAGTTCGAGGCACTGTCGAGCTGTACACTTTAAATTCAGCGCTTACGGGAGGCAATCCAGGGTTTGTAAGTGTCTGTCCAGCTTGTTTTCATTTTGTTGAGTCTTGTATTAATTGTCGTCTTGAGTTTGGTGTAGCAAACACCAAATGTGGGGAAGCTTGTTTGAAGAGTGAGAAGTTCTTGAATTTGGGAAGCGTTTGGTTAATTACACAACTTTCCAGGTATGAAAAGTATGTTTTAAGTTCGGAAACGTGTTCAGGGTGATGCCGGGATGCCGAAAAGTGGTCGGGTCAGAAAATTTCCGGACCCGATTTTGCAAAAAACTTTCTGTTAACAACACCCATCGCGATACGCCATGGGCTTATCATCATCATCATCATCATCATCATCATCATCATCATCATCATCATCATCATCATCATCGCGTATCGCGGTGAATTTGGGATCTCAGACAGAAGTGACGTCATCGCGATACGCGATGACGCCATCAAACCCCGTCGCGTATAGCGATGTGTCATGCCCTAATTGCCACCCAAATTGGGTGGCGATACGCGATCGTTTGTTTAATTACCCATCGCGTATCGTGATGGGTTCTAAAAATCCGAAAAAAATAATAAAAACCCATTAGTCTTCTACTTCATTCTTCTTCTTCACTCTTCTTCTTCTTCTTCTTCTTCTTCTTCTTCGTTCTCTCTACCTCCGACGACCACCAACTCACCGCCGTACACGCCATAGTTACCACCATTCACCATCACAGTCACAAACCACCACCGTTATATCCGTCCATCCATATAATCTCATCTCCATCACAACAACCACCGTACACCATCGTCTATCACCACCAACTGTCACCATCACCACTTACCCTTGCAACCACCATTATTGACCACCCGTCGTTCATTCACCATATATCCACCACAGACGGCCGTCTAACACCGCCGCTGTTACAGGTTATTGGTATTATTCGTGCTTTATCGTTATCGAGGTATGTTTTATATTATTTTATTAGCTTGGGGTGTGATTGTGATTTTGTCGGTTTAGATAGTTGAAATTTTATGGGTGGTTATTGGCGGGGTTGGTTGTTCGGTTTAGTTAAAGTTTCGGATTTTTAAAATTGTGGGGTTGCCGGTTTGTTTTTGTGGTTGGGATAGTTAGTGATGTTTTGTAAAACACACTAATTTTCCCCGCTATTTATCATTGTTTTAATTGCTTATTTATCTAATATTTAATGTTTTTAACTTGTTTTAGTATGATCTTACATTAATATGTATTTTGTAGGTTACAGGTTTAAAGAGAAAGAAACCGAGCTTTGAAAGAGATTTAGAGGCCTTTTATGCACTATTATTGAAGAATCAAGTTAAAGGTCCGACCCATATCCATTTTGTGAAGCCCATATGTGTTATAATATAATAAAACAACAAAAAAACAAACCCTAACAAGCCCCTAAATCCCGAAATCAGCAGCAACCAACCAAAAAACTTCTGACCGGCAGCTTCTAGGGTTCCAAAGAAAGTCGTTTTTGCATCTTGTTGAGCCAAGGGAAGAAGAAGTAAGCTAAGGAAAACTCGGGACAGCAGCTAGGGTCATTCCTCATCACAAAACTTAGCCCTAATCTTGAGTATAACATCCATAAACTTTGTGTTCTTGTTAGTGTTCATAACTCTTTAATTTTGAACTTTAAACTTGAATTCTTTTGCAATTGAGTTCGGGTTTGAGTTGTTATTGATTATCATTGATTGTTGAATGTTTTAATGATATTTGTGATGATTAATATGGTGTTTACATTAAGTTATACCTGCTGTCCAAAAATCATGAGTAGATAATCTTCTTTGTTCAACCTAGGTTTGATGATTATTGTTAGGTTTTAATGAGTTTAGTGGATTGTTTGATCAATATGACTTGATTTTCTATTGAAAGTTTGGTTTAATATTCAATTAGGTTATGTTTAGTGGCTATGATTTTATTAATTATACTCATAAACCTCTTGCTTCGATTGGTTGAATTAGTTTTGACTGATTTTAGCTTGTTTGATTCTTTACTTGGTGTTGAGAATTTGTTCGCGGTAGATATCACCGTAGGGTTTTGTTGAGTGTGTATTGGTATAATTAAGCGGGTGAACACCTTCTTAGAGACCGAGAGGTGATAGGAAGTATAGTCGTCTCATAGCTTTTACTTGTTAGGATTAGGATCGTGCGAGAGCGGGTTCGGTTCTTGTCGGGTTTGGGTTTGTGAGAGATTAGTTGATCTAGTTTAAGTTAAACCAAATTGTTCCTCTATACTTAGTTGCGTAGTATTCGTTTCCATTAGGGTAGTTTTTCGGTGAGTCCGAGAGGAGAGTCGGCATTAGAACACTTTAGCAATTCGGTTTGTTCTTAAAATCAATTAAGTGTAAGTTATGGTTCGTTAGTGAGACCGAGAGGTGATCTAGCTTTCTTGAGCGAACCTTAGTTGTGTCATCCTTAGATACTGGTGTCATGAAATTATTCAATCCATTAGCTCGTTAGACCTTCAATACGATTCTTACCTAGGTAGACGTTTTTCTCCATTGTCAGTCTCATTCGTAAAGTTTCGTTATGTTTTGTTAAGTTAAGTCTTTTAATTTAGTTAAAGTAAGTTAGGTCAAGTACTTTAATTATAAAAAAAAATAAAAAAATATTATTCTGAGAAAGGTCTTGTCTAGGGTTAGTGATCAGAGACGTTTTCACGTGTTCTCGCGTTCGATACTCGGACTTCCTTAGTTCTATATTGCTTACGATCGGTACACTTGTCGGTTGTATGTAGTTTTATTAGGAAAATCCGTTTTATAAATTTAAAGCTTAGTTGTGAGTTCCTTAGAAAGAGCATTCATTAGACACACATCAGTTAGTTCGGTTATTGGTTGTCGGGTTTGTTGGGTAGTTGTTTAGTTTGTTTATTGATTGTCGGGTTTTGTTAAACGTAGCAATGTGACAAATCGTGTATTGGAGTTCTAAATCTTAAATATTTATTTTATTATTAAATTAATGATAGTGATGGTTCGATATTAAACGATTTTCTTGAACTTATTTTTAGAATATTTTATTAATATTTTATTAATGGGTTATATTCTAAACTGACACCCGATTTGTCACATAATTTATTAATTGCCTCCAGGTTAATTGTTTGATTTGCACGTTATTCGGGACAGTCTGTCAGTTCGTTTAGTTTGTTCGAGTTAGTTTGTTTTTAGTGGCTGTTAGTCGAGTTGAGTCCTTTGTGAGTTTGTTAATCGATTGTGGGGATGCTTTGTTAGTTTGAAATTAGTTTGGTTTCGAATTGAAAATTGATTGTGCCGTTTTTCGGGACAATCTGGTTTTAAAAATACGTGCAGGGTGTCCCCGAATTTTTCGTGTGTATTTATTTTTATTTTATTATGTTATTATTATTTTAATATTATTTTATTAAATGTGGGAGAACCGCGACCGAAATGCTATACGGTTGTCGCCGCAGTCAGTGTTGACATATCTAACTCGAATGTTTGATTTTGCATATATGTCTGATCGCGCCGTAGGGCGCAAGAGGCAGAGGTCTGAGGGCGTGGGCCGCCGTGGCTCCTCGGGGTGAGCCCGAGCCGCACCGCCCCATTCAGCAGAGGCTACTGCGTGTCTTACAGCATGATGGTCATGTTTTACCGATTACTCATGACATCGACCCAGAGGAGATCATGGGTGATGGACGCCATTATACTGCATCATGTGCTCAGATTCAGCATCCTGTCTGAGGAGTATGCCAGACTGACACGTATTCAAGGTATGTACCTCCTTAGGCATAGGACTTTCGATAAGTGTAGAAACTTTGATTTCGTGTGCATCCTGTCCATCATCACTGGCAGGGAGGCCAACATTGCGATGCTGCTCCTCACGTCATTTGGCAGATGTCGGAGTTTGCATGGGGCGACGACCCAGTTATCTTTGGGGCCATATATCACCAGGATTGCACAAAGTTTGGGAACTTTGATAGATATCCATTCGTATTCTTCACCCCTGGACCAGCCACAGTGGCATTTGGGTTGGATGACGCTCGGAGGGCCGGGATTTATGAGCTACATGATCCACCGATGCTCATCCCGGTCAGAGAGGGACCGCATGTACAGCCACCAGAGGGGAGTGCAGCTGACGTGGCTACGCAGAGGGGAATTCTACTCATCGTCAGCACATCCTGATCCCTCACATGATACGGCCACAGCAGCAGTTTAAGCTCCGTCAGCCGCTACCACAGCCGTAGCAGCTAGTCACATTGGCTATGATATATCAGCAGCAGCGGGAGTTGCGAGAGGAGGTTAAGGCAGAGCGAGAGGAGGCTCGAGCAGAGAGAAAGTAGGGGCGATCTCATAGGCTTGAGACGCGGGCCCACCTGGCCCGCCATGATGATTATTTTCGTTTATTGTTTGTTGCTTCGCAGGTACCGCTCCACCATCATTGATCATTACATTGGAGCAGCCTCTGATCCCACATGAGGATGTGGAGGACTCACCACCTCAACAGTAGATTTTTGGTTACTCTTTTTGCTTTATTTTGTTTTTATTCTCATGGTCTGTATAATATTAATATTATATTAGGAATATTTTATGGGTAACTGTTTGGGCTTATTTGTATTTATATCTTTTGATGTCTACTGTGTTTTATTTATTTGTATATTATGTTGTAACGAACTTTGTGGGTGTTGTTCACTATAAACCCTCACAAGACCCCACTTGTCCTCCCGAGCTACCGGGTGGTTTAAAGGGCTTGTTGCATACGCTAAATGCAATTGTGATTCCTACGAAAGTGAGTTAGGTCTTTTAACATTTTTAATTAGTTTAACAAAATTTATTACGAAACGACTTAATTCGGCTCGGTAATTTTTTTAATAAATTAACATAAATCATTTTCATAACTCTTTAAAGACCTATATCTTACACTTATGAGAAGCTTTCTTCTACACGTCTCGAGATTTTGTAGGTTCGGTTGTCTGTTTTGGTAATTGTTTGAGACAAGAGTGTACGAGAGTTCGTGAGCCGACTGGTTCATTCCATTCCATTGGATATCAGGTGATTTCATTTTCATAATCTGTTTTGTTTTAATTAGTTTAAATGTTAAAAGTGCAATTGTATAATTGCTAGTAGAACTATCACATGAGAAACCCGAGTTTTAAATTACTAAAAGAACAATTTCAACCCTGTCCCTCAAATGTACATTAATTGTTTAAATATTTTAACATTGAAAACAATGTAAACCTCAAGTGCGGGGATGGGGGGAATTTGAAAAATTTTAGCCCGATAGTACCTCGAAGAGTGTTCGGAAACCAAAGTTGTTAACTGTTAGTTATTGCCATTAATACCAAGTTATAGGTTTCTGGTCATGGTTGGTTTTTCAACATCTCAATAGTCTTACTCACAAATGTTTTCATAACGAGAAGTTGAAAATAGGGTCGTTTAGGCGGGGATAACGAGTCATGGGGACAGGTACACATGTTTATGTTGGTAACCTAATTCCTCCGGTATGTGTGTAAGATTTGCCTTATATAATACATAGTATACACACATGTCATTTGATTGCCATTATAGAGAGTAACCAGTATGCCCATAATATCTAGAACTTGGTTGTCTCATGCATTTCGAGATCTTAGCTTGGCATGAATGCAGAAGTGATAGAGGCAATTAGGTTAAGCCTCGTATGGATGAGTGAGATTGTGGGTATTGGGGGTTGGGCCTCATACGTTATATATATGAGCGTGGATAATGTGAGGGACGGGGGGTTGGTTCCCTTAGAAAACATTGTTGGATCTATTCTTTTTCATTTAATCAAACCTCGTTGTTATTTTACGAGACGATCCAACTTAATGGGTTTCTTTGTATTTGTTTTTGTATTTATCAATAGATTGAGCATTACGTTTATTATGCTTCAAAAAAATAAAAAAAAAATGTTTGTTTATATTCAGTTATGTAATTAGCAGTTTGATTGTGTTTGATTAGTTGTTTGTAATCTAAAAAAACCGTTGAATTCAGTTGTTTATATTATGTCTTTGTTTATTTAGTTGTTTTGTAATAAGTAGGATCAGATCGTTTGAGCTACTTGAAAAATTCTCTTTCGTACCCTTACACTTAGCCCCGTTACAACTCGTTTAAGCCCCTTGATTTGCATTCGTGCCAAAGCACTTACTTGGGTGGAGATTTGACTTGCTTCCAAGCTTATTACTTTGCGTTCATACTTGGTTTAGAAGGCAGAGAGATACTAGCACATCTTTTGCTAGTCCAGATATTATAACGAGAGGATATATGTTATATTATGAGGGGTATGAGCATGTGTGCCTTAACCGGAAACAAAGTACACTCGTCTGGGCGGCTCTATTGGTTTTATTATATCATTTAACCTTATTTGTGGGATCTCAATCTAGAAAGTGTCATTCTGGGAAATTGGGTATGACCTTAAACCTTACTATTATTAATGGTAATAATTTACATACCTATGACAAAGGTTGACGTTTGCTTTAGAGTTTGTTTGAGGGCAAACAAAAGATGAGTGTGGGGATGTGGTGGTTGGTTAATTTGTATGCGTTTTAGTTCATTTATTTATAGTTTTAATCATTTATTATAGGAACTTCGATACTTCATACGTGTCTGTTGTATTTCAGGTCATATACGTTAAAGCTGCTAATTTGGACCTGTTGAGGCACGCGATGAAGACCCGGGATGTACATCACGCAAAACTAGAAGACAAAAGAAGTTTGCTGGTGACATGGCCCATCACGATACGCGATGGGCAGTCTTGAAGACCCATCGCGTATCGCGATGGGTATTAAATGAAAGTTTGACAAGGGTCCATCGCGATACGCGATGGACCACAGAAGAACCCATCGCGTATCGCGATGGGTAGTGCAGACATGAAAGTTAGAGTTTATATCAATTTCATTATAACACTACCCCATCTTCACACACTTCGAGGCAGGCGATTTCTAGAGCTCAGGGAGGCTGATTCCAGCATACCGAAACCACCTACATGCTCTATATAATCTATATTGAAGATTCCATGATGCCAAGACGCGACCAAACTTTTAGAATCTCACCCGGGAATGTAAAGTTCGTAACGAATTCAGTTTTCTCATGTGACTAAGAACGTTTATGTATGTTTATGGTTAATCTTTGATTATTGATGTTTAGTATTTCTGTGTGTTTAATCGGTTTATGTTTACGTTGAGTTGAACGATTATTTATCAGTTGCTATAATAATTGATCATAGGGTTGTTTGATTAGGTTGAATACAATAAAGCATATAATTGCCCTTAACTGAGTCACACTGGCAGGGAGTGTTTGATAACAAGTGCCGTGTGTAAAGCGATTATTGATGCCTAAGGTTTTGTGTAGTTGATCAGGCTATAGTTAACCGTTAATGATTAATCTGTTAGGTTGCATGAGATTACTGCATGTTACCTACTTGAAGTCCCGGGTGTGATTTGTTTTTATTAACTGATTGAAACTTGTTTACTTGTTCGTTTTCTTAATTTTAAATTCAAAATATTTTCTTGTGTGATCAGTACTAAAATTTGCTACTTCATAATATTGAACTTGTTACATGAATTGCATTGACCACATACTCCTGGTGAATACGATACCTTACTTATCCTAGCTACTTAGGTTAATTAGGTTTTTGCATGACTCAAACGACGGTCATCAAGCTCTGCACGGCTAACTGTGTATTAATCATAGTATCAATTAACTACTTCAATTTATACCATACTCCTAAGTTATTGTATACTCTAGCTACGGGGGTCCGGGGAAGCGCCTCTGGCAGCGGGGTTCTAGGGGCGATAGCCCCTAGCGGGGTCCAAGGGTCAGAGCCCCCTGGCTGGAGTTAAGCTGCCAAGTCAGCTTGGAAAAATTTTATTTTCATTAATAAGTCTTTACTAAAAACCTCATCAGAAAACTGAATTTCAATTATTTAATTAAATCAAATCTTTATTTTAAATGTTACCTTTCATTATTAGTTATTTACTTATCTTTAGTCCAAATCTGTCATTTACGTACGTATAATCTTTCGTTTATTCATAAAATCATTACTGCGGGTGTGTAAGTTTATTATGGGCGTATAAACCGCTATGGCGTATAAGTCTACCCTTAGCGTATAAGCCATAAATACACGTTGCATACATATACGGAACATGCATGCATACGCGCTACCATACATAAACGGAACATGCATACACGTTATCATACATATACGGAACATGCATACATACACGCTACCATACATATACGAAACATGCATACATACATGCTACCATACATATACGGAACATGCATACATTATACATACACGCTACCATAAATATACGAAACATGCATACATGCACGCTACCATACATATACGGAAGATGCATACATACACGCTACCATACATATACGACGTATATACTTATATGCCGTATAAGCACTGTTCAACGTTCATATACGTATTTTTGGGTTTTTTCTTTGATTCCCGTTCCATCAGTCGCCGGTTAATCACCATGGTTGATCGGGGTTTGATCGTTTATGGTCTAGGTAGCTTCGGGGTGTCCAGATCTGACCTAAGGTGGTCCTTAAGCTCGTTTTTGGTTTATTAAACGCTCGAATAAAGCTAGATCTAGATCCAAACAGCTTATACAACTTCACGAGGCTGCGGTGTCAGGTTCTAATAGGCTGGTACGACTGAGATAAATCATTTCTTACCTTAGGTTGGTCTCGGATCGTTGAATATAGTAGAGTAGAGAGTGTTTGGCTTAAGTGTGTGTTTTTGAAGGTATAGGCTATGGTGTAGAGATGGATGAAAATGGAAAGGATTAGTGTTTAAGGGGTATTTATACTCCCTTAAGCCCATGGACCTAAGGCCCATCTTTCCTTTATGGTCAATATTTAATTCCATCTAATTAGCCTACTTAACCTTCCATTTTTATTATTTTATTATTTCTCTATTAACTAAAGTAAACTTTTCCATAGTATACTAAATATTATTTTTAGAAATTTCGGGATGTTATAAAAGTGCATCATCTTGGTTAAAACTCCTCTTAACTTAGTTTAATAGATGATTAGTATACATGTGGTTTTGATCTTGCTATGGTGATTAAATGTAAGAATAAAATCGTTAGGCATGTTATTCCATGATAAGTAAAGAAAGATATAACTCTTGACCCATTTTACAAAAACAACATTTTATGTAAGTAAGTGGTTCTTAATCCTTTAATGATGAGACAAACCCTTAAATAACTAAGTGAATTGTCCTTGATACTTTAGTAAAATAACCCTTGTATAATGCCTAAAATACCAATTAAGATAGTTGAGTCGTAAAGAATTAACCTTGAATTACCAAATCTTAACCCGCACAACTCTTGAACAATAATAGAACTCATGTAATAAGTAATAACCACTCAAGAGTTGCTTTAGATTGGTTATGTTTCACACTCACTTAACGAGTAATTA
Organism: Bidens hawaiensis; assembly: GCF_021521415.1. Lineage (NCBI taxonomy): Eukaryota > Viridiplantae > Streptophyta > Magnoliopsida > Asterales > Asteraceae > Bidens > Bidens hawaiensis. Next base: position 253,495 of record NW_027493875.1, read on the forward strand.
ACTTATCTTAGTGGACTAACACCAACAATCTGTTTCCACAAAATTGTTGATAATTCCCCTTCTAAGATGGTCAATCACTATTAATATTCCATTTGATCCATTTCAATATAAAGATTCAAGTTTTTTTTCTCCCAACCAAGCCCTTACAGGAATGGCGATTTCTCGACTTATCACCAAGCTCTAAATCTTGGCGGCTATTTAAAAGTCCTTTTAGTTATTCCCCAAACCCTCACAAGAGTGGAAGTTCCCTAGCTTATCGTCAAGCTCGGTATTTGGGGGTTGATTATAAGTATTCTTAATTTATCAACCAGGTCCTTACAAGAATAGCGATTTATCGACTTATCATTAAGTTCAGGGTCTTGGTGCTTGTTTTAAGGTTCGCCAAGGCTTCGCAAGACTAGCAATTGATCGGCTTATCGTCAAGCTTAGCACTTGGGGTATCTTTTAAGAGTATTTTAACATTCCTCATTAAGTGATAATTGCAACACAACCATTAGTTATTAAAAACCACTTACATGTTTTACTATCATTATTAAACTTCAATTAAGATTCATTATAAACCAAACTGATACTATGGAAGTTTAGCCACTAATAGACATGATGATAGTTATCAAAGTAATAGATACAAACATTATTAAATTGAAACGTTCTAACCAATTTGGATGACTAATATTTGATGCTAATGACTTCTGGCAAAAGCTTAATCTCCTTAATCTTCAACGGTTGGATTAATGTGATTGATTCCCTTATTTGGTGGAAGGAAGTGGTTGGAGAGTATTGAATGCTCCTCCAAGTGGTGTTCAAGTCCCTTTAATGAAGGAAAAATGTATTCAATTTATAGCCTGATCAGACCCTCAAGGCATGGCCGTTCTAAGAAAGGTACGACCGTGTCGCTATTTTTGTTTTGTTTCATTAATTGTCCATGTCAGATCGTACAACTTAAGGGTAACATGGCCGTGTTAAGCAAGGCACGACCAAGTTGAGTTCCACGACAGTCAAAACTCTTCATATTTTGTTCTTTTCTTTTGCACTGAAGTCATGGCCATGTTTTGAGAAGACGTAGCCGTGCTTTGCTTTAGAACCTTCTATTATATTCCTTAGGATTATATTTACCTATAGATAGAAATTATAAACATTAGTGGTTATATATTCTAACATAGTTGCCGAAATTACGCTTATTTTGAGATATTTTAGTACCGAAAAGATGTATAAATTCTTATACATCAAATCTCTCCACAGTCGAACATTTTGTCCTCAAGCAACCTTTTAAAAAATTCTTCGAAACAACACGTCAACCGAAGCTAATCATCCCAAGAAATTTTAGAAAGTCCCGGTAATCCATAAGAGCAAAATGTGTTAGTATATGATTTGTAAAACTACGGTTTGTTTTTATGAGCTTCATCTTACGCAAAACGTCATGTGCTCACAATGTTCACACACACTCGACTTTATATATATGGACATACACGTAATGTTGTATGTATAAACACTCTTAGCGAAGATACGACTTACCGAAAATATGCTTGTCAAGAGATCAATTCTCCACCCACCTTGTGAAGTGTTGCATGCGTCACAAGACATTATATTTCCAAAGGTTTTGGTATGTGGGTGATAGGTTTTGTTGGGTATTTTGGCAAAGGTATTTGAGAGGGTACTACTAATCGAGCTTCTTCTTTGATATTTCCTCCTTCTTCTTATCCTTGATCCATTCTTCGTCCCAAAGTGTGGTGAATCAGTAATTTTTTTTGCAATCCTAATGACTCTTTTAAGGTTAGATCGTCAAGACCAGTTTTATCCAAGATGTGGAACAACTCTTCTTAAATCCTATGTTGAACATAACTCATAACTCTAATGGGGATTTCACTTGGAAAAGAAAGCGTTCCATACTAATGGATTCGGGTCCATAACCATGGGTTCCAATGCATGAGATCTTGTAGCACTTACCAATGAGGCCCTACCGATTAGTATTACACAGAAGAAATCAATTTGAGCCTAATAGCCCCCACCCTCGTCGATTGGGCTTAACTCACTCTACATCTTCCTTAGTGAGACCAATTTCCTCATATTAAACATATTTCATATCTTTTTGCTCGTCTGTTCATTTCGCTTTTGGAAAACCCACAAAATGGTGACCTTTGTTCCTCTTGGAACCACTTTTTCCTCACCTCATTGCTAAAGAGAAATATTTTCTCCCTAAGTTCTGGAGGCAACCTAGGTTTTGCGAATTGTAGGTAGTAAAGTAGATTGAAATTGAAAAAATGCATTCCAATTTTTTAGGGTCTGTCGTTAAAAGACCAATATTGGATTCTACCTGTGAAAGGATGATTTGGTAGAATGGTAGGATATGTTTTTGGGTAGGTTTAGTGGTAGTTGTAGGGTTGATGTGGTGGTTTTTAGAAATATATTACCTTTTTGTTATGTAGCATTTCGTCTGATCTCGAATAGAATTCTCAAGAGAAGTTCTAATCCGCAAAAATTACCCGACTCACTCAAAAGTATCCAATATATGAGTATTTTTCTGAATATCTACATGAAGGCTTAGTTCTCACAAATGGAAGGATTGAGTGAAAACGCCATATTTTGCATAAAGTCAATCTCAATATTTCAAACCATATTTTTATGTTTATCGTATTTTAAAGTAGAGGTAATTATTGCTCAAATATTTCTCGTTGTTTCTTAATTTCTGGTTTGTCAAAAATATTTAAAAAGCTTAAGGTTTTGTTACTACAAAAACATAATTTTGAATAACTTGTTCAAAAATTTTGCCTTTTAGACTTGGTTCGGTCAAGTGTAAATCCCATCCCCACACTTAAATCTCACATTGTCCTCAATGTGAAGATTTAAGATAAATGGAATCAAGGCGAAATAGGAATTTAACTTTCCTACGAGCTGAGAGGAAATTTTTGTCATCTGTTGCCTTCCAGTTGGCTGTTTGGAAGTTCTGGTACGTAAATCTTACCTGCATAAAATCTAAAACCACAACCACAAACATAATACACAAAATATATAAAGACCCAAGATAAGTATGGGTATATAGTTACCCATACCGCCCTACAAGCGAGCATCCTACATTATAATAATAATAACAACAACAATAATAATAATAATAATAATAATAATAATAATAATAATAATAATAATATTGTCTTAAAACCACCACCCCAAGCAAAGAAAATAAATATTGTTCAATGGCAAACATTAACACAAGCATGAATGTATATCAATAAACATCATCAAGCAACGTTGGAAAAGGTAATCAACCATGTCATGGGTATTACAAGGTCATATCGCACCTACTGGTCCTCCGGGGGCAAGTGCCTGGTCATGAAATGTAAAGTGTCTGGCGACGGTGTGTACGACGTACCTGAGCTAGCGGCACATCATCATCCTCATCAACAGGATCCTCTGGATCCCAAATCCTACCACGGGTATCCACAAACCGAAAGCTCTCCGTTCCCGGAACTCATACCACCATCTCCATAGTCATGTATATCCGGAGATCCAGAGGAATTGGCTCTGGTCCCTCGATACCTATGGTTTAACCTGTATGCCTCTATACTTCTTCGTGAAGTACCCGCAAACAGTAACGATGGGTGATATATCTCCTCAAACTCCTCATCGTTATATCTGACCATCCTAAATAATGAAAATGAGTTAAGAATATGAATTTGAAAATCTAAAGATTGGTTCCAGAATCAAGGCACGCTCGTGTGATGGAAGGCACGACTCGTGCTGAGTTTGGGCGAATTTTTTTGACTCTCTGGTTGAACACGGCTGTTCTTGGTGAAACACGACTCGTGTTTTACACAAATTCGGAGTCGCAAAATCTCAAACGTGCGTATCAACCCAGTTCATCAAACTTATCAAATGGTTTCGAACATGGATCGTTCATTAGGGTTGAACCCGACCGAAACCAAAAGTTAACCAAATTGAACTTAAAATCATGTTTAAACTAGTTTACATTCAACTTTTTTAAACCAATTAATCATTTTAAATCATGTAAACTAAGTTTAGACATGTCAATTAGTCCTAATATAACCCAAATTTAATGGAACTTGAATCTAGGGTTCGAATTATACATGAATTGAAAGTGAAGTGGGTCTAATCTAGCCCTTGAACGAGATTGAAATGAATAAACTGACATACCTTGAAGATTGAAACAAGAAATTGGCGGAATAATGGCCGGAAAAATCGCCCAAAATAACCTAGGGTTTGAAAGGGTACGGTTACTTAAAAGTGAAAAAGGGTGAGTTTCAAAGGGATAAAAAACACCATGCTCTCTCGACATGGCCGTGGTCAGCAAGGCACGGTTTTGTTGACCCAATGTGTTTTTGTTTTTTTAACCGTTTTTAATCCCCGCGATTCGTTTTATGGCCATTTTGGACTAAATGAGTTAGGTATATAAATTTAGAAATGTAGGAAATGAAATTTCATTAATTTGGAATACGAGTACACGAAAGTTAAAACAAAGGAAACGAAGAGTACAGATGAAAAACAACTATAATCGTAACCTTATCGGAAACTACTTGAATAACCTTGGTCCTCCTCCGAACAAGGTCTGCATGTGGACATGACCTGACATGAAGCAATTCGGGTTGCCCTCTCAGCTTGGTTCCGGTTAAAATGAGCGAGCTCGGCCGTTAGCCGCTCGAGGTTGTCTTCTTGCTTCGCCATTCTTCTGTCCACATGATAATGTTTGAAACGTAGTGTTTCAACCTTATCATGCAGCTCTTGGTTTCTCTTTTCCGCCGCCACATTAATTCTAGCCAATTCGTCATCTCTTTCGCATAAGCACATTAGTTCCCTATCAACATCTATAGGCACCTCTCCTTGTCTTCCATAACTTGGCCTCCATCCTCTCCTCCCCATGGTAATTTCTTGGTGAAAATGTTAGGGGTATTTCAAAAGGATGAGAAGTAATAGCCATTAATAGACACATAGGAGGACAAAACATGGCCATGGTGACATAAACACGACCATGCTAGGTGAGTGCCATAAATGTTAGTTCCGAATTTTGTATTTATTTAGGAGATGATGATTTGACTGGGCACGACCCGTTCTGAGGGAAAACACGATCGTGCATTTGCATTTTCCATGATTTTTCAGTTTTTCCTATCAGGTCTCAGTCGTGGTTTGGGCAGTTAGTTTAGTGTGTGAAAATCTTGTCCCTAAAACCTAATTTAAACTTTATTCTATTAAAAATCCTACGATTAGATTACTTGTCCTAAAAACACAATAAAATCAAATAAAAGTAAACGACAAATAATCAGGTTAAGCCCAATAAATTTTAACAACTAGTCTTTAGCACAATTCCTTGGACCATTAACAAGCATTTCAGAAGAGATGGGAAAAAAGGTCTCCAAAATCTCATCCGGAGAGGTTTCCGCTAAAACCGCCATCTCCACCGAAAGATGGTGGTGGTGGTGGCGGGGGAAAGACCCCCAACCGAGTGATCTGAATTTGAATATTCTCATTACTGTCACGAAGCTCGGCTTTCATTTCCTGCACTATTTTACATCGAAGCTAAGACTTTTGCCATTTCCTGGAGTTGAAGGATCTTATCCAGGTTCATGTTTCTCTTCTAAGGTGGAGTGGTGGCAAGGTTTCCGGCATTAGGTTGTTCCATCGACATCTCAAGAGGTTGTTTAGTTTAGAGAAGTGTGGCTAGAAGGTGTGCAAAACTCTCAAGGAGGTGATGCAAATTTATAATCTGCCAGATCGTCTTAGCACGACCGTGCCTTTCAAGGCACATGCCGTGTTGAGTGGGGCACTGTTGTGCCTTCCTAAACAATTTTATTTAAATTATCCTTACAAAAGAAATAAAATCTAACCTAAACATGCTATTTTTTTGTTAGAGTCGATAGCTTGACTCCCGATTTTGCCATTTTTAGTTCACAGAATGGAGGCATAATACCTCCATTGTGGTTTCTATTGGTTATCTTAAGTAAAGTTTAAGTCTATGACCGTTTACCTTAAAGCTACGCCCATCCTTTTGGGCAAGTTCAACGGATCCATGATCAAAAACTTCCTTAACTGTAAAAGGACCGGACCATCTAGATTTTAACTTTTTAGGGAATACACGAAAGTCTGAGTTATAAAGTAGTACCTGGTTTCCTGCTTTAAAATGTTTTTCATCTTTTAGTTGTGTATCACGAAGTCTTTTAATCCTTTCTTTATGAATCCATGAGTTTTCTTACGCTTGCATGCTGAATTCTTCTAGCTTGTGAAGCTGCTTGACTCTATTTTCTCCTGCGAATTTCAGATTAAGGTTGGCAATTTTAAGTGCCCAATATGCTTTAAGCTCGAGTTCAACAGGAAGATGACACGCCTTTTCGTACACCAATTTGAATGGTGTTGTGCCTATAGGAGTCTTATATGTAGTACGGAAGACCCACAGAGCGTCGTCCAGTTTCTCCGACCAATCTTTCCTATTATAGTCATAGTTTTCTCCAAGATTCATTTGATACATCGATTCATAACTTCCAATTGACCACTTCTTTGCAGGTGGTAAGGTGTAGCAAGTCGATGATGAACCCCATATCTGGCCAGCACTTTCTCCATTTGAGCATTACAGAATGGTGTTCCTCGATTGCTTATAAGTGAACTGGGAATACCAAAATGAAAGAATAATTTCTTTAAAAACTTAACTACCATCCTAGCATCATGGGTGGGTAAAGCTTGGGCTTTGACCCATTTTGGTACGTAGTCTACTACAACAAGTATGTAGTGATGACCAAATGATGTTGGAAATGGTCCCATAAAATCGATGCCCCAAACGTCAAATATCTCACAGACCTGGATTGGCCTTTGTAACATTTCATCTCAGGATTAGATATTGCTGGCAAGTTGGCATGCATCACATGAACGAACCATTTCGTTTGCTTCTCGGTAGATCGTAGGCCAATAGAAGCCGACATCAAATGCTTTCTTTGCGGTTGTCGATGCTCCGTGATGTCCTCCTGATGGTCCTTCATGACATTGTTTTAGGATCTTGTGTGCTTCATCTCCGTATACACATCTTCAAATTATATTATCAGCTCCTATGCGGAAGAAGTATGGATCATCCCAAAAGTAATATTTGATATCTGAAAAGAACTTCTTCCTTTGTTGATACACCATTCCTTTGAGAACGATTACACTAGCTTTGTAGTTTGTGATGTCAGCAAAACAAGGATGTTTTCCTTCATGAGACTGGATATGCATAAGAAATTCATGGGGAAAATTTTTGTTTATCTTGCTCCCCATTTTTTCTTATGAAGCCGGGCATTCCAAACGAGAAAGATGATTAGCTGCAACATTTTCAATACCTTTCTTGTCCTTTATTTCAATGTTAAACTCTTGCAGAAGTAAAATCCATCAAATCAGACGGGGTTTAGAATCTTTATTTGTGAACAAATACTTAATTGCCGCATGGTCAGTGTAAAGGATGGTCTCTGAAAGGACTAGTTAAGAACGGAATTTGTCAAAAGCAAAGACTGTGGCTAAAAGCTCTTTCTTGGTAGTTGTGTAATTCTCTTGAGCATCATTAAGTGTCTTGTTGGCATAGTAGATCGGATGAAAAATCTTATCTCTCTTTTGTCCTAAGACTACTCCAACTGCGAAATCACTTGCATCGCACATAAGTTCGAATGGTAGTATCCATTCTGGAGCTACCATGATTGGAGTGTCAACGAGCTTGTTCTTTAGAATTTTGCATCCGTCCAAACACTCTTAAGAGAATATGAATGGAGCATATTTTTCAAGAAGCTTTGCCATTGCCCGGGCAATATTTGAAAAGTTTTTGATGAAACGTCGATAGAAACCCGCATGGCCAAGAAAACTTCCCATAGCTTTTACTGATGTAGGCGCTGGAAGTTTGGAAATGGTTTCTACTTTGGCTCTGTCCACTTCTAATCCAGCTTGACATATCTTCTGTCTAAGAACAATGCTTTGTTAACCATTAAGTGACATTTTTCCCAATTTAACACAAGATTAGCTTCCTCACATCTTGTAAACATCATTTTCAGGCTTCAAGACATATATCGAAGGTGTCGCCTGATGGTTGGTTAATTTGTATATATTTAAATTCGTTTATTTACTAGTTTTAATCGATTATTGTGTGAACTTCAATACTTCATACGTGTATATGCATTTCAGGTCGCAGGTTCTTAAAGAGGTTAATTTGGACCTGTTGAGGCACGGGATGAAGACACGGGACGTCCAACACGCAAAACAATGCAAGATGCTGCTGGTTGCTATTGATGAAGACTCCCTTCGTGGTACGCGATGGGAGAGGTTGAATACTCATCGCGTATCGCGATGGGATTAAATTTACATTTGCCTTGATCATGGTTATGGGTGTTCTTCGGGTTGGTTTTTCAGGTTTCGGGTTTTTTGAGTCGGGTTCTTCAGGTTTCAAACTTTTAAATCTAGACCTGAAACCCAACCCAAATGTCTCACAGTTTCTTCAGGTTCGGGTAATTCGGGTTCGGGTTTTTTCAGGTTGGGTTAATCGGGTTTCGGGTTTTTAAAAAACAATATGCATTTGTATATATAAACTACAAAACTAAAATTAAAACATGTTCTTCATCATTCTCGTAGCGTAAATAAGTGAATAAACCAACATAACTCAATAAGCCAATCCAAAAAAGTGTAAAATTTAACAAAGTCCAACCATTTTAAAATTAAAAAAAAAAAAACCAACATAGTCGTATTCAATCTTCACGTCTGATCCTTCATTTCCTCCTCCATTTCCAATACTATATTAATAAAAAAAACAGACAAAATAAATATTAGAATAGTTAGATATAACATGAACAAATATTTTTAACATAATAAAAATACCTTTATCAATTTCTTGGATTTTGTTCCAATCTTCTTCACTTAGGAGTTTCATGCTCGAAGTAGAACTATCCCGAAACCAGTCTTGTGTGCATATTAAACTTTCAACAATCCTAGGAGTCAAAGAACTCCTAAATGGGTCCAAAACCCTACCACTTGTGCTAAAAACAGATTCGGAAGCAAGCGTTGACACGGGAATGGCGAATAAGTCTTTAGCCATTAAGGACAAAATCGGGAATATCGGGATATTAACTTTCCACCATTCTAAAATATTGAATTTCGGTGAATCTTCTTCATAAGCTTCTTTCAAAAACTTATCTAACTCACCAACAAATTCCACTTTATGTGTCTTCATCTTTTCTCTTAATTTGTTTCTAAGTTGCGGTTTAGGTGTCATATCTTCTGTATGTTTTCGCTTACCTAATATCAATGAACTTGAATACTCGGTGGTAGTAGTAGAATGCTGGAAATGAATTCTAACATACACATTATATAATTCATACATTGATTCTATAATAAACTTCGAGTTCTCCTCCCCCACATCTTTTCCATAACGATCAACAAAAAGTACGTCCAAGTAGATTTTTTTGTTCCTTGGGTCTAGAACAAAAGCAAAGTAGAATAATAAGTTCATTCTACTCATGCTACCAAAATACTTATCAAACTTTGCCTTCATTGCCATTGCAATTTGACAAAGACTAGGACTGCCAATAGCCTCATCTAATGTGCTACGAATGGAATATATGTCTTCTATGCATGAGTTTGATGTTACATAATGTGTTCCTGAAACCCTCAAAGTAATTTCATAAAAGGGTGTTAAAAATGGCATAAATCTCTAGCACTTTCCCAATCAGTTGGTGTAAGTTCTAAAAAACCTGCATTTTCTAGGCTGGATTTAAAAACACACTCCTCAATATCATACCTCTCAAAGGTTTCTCTTAGGTTTGTGCAACTTGTAACATAAGGTAAGTGGAGTTCCATCTAGTTGGCACATCTAAAACTAAGTGTTTTGTTGTATCATCATTAGCAATCTTAGCAAACTTATTGAATTTGTCAATCCTTGAAGGTGATTGCCTAATCCACCTTACCACCCACTTAATTTTTTCAACGGCCTTATCAACTTTTTTAATCCCATCTTGGACCACTAGGTTTATAATGTGTGCAACACATCTAATGTGTATCCATTTACCGTTTAAAAGACAATTGCTAGAGTTTTGGAATACCCTTTTCAAGAAATCTATCGCAACATCATTAGCATTAGCATTGTCAACTGAAATTGTAAAAATGTTTTCAATTCCCCATTCTTGTAAACATTTTTCAACCGCTTTTCCAATATCAACACCACGATGATTTTCTTGAGGACAAAAGTTCAAGACTTTTTTCCTCAATTTCCACCCATTGTTAATGAAGTGGGGGTAAGACACATGTAACTGGACTGTTGACTGGAAGTCCATGTGTCGGTTGTCAAACAAATTCTACCAACATTAGATTTAATCAAATCATGAACTTTTATTTTTTCTTCTAGAAACCTACGGTATATATCTTTAGTAATTGTTATTCTACATGGAACTTTAAATAATGGTTGACATATGCTCATGAAATAACTAAAACCCGCCCCTTCCACAAATCTAAAAGGCAATTCAGCAACTATAATCATATAGGTTAGAGGATCCTTTGTAGCTTTTTGATCAAATCTCCACGCGGTGATTTTATTTTCAACCCCGAATGCAATTTGAGTTAGCCCGTCATTATTTTTAGCCAAGTATGGGGCACACTTTTTTAAAGTTTTCTATAATTACCCGTACTTGAGATGAGTCACCCTTGTAAACATTGTTACAATGATTACATCTTGCTCTTAGAACACCTTTATTGTCTCTGATTTTTGCAAAATCATGCCAAACTTCGGATCTTGGTTGGTAAACTTTAGACTCCTTTGACTTAACTTGCTCATTTGTTTCTGGAATTTGATCATCATTGCCATCAAGGTCAATCCTTGATTCTTCAGCCGTATTGTTAGTCCCAGACATTTTAACTGTAATATGACATTGAATCATAGTCAAACTATAGTTGAATCTAATGAATTAAAATCGTAATAAAAAATCTATTTAAACAATAATGAAAAACTTACTGATTGATTAAACATAATATAATTGGCATACCATAATGGAGCTTTTTTTTATTCATGATAGATTATAAAAACATATAATATATATTAGTGACATAAGAATTACAAAATTTAGGTAGAATAGAGAATCACCATGAATTGCAAATTGCTTCTGTGAGGGCTGCCGTAAAACATACATAATGTGACCCCCCTTGTATCCGTCGTAAAAGTAATTAGGGTGTGTGTTTATAGCTGTTGTGCTATATATTCTACATAAAAAAGAAACAATTTACATATTTTATTATAAGCCTAATAGGTATTTGATTAACAGGCCATACTCCATATCTAATTAACCATAAATTTTATTAAAAGTTTACAAGTAATGAACCATATTACGTTATTAGCTAGAAGCAGTCAAGCAGATTATACAAAATTATATTTATAACAAAGTCAGACAACCTTCATATTATTACTATACCTAAAGATATGTTTAATTTTAAAACTAAAATTTTATTCGGGTTTTTCGGGTTGACCCGAAATACAAATTTCTGTCCCAAGACCCAACCCAAATCACTTCGGGTTCGGGTTCGGGTATTTTGGGTTCGGTTAGTTCGGGTTCGTGTTCGGGTTTTTTCGGGTCGGGTTTCGGGTAAAACTGACAGCCCTAATTATGGTCCATCGCGGTACGCGATGGACACCAAAGACCCCATCGCGTACCGTGATGGGTGAAAAAACTTGGAATGTTAGGCGTGGTTAAAATACATTTTTAACGACCCTATTCGTATATAAGACTTGCTAGAACAGTTTTGGAGGCAAAGAAGAGCATTTTCATCATACCGATTCGTCCAGAGATCACATACATGTTCCATTCCATCAGAATTGAGGATTTACAATGTCGAGGCTCGGCTAATATCTTCGAATCATACCCAGGGATGTAGAGTATTGTAACTTTTCAGTATTTCTCATGTATTTATAACGAATGATTTTTAACTGTCTTTGATAAATCTATGATTATTTATGTTTAATATTGTTGTGCATTCAATTGGTTTAGGTTTACGTTGACCAGAATGATTAGTTTACTGGTTGCTATAATAATTGCTTACAGGACTGTGTTAATTAGTTGAATACAGTGAAGCATACAATTGCTCTTAGTTGAGTCACACTAGCATGGACTGTTTGATAACCAGTGTCGTGTGCTAGTGGTTGTTGATGCCTATGGTTTAACTCGTTAGTCAGTCTGTATTGATCTTAGATAGTTAATTTGTTAAGTTGCATGAGATTACTATTCAGTTGTTTACTTGAATCCCGGGTGTGGTTTGTCTTTGTTAATTGTTGAAAGTTATTATTTACTAGATTAATCATTAAAACCAAACTTATTTGCTTGTGTGATCAGCACTACAATCTGCTACTTCATAATTGTTTAAAATTTGTTACACTTTACATTGACCACATACTCCTTATGGTTCGACACCCTACTTACCCTAGCTTGATTAGGTGATTAGGAACTTGATACTAATTGTTTTTTACTAGATAGAGACAGTCTATAATCACATCCCCACGCTTATCTTTTACTTGCCCTCAAGCAAACTCTAAAGTAAACATGAACCTCCATCATAGGTATATCATTTATCGCCATTAATACTAGTAAGGTTTAAAGTCATACCAAGTTTCACAGACTGACACGTTTTAGATTGGCAACCCACAAATATAAATATTAATACTACAAAAACAACAGAGTTTCCTAGACGAGTGTACTTTGTTTCCGGTTAAGGCATACATGTTCATACCCCTCACACTATCAACACTCCTCTCGATTTAGAAACTGGACTAACAAAAGATGTGCTAGTATATATCTCTGCCCTTAAATACCAAATACGAGTCACAACTTAATATGCTTGAAGGTAAGTCTTATCTCTAGCCATTACCCACCGGTTGCATAAAGACTCGGACTAAGGGTTTTGCTGAGGCTTAGGTTTTGGTGCAGATTAGGCATATTTAGTAACTAAGGTGGATGAAACCAAATTTTACAAATACACAAACCAACAGTCAAAAACAAACAAACTGCTATTTACACAGACTTGACATATATTGATAACCACTTTTTGCCTTTTTGTTGATTGTGTTTGTTTGGTTTTTTATCAATACAAACCAACAAACAAATATTTACAACTCTATTGAGACATGTGTACATTGTGTACTGTGATCAACTGACCATATACAACTCAATAACGAACTAGATTTCATCACACAAGTAAAAATAAAAATAAAGGCCAAGGCTAAAATGGTGTGTAATGTGGGTTTAGCAAACTAAAAAGGAATAAGGTCCAAATGGGCTCCTAGTGGGATAATATCAGGTAAGGAATTTTATTTAATGAGGAAATATATGTATGTGTTTCCTTAAGTGTCACACCCGGCCCTGAACGGCGGAAACAGCCAGGCGCGCGCGAGTGGGGATTGATAATTAAGCACGGGCCATTGCAAACATTCAAAGTAAGATTTTCATTGCGCATGAAATGTTTAATACAAATACATTACATTGTTTAAAGATTACATAAAAACATCCAAGTATAAAAACTGTTGAAGATTTCCACGCCATATCCCCTTTGCGTGGCGGGAACAACCGCGCGCATCGAAGGGATAGAACTAAAATCTTCCAAAAAGCTAGTTTTAGATGTTCAGCGTGAGGTGCTCTAAGTGTGACTCCATGCGCTACCTAGTTATCTCCTGAAAGACAAGTAAAACATTTGAATCAGTATAAACTGAGTGAGTTCACAAGTTTTAGTAACTTGATAAATCGTATTGCATCATAGTCTTGATAAAAATCATTCTAAAACATAATTCTGATAGCATCATTGAAACACATGCTTAGTAAAACATAGTTCTGATAACGTTTCCTTTGATAAATCCGTCCCGCGGGTTACGCGCGAACATTTCTGAGAACCGTGCTCGTCTGTGTAAGTGGCGCTGCCACTACGAGCGAATAATACCGTCCCGCGGGTTACGCGCGGACATTTCGGAGAACCGTGCTCGTCTGTGTAAGTGGCGCTGCCACTACGAGCGAATAATACCGTCCCGCGGGTTACGCGCGGACATTTCTGAGAACCGTGCTCGTCTGTGTAAGTGGCGCTGCCACTACGAGCGAATAATACCGTCCCGCGGGTTACGCGCGGACGTTGTGCCGGAAAACAAGGCGCTCGTCTGCGTAAGAGGAGAGACCTCTACGAGCGGGCTCAATCCCATAGTACTGCCCCGTGACATGCTAGGCACTCGTCTGTGTAAGAGGTGCGACCCCTACGAGTGGGCGGATCAAACCAGCAGTCCCTACCCTTAGAGTTCCAATGGTAAAGTGATCACTTACTCGAATCTGGTGCACTAACATCGAAAACCATAGATAACCGCTTGCATTGCTCATCATGAAACATAATTTAAACACATAATCGCTTGCATAGCTTGTAAGTATACCATGATAAAACATTATTTCAGTACGTGTCCCTCGCCCCGAAAACAGTTTAAAAATATTGAAAACAGTGAAAATAAGGGCTGTGAGACTCACCTGTGGTTCTTGTTAAGGGATTAATCGAGATTCGGGTTTTCTTGGTGTTGGCCGAATTGAAGGTCTAGAATACGATTAAATAACAAGTATATATATTAAGATCAAGAAATAGGAGAATATAAGGGTTGGAAAGTAGATCTCAGGGTTATAATCTCGGCTTACCTAGTAACAGGAACGGAATTGAAAATCAAACGGATGCTTGGACGATGATTAGTGCAATTTGCAGTTTTGAGAGAGAAGTTTGAAGTGTGTTTGGGTGATAATTTGGGTTACATATTTATAGGCAAGATTTAGGGAACACAATCCCTTGCTTTATGGGGTTGTAATCTTTTCATATCTAGGTGTAATGATGATAAAGTATGGAAATTATTATTATTTATTTAAAAGTGGAGGAGTGGATAAAAGATTCTGATTTGATTTGGACAGGACATGCAGGTCTGTGGTTGGTGAGAGTAGGGTGGCTGACAGTTGACTTTTCATGTTACAGTATGCTTTTTCAGGTGCTTTTGTCAGTGTACAGTTAAAAAGTAGAAATCTCTGAAACACGCAACTGTTTCCTTTTTGGGCGGGAATAATCCCCTTATATCTGGAGATTAGGCTAAGTGTTCTGCGCGTATAGCTTTGTGCGCATAGCTTTCTGCGTGAAGGACATTTCTTTGCTGCGGGTAGGTACGTAACCTTCTCGCAGTCAGGGACATTGAGTTTCATTTGTAGATTCTCCAGGTGGTCTTGGTATTTCAACATAGTGATCAGTTATGTTGAAGTCAATTCCATCTTGGAGCTTCAGACAAACTAACTCTCAATGTTCCCGCCATGCGGGGAGGTTGGTTCTCCTTCCGCACGCGCATAAACGATTTAGGATGCACCCGCCTTAGCATCATGCGGGACGGTCAACCCATCAGACAACATAAAGTTAAGTTACATGAAAACATAAAGCCAAAACATTCGCGCATGGCGCACATAACATATGCCCACGCTGGTTCTTACATCGCGCGCTCGCGCAGGGCGTACATAACAATTGCCTGCGCTGATTCTTACATCGCGCGCTCGCGCAGGGCGTACATAACAATTGCCCGCGCTGATTCTTACATAGCGCGCTCGCGCAGGGCGCACATAACGTGCCCGCGCTGATTCTAATTTAGCGCGCATAATATTCACAATCACCTAATTATTAGGTTGATTACTTAGTTTATAGGGTTGGGAGATTACCGGGTGTCACATTTTCCCCCTGTTAAGAGAATTTCGTCCCGAAATTTAGGAGACGTCGCTGGCAGAAGCCATGCTCTGAAAGAGGTGTGGGTATTTCTTGCGTATTTGATCTTTTCTTTCCCAAGTGAATTCAGGCCCACGCCTTGAGTTCCATTGAACCTTTACTAACTTGATTCTGCTTCTGCGTAACTTTTGTTCTTTCCAATCGGTTACTGCTATAGGTTCTTCTACGAAGTGCAGTTGTTTGTCGATGTGAATCTCGTCCAACGGTAAAATCAACGTTTCGTCAGATAAACACTTTTTGAGGTTGGACACATGAAACGTATCATGAACTCCACTGAGTTCGGCGGGTAAACGGAGTTTATAAGCAACCGGACCGATCCTTTCCAGGATCTCGAATGGTCCAATGTAGCGCGGATTCAACTTTCCTCGCTTTCCGAAACGGGGGACTCCTTTCCATGGAGAGACTTTCAAAAGTATTCTATCCCCTACTTGAAACTCCAACGGTTTCCTTCGCACATCTGCGTAGCTCTTCTGTCTGTCGCACGCTGTCTTAAGGCGATCCCGTATCTGAAAAATCTTGTCTGTTGTTTCTTGGATCAATTCTGGACCAGTCATTTGCTTGTCACCCACTTCAGCCCAGCACAGTGGGGATCTACACTTGCGCCCATACAAAGCTTCAAACGGCGCAGCCTTGAGGCTTGTGTGATAACTGTTGTTGTAAGAAAATTCAACCAATGGGAGATGAGTATCCCAGCTACCTCCGAAATCGATTGCGCACGCGCGCAGCATATCTTCCAATGTCTGGATTGTTCGCTCGCTTTGTCCATCCGTTTGGGGATGATATGCCGTACTCATGTCAAGACGAGTACCTAAAGCCCCTTGTAACGATCTCCAAAACCTTGAGGTGAACCGACTATCTCTATCAGAAATGATGGACACTGGGACTCCATGTTTTGAAACTACTTCTCGAATATACAATCGGGCTAACTTTTCCATCTTATCGGTTTCCTTGATCGGCAGGAAGTGCGCCGACTTAGTTAGCCGATCTACAATAACCCAGATCGTGTCGTAACCCCCAGGTGTCCTTGGCAGTTTGGTGATGAAGTCCATAGAGATTTGTTCCCACTTCCACATGGGAATTTCTGGCTGCTGAAGTAACCCCGATGGCTTCTGGTATTCAGCCTTTACCTTCGAACACGTCAGGCACTTACTGACATACGTCGCGATGGCGCCTTTAAGATTGGGCCACCAATACAGCACTTTAACATCTTGGTACATCTTGTCTGCGCCAGGATGTACGGAATACCGCGTCTTGTGAGCTTCGTTTAATACTTGCTCGCGCAATCCTCCCTTGAGAGGGACCCATATGCGGTTAGCAAAATATCGAGTGTCGTTTTCCTTGATCTCCAAATTCTTAATCATACCCCCAAGGGATTCGTTTTTAACAAACTCTGGTTTCAAGGCTTTTTGCTGAGCGTCTCTGATGCGGGTAGAGAGATCTACGCGAATGGTCAACCTTAGAGCCTTGACTCGTAGCGTTTTTACTCGCTCCTTCCTACTTAGCGCGTCTGCTACCACGTTCGCCTTTCCAGGGTGGTACTTAATTTCACAATCATAATCATTCAACAACTCCACCCATCTTCGTTGCCTCATGTTTAAATCCTTTTGATCAAATATATGTTGAAGGCTCTTGTGATCCGTAAAGATTATACACTTTGTACCATAGAGGTAATGGCGCCAAATCTTTAACGCGAAGACAACCGCTCCAAGTTCCAGATCATGCATTGTGTAGTTCTTTTCATTGGCCTTGAGTTGGCGCGAGGCATACGCTATGACTTTGTCTCGCTGCATAAGGACACATCCGAGTCCCTGATGTGAAGCGTCGCAGTAAACGACGATGTCATCCGTCCCCTCGGGCAGAGACAAAATTGGCGCACTACATAACTTCTGTTTCAACATTTGAAATGCCGCTTCCTGATTTTCGCCCCAAACAAACTTCTTGTCTTTCTGAGTTAGCGCGGTCAGAGGTAGAGCTATCTTGGAGAAGTTCTCAATGAGGCGTCGATAGTAGCCAGCTAGTCCTAGGAATTGCCTCACCTCAGTTGGGGTTTTTGGCGCTTCCCAGTTTTCGATGGCCTTGACTTTGGAAGGATCAACGTGTATTCCTTTCTCGTTTACAACGTGACCGAGAAAGTGAACTTCTCTAAGCCAAAACTCACACTTGGAAAACTTCGCATACAACTTTTCCTTCTTCAACAATTCCAAAATCAATCTCAGGTGTCGCTCATGCTCGGCCTTGGTCCGAGAGTAAATCAGAATGTCATCTATAAATACAATCACAAACTTATCCAAGTATGGTTTGCACACGCGGTTCATCAGATCCATGAATACAGCCGGCGCATTAGTTAGCCCGAAAGGCATCACTAAGAACTCATAATGGCCATATCTAGTTCGGAAGGCTGTTTTCGGCACATCTTCCTCATGGATCCTAAGTTGGTGGTATCCTGACCGTAGATCTATCTTCGAATAATAACTGGATCCCTGCAACTGGTCAAATAAGTCGTCAATCCTCGGTAAGGGGTACCGATTCTTGACTGTCAGCTTGTTCAGCTCCCTGTAGTCAATACACATCCGGAAGGAACCATCCTTCTTCTTTACAAACAGTACTGGAGCTCCCCAAGGTGAGAAGCTTGGGCGTATGAAACCCTTATCCAATAGTTCCTGTAGCTGATTGGATAGCTCTTGCATCTCAGATGGAGCTAATCGATAAGGCGCTCGAGCTACTGGCGTAGCTCCTGGGACTAATTCAATACGAAATTCGACTTGTCGCGGCGGCGGTAATCAGGGCAAATCTTAAGGAAAAACTTCTGGAAATTCGCGCACTACTGTAAGTCTTTAATTCTTCGCTCATCTCCTTCCTTCTGTACTACATGCGCCAGGAAGGCGTAGCACCCTTTCCTTAGGCACTTGCGCGCCTTTAGGCACGAAATCAGTTTCGTCGCAACTCCCCTTCTTTCCCCTTGAATCACCAAGGTTTCTTCGTTCAACAGTGGGATCCGAACCTGCTTCTCATGGCAAATAACCTCCGCGTGGTTCTCGACTAACCAATCCATACCTACCACAATGTCAAAACTTCCCAAGTCTATTGGCAACAAGTTAATATTGAACCCGTGACCTCCCATGACTATTACACATTGTTCAGTTCTTTCGTTCGCGCATAACTGCCTACCATTGGCTAGTTCTATAGTATAAGGCGTGTCTAGCCTACTGGTCGCTAGGCCTAGGGAGTTTTTAAACTCAGTGGATATGAAACTTAGGTCAGCGCCAGTATCAAATAAGACAGATGCAAAATGGCCGTTAAGTAAAAACGTACCGGTTACCACATTCGGCTCTTCTTTTGCTTCGCCTGCGCCGATCACAAAAGCTCTCCCGCGAGCTTGGTTTCCCTTTTGTGGGCAATCCCGACTGAAATGCCCTGGTTTCCCGCATGCGTAGCAGTTGTCACTGGCTCCAGCTTCCTTAGCACGGCAATTCACCGTCTTGTGCCCTGGCCTGTTACATTTGGCGCACATGACGCTCGCGCATTCACCCTCATGGTGAAACTTGCATTTGTTGCACCATGGGTAAGGCCCGCTGTATCCTTTCCTTGATGGCTCCGCGGCTTGGATCGCGTAAACCCTTGCGCTTTCCTGCTTCTTGGACGGTGGCTGCTTGGAGTCGGACCCTCGGTGGTGAGAGTTCCATTTCCTCTTGGAGTCAGAGGTTCGCTGCTCGCTTCCGCGCGTAGTCAACATACCCGCACGGACCGTATCCCTTGTAAGGGTGATGGCCCGCGCTACCGCCTCATCAAAGGTTGGGGGCGCTGCGGCGTTGAGCGGAACCCTAACAACAGGAGGTAACCCAAAGATATACCTCTCGATCTTCTTTTCCTCCGTGTTTGCCATGTCTGGCACCAACTGGCAAAGCTCGTTGAACCGGTTGTTGTAGGCGTCGATATCCGTTCCTATCATGGTGTGGTTCCAGAATTCCTGTTGCAGACTCTGAATTTCTGCGCGAGAGCAGAACTTTCTCATCAACATTTCCTTCAGTTCCTCCCAGGTCTTGTGAAGAGCAACTTCTCGCCCCAAAGTCTTCACTTGAAGCTTCCACCAAGACGAAGCTGCTTCTTGGAACATGCAGGTCGCGTAAAGGACCATCTGGTTCTCACTACATCTGCTAATGGAGAGAACTGTCTCCATCTTGTCAATCCAGTTGTAGAGCCCAATGGCCCCTTCGGTACCCCTGAATGGCCAAGGCCTACAGGCCATAAATGTCTTATAGGAGCACCCTTTGTCCAAGGCTCCTGATTCGGGTTCTGGGGTCTCGTTCTGACGACCCTGACTAGATTCGGCCTTGCTGGCCTCATGTGTCGCGATCGCCTGAGCGATTATTTCCGCGAGTTCCTCGGGTGTCATGGTAATTCCCTTGGCTCTGGTTGGAGGCATTCTCGTTCTTAAAAAAAAAAGAATATATAACAAACTTAGCGCATGTACCATGAGCACATAGTGTTTTTATCCTTAATGTTCACTAGACATTGTGTGACCCGTGTTCCTAAGTGTGTGTGGTTTTTTTTCTTTTGAAAATATTTTCCTTGAAAAATACTTCATGCGATTCCCCGACGGTTATAGTCTAGGTTAAAACTTCTTTTCCTAGTTCGCTATAACCAGTGCTCTGATACCAATCTGTCACACCCGGCCCTGAACGGCGGAAACAGCCGGGCGCGCGCGAGTGGGGATTGATAATTAAGCACGGGCCATTGCAAACATTCAAAGTAAGATTTTCATTGCGCATGAAATGTTTAATACAAATACATTACATTGTTTAAAGATTACATAAAAACATCCAAGTATAAAAACTGTTGAAGATTTCCACGCCATATCCCCTTTGCGTGGCGGGAACAACCGCGCGCATCGAAGGGATAGAACTAAAATCTTTCAAAAAGCTAGTTTTAGATGTTCAGCGTGAGGTGCTCTAAGTGTGACTCCATGCGCTACCTAGTTATCTCCTGAAAGACACGTAAAACATTTGAATCAGTATAAACTGAGTGAGTTCACAAGTTTTAGTAACTTGATAAATCGTATTGCATCATAGTCTTGATAAAAATCATTCTAAAACATAATTCTGATAGCATCATTGAAACACATGCTTAGTAAAACATAGTTCTGATAACGTTTCCTTTGATAAATCCGTCCCGCGGGTTACGCGCGAACATTTCTGAGAACCGTGCTCGTCTGTGTAAGTGGCGCTGCCACTACGAGCGAATAATACCGTCCCGCGGGTTACGCGCGGACATTTCGGAGAACCGTGCTCGTCTGTGTAAGTGGCGCTGCCACTACGAGCGAATAATACCGTCCCGCGGGTTACGCGCGGACATTTCTGAGAACCGTGCTCGTCTGTGTAAGTGGCGCTGCCACTACGAGCGAATAATACCGTCCCGCGGGTTACGCGCGGACGTTGTGCCGGAAAACAAGGCGCTCGTCTGCGTAAGAGGAGCGACCTCTACGAGCGGGCTCAATCCCATAGTACTGCCCCGTGACATGCTAGGCACTCGTCTGTGTAAGAGGTGCGACCCCTACGAGTGGGCGGATCAAACCAGCAGTCCCTACCCTTAGAGTTCCAATGGTAAAGTGATCACTTACTCGAATCTGGTGCACTAACATCGAAAACCATAGATAACCGCTTGCATTGCTCATCATGAAACATAATTTAAACACATAATCGCTTGCATAGCTTGTAAGTATACCATGATAAAACATTATTTCAGTACGTGTCCCTCGCCCCGAAAACAGTTTAAAAATAGTGAAAACAGTGAAAATAGGGGCTGTGAGACTCACCTGTGGTTCTTGTTAAGGGATTAATCGAGATTCGGGTTTTCTTGGTGTTGGCCGAATTGAAGGTCTAGAATACGATTAAATAACAAGTATATATATTAAGATCAAGAAATAGGAGAATATAAGGGTTGGAAAGTAGATCTCAGGGTTATAATCTCGGCTTACCTAGTAACAGGAACGGAATTGAAAATCAAACGGATGCTTGGACGATGATTAGTGCAATTTGCAGTTTTAAGAGAGAAGTTTGAAGTGTGTTTGGGTGATAATTTGGGTTACATATTTATAGGCAAGATTTAGGGAACACAATCCCTTGCTTTAGGGGGTTGTAATCTTTTCATATCTAGGTGTAATGATGATAAAGTATGGAAATTATTATTATTTATTTAAAAGTGGAGGAGTGGATAAAAGATTCTGATTTGATTTGGACAGGACATGCAGGTCTGTGGTTGGTGAGAGTAGGGTGGCTGACAGTTGACTTTTCATGTTACAGTATGCTTTTTCAGGTGCTTTTGTCAGTGTACAGTTAAAAAGTAGAAATCTCTGAAACACGCAACTGTTTCCTTTTTGGGCGGGAATAATCCCCTTATATCTGGAGATTAGGCTAAGTGTTCTGCGCGTATAGCTTTGTGCGCATAGCTTTCTGCGTGAAGGACATTTCTTTGCTGCGGGTAGGTACGTAACCTTCTCGCAGTCAGGGACATTGAGTTTCATTTGTAGATTCTCCAGGTGGTCTTGGTATTTCAACATAGTGATCAGTTATGTTGAAGTCAATTCCATCTTGGAGCTTCAGACAAACTAACTCTCAATGTTCCCGCCATGCGGGGAGGTTGGTTCTCCTTCCGCACGCGCATAAACGATTTAGGATGCACCCGCCTTAGCATCATGCGGGACGGTCAACCCATCAGACAACATAAAGTTAAGTTACATGAAAACATAAAGCCAAAACATTCGCGCATGGCGCACATAACATATGCCCACGCTGGTTCTTACATCGCGCGCTGATTCAGGGCGTACATAACAATTGCCCGCGCTGATTCTTACATCGCGCGCTCGCGCAGGGCGTACATAACAATTGCCCGCGCTGATTCTTACATAGCGCGCTCGCGCAGGGCTCACATAACGTGCCCGCGCTGATTCTAATTTAGCGCGCATAATATTCACAATCACCTAATTATTTGGTTGATTACTTAGTTTATAGGGTTGGGAGATTACCGGGTGTCACATTAAGTCCTAATCTCCATACATGTGGTGGTATTAAGATATCAATAAGCATATGACAAGCAAGTTTTAATTCTATAAAACATACCGGTTACCCTCAATAAATGAAAAGCATGTTTTATATTTATTATATAATATGTGTATTAAGTATAGGGGCTATCTCATAATATGTCTGGAATTATGGGTTGTCGATATGAAACATATATACCCGTCCCCTTGACTCGTTGTCCCCGCCTAAACGACCCCATTTTCAACTTCTCTTTGAAAAAAATTGTTAGGAAAACTATCGAGAAGCTGAAAAACTAACCATGACCAGAAACCTATAACTTGGAATTAATGACAATAATTAACAGTTAATAACTTTGGGTTCCGAACACTCATCGAGGAACTTTTGGGCTAAAAACTTAAATTTTCCTCCATCCCCACACTTGAGGTTTATATTGTCCTCAGTATTATAATATATTTAAACAATTAACGAACATTTGAGGAACGGGGTTAAAATTGACTGTTTAACAATTTTTAAAACTCGAGGCTCTAATGCGATAGTTCAACTAAACAAATATAGAATTACACATCTAACACTCAAAACTTGAATAACAAAATAGATTATGAAACTGAAATCACCTAATATTAATGACCATGCAGTGCAAAAATGGGGCTCGTAAACACTCGTGCACACTCGTCTCTTTCAAGTACCAACCGAACAACCAAATCTGCATAGTCTCGAGATGTGTTGAAGCAATATTCTCAAATGTGTAAGACATAGGTCTTTTAAGAATTTGCAAAAATGATATTTTTTAATTTTATAAGACGATTACCGAGCCGAATTAGTTAGTTTCAAAATAATCTTTTGTTAAACGAGTTAAAAATGTTAAAAGACCTAACTTTAGTAGGAATCACAATTGCATTTAGCGTATGCAACAAGCCCTTTAAACCCCTAGTAGCCCGGGTGGAAGAGTGAGGTCTCGTGAGGGTTTATGGTGAACAACACCCACAAAGTTCCAAACACAACAAAATATACAATAAATCAAACACATCAGACATCAAACAAACCCTTTATACCCCCTAGTAGCCTGGGTGGAAGAGTGAGGTCTCGTGTGAGTTTATAGTGAACCACACCCACAAAGTTCCAAACACAACAAAATATATAATAAATCAAACACATCAGACATCAAACAGAAGATATATATACATATATTAACCATACGGTTTTCCTCAATATAATATTAATTTATACGGACCATGATCATCAAAACAAAATAAAGGGAAAATAAAACAAAATGTAATCGGTAATCCGTTGAACATCTGCTCACCGATCCTCCATCTGAATGCCAACGCTTCCGGCCTGAGCCTCATCGCCACTCGCTCCCTCAGCCAGATCGCCAGCCTGCAGACCAGGGATCATAAGAGACGCGGGGATCGGTACCTGTATATGAGTAAATAACACACGAAAGTAATCATCATGGCGGGCCAAGTGGGCTCGCGTCTTCTCATGTCCTGCAATGATGGTGAGCTGGTGCTGATATATCATGTCAAGTGTCACTGGCTGTTGTGGCTGTGGTGGTGGTTGTCGCAGTGCATACTGATGTTGCGGTCGGATCATACGCGACATCTGAGCATGCAGTCGATGTGTAGGAATACCCATCTGCATAAAGACATCCGCAGCTGTACCCGGAGGTGGTGGAGCCTATGGTCCATGTCTGACCTGGACCAGTGCAGAAGGATCATATAACTCGCAAACTTCTATTGAATCTTCAATCATGTCATGAAAGATAGATACCATGCAACGTTGAAAGGTAGCTGGAGCATTACAAAGTTCGAAAGGCATTCGTTAGTATGCAAATTTGCCGTAGGAACATGTGAATGTTGTTGATGTGCTAAAAGTAGTTATATATTTATTAACTAAAAATAAGTTAATCTAGACACTAAGTAATAATTCTAGACTCTTAACTTAACTAAAACTACTAACCGACAAGTGTGCCGGTCGACTCTAGTACAACTAAGTAAGTCCAGATATCGAACCCACGAGACTCTATAAATTACGAAATAGCAAACAAGACTCAACTACAAGACACGACTATTTAATAATAATATTTGAGAGGGAAGTTTTTAAACTAATTAATAAAACTCTAAATAAAAAATTAACTAAGAATAATTAACTTACTAATGATTACCTAATGATTACTTAACTAAATTACTCGTAATTATTAAACTAATACTATCTAATTAACCCTAAACCTAATTATTTAAATAATAATAAAACATCATCATTACCTTAAAACTAATTAATTTAATATAAAACTTAAACCTAATTAATTTAACTATTTAATAAACTATTAAAAACTCTTAGATTTATTAATATGATAAAAACAACTACCTAGGCTAGAATCCCCAAAGTTACGGTTATTAATTAAATGGAAAACTCAAGTTATGGAACTAGGATCATAAAATAGACCCTTGACAGAAAACCCGAACAGGACCCTTGGACTTCAAGAAGACGCCTATGGATTTCTAACACGTTTTAAGACTCACCAGTTTTATAAATTAAACTTCCTTACGATTATTTAATAATTTATGTATAAGTATCTTTATGTAGAAATCCTACCTTACAGCGCAGAAATCAAATATAGCTAAGTAGATTTAATTGACTTAATAGACTAAGTTGACAATCAAACATAGACGGACTCCTTACGAAGAACTAAATCAAGCAATCCTGACCAACAAATATCTATCAATAGCCTATCACCTGACAGCTTTCTAGGCTAGCAGCTCACTTTTATCTATTTAATTAGTTTTATTGTTTCTATGATTTTAATCGATATCAATCACAAACAAGTCAAGAACACACAGCAATGACCTAACAAAACCGTATCCTATGAAACAATCAACAAGGGCAGTGTGAAACAATAAATCCAAGAAAACCAAAACCAAGCAATCAAACGCATCAATTAATTCAAACCCAACACTTTACTTAAAACATAAAATACATAACGAAAGAAATCCCAAACAAAATTAAACCAAACAAAGGTTCATCACAACCTAGGTAGTTTATGAAGTTTAGCCTAGCATCATATAGTCTAAATCAAACAAAACAAGTAAAACTGAAAACATGGTGAAATAACGAGAAACGAAAGATTAAAGGCGATAAAACCCATAGTATTTGATCTTGAACGTAAAGCTCTTCACCGGCTGTTCTCGTGCCTTCAAAATCACCACAAGACTCGAAAATATGCTCCAGAGAACTCCAAATTCGTCTGGTGGCAGCAGGGTATTGTCAGGTTTAAGTTAAAGATGTTTTTATACCGAAAACAAAGCCCAACATGTAACAAAAACGAAATAAAAAATCCACCAGCAGCCTCTAGGCGCCGCGCGACCAGGGTATGGGTACCTCGACGCGCGGTGCGGCGTGTCCCGCTAAGGGGCCGGCCAGACCGGCTTGGTCTGATCAGTTCTCTGTCCGGTTCCTTCCTGACGCGTTCCGGATCTCCGTTTTGGCTCTTTTTAACTCGTTTTTTCGCCCTTTTGGAACACGATCAACTTCCATTTCCTACAAAACATAAAAGTGTTTGTAGTATACAATTATCGACTAAAAACGAACAAAAACTATTAAAATATTAATTAAAATATACACGGGAAACATAAACATTTAGCATTATATCAAATATCCCCACACATATTCTTTTTTCGTCCCTGAAAAAGTTTGATGCAGTTGGATTAGAATCGGAAAATACAGTCTTACAAACATATAGGTTAATTTTTAAAGCTCAGAAAAACGCAAAAACCGCGATCACTGATATTGTTGTCCACTTAAACCCATGCCTTAATCTTTACCGGGACAAATAAGATCCGACAATAATATTACTCAGTGGTTTACACAATTAAGACCCGCTTATTTTCAGGTTTTATAGGACCAGACCACCCCAACTTGACTTAAACTTCAAAATTAGCATATTTAAAACTTTTGTTGCTCTATTTTTTTTTATGAATAGTTAAGACGATCAAGGTATTGTTTATCCACCTAAGCTTAAGCATCAAAGTCTACCAAGCAGCCATGAGATACGATTAAGGTACAATTAATTATTAGCTAGTGTTCCCCACAACATGATATACCCCCGTTATTAAGCAATACACCGAACCATCACCACAGGTGAGTATGCAAAATTTCATCTGTAGGGCTTACATGTAGCGTGTCCATTGTGGTCCGTTTCTTGATGGTAATGAGACGCGAGCAAGGGGACCACACATGGCTAACAGCGTGGATGATCAAGTATGTAGTGTATTTGTACTTTTTGTATTTAGTGATCATGTTCAAAGAATTATGTGACAGAAATCTGCGGGTTTGCTCTTTTTAGCTTTATTTAAATATCCACAACCCCACTTATGAATTGTGAATACCCAGATGAATAGACTGCATATACACCCACGGTCTCTGGACCCGGGGCATCCCATCAATACAAGATTTAAGGTTATAAAACCATACGCCAATGAGGTGTAAAACACTAAACTAGCAGTTTAAGATTTATATCACAGGCTACACGGCATACTCTAACGTTAAACCTACCCAAGCATCATATGATAACGTATTCAAATTTTAAAACTCATAATATTTCCACTTTTTCATACCAATAATTGAGGCTTGAGTATGGCCCGACCTTTCATTACTTATCTTCCACGGACAAAATGTTTTACCCACAAAAGATTTCTGTTTTAACCATTTAATCAAATTGCCCTTTCATTTTCAAGGCTGGGCCTACCGGCACATCCCAAGATAAGTATGTTTTCTTTTATTTATCTCATATTATTAGTAGTTTGAAAATTTTATTTTCGATAAATATCATCATCGACCACTTTAACACAAAAAACTATATTAAAGGGACATTTTTAAACAATTTTTTTAACATATTAACAACTCAAATACGAAAATGAAAACAAAATTAAAATTATTTGAAACACTTGTATCCCATCCCCACACTTAAATTTTGCATTGTCCTCAATGCGGGCACGGGAAACACGACTCGAAAAATTAAAAACAAAAACTAAAATTAGAAAAATAAAAAGCAAAAACATAAAAAGATAAAAAAAACATAAAAATAAAAACATAAAAACAAAATACAATGAAAAAGACTTAGCTAGTAATATGCGAGACTGTCAATGTGCCAGTCTATTTCCATGGGTGCTCTTCTAACCGACCGCTCAACATGATTGAGCAACTCATTCTCTCTTTCTGAACGGACACGGCCACCCTCTCGACAAACCTAAGTAACATCAAACACAATATCTAAAAATAAAGGTTACTTATAAGTCTTAACATCCACCGAACTCCAACCCTCCAAACCCGACCAAAAAGTCTAGAATAATATATCAATACAGACCAAATAGAAATAAAAACATCATAAAAATAAAAATAAAATAAAAACATCCTAAAAGATAAGAACTCCCATGCTGATGCGTCATCCTAAGCTTAATCCTCATCCTCCTCCTCTTCTGACTCCTGCTCATAATAGTGAAATGGCTCTGCATTATCGAATTCCGGATCACCCGGACGGTAAATCGGCGCTCCACAACCATACCCCGAACCACCCAGGGCACTCGACCCGCTCGGACCCACAAAATCCGGCTGTCGGAGAGAATCAGGCAAACTAATCCTTAATCCATTCATCAAATACCTCATATGATCATCCTGCCTTTGCTGATTCGCCATCATCTCTGTTGATTTTTTTCTCATAATCTGTCTCAACTCATCACACTGCTCAGTCACATAACCCCTAATCTGATCAAAACCGAGCTCCATTCGGTCATACAATGACTCTACAGTAATAGTCTCGGGGCGAGGATCTTTGACCGGAAACTGAACACCCGGTCTCTCAGATCTGTGTAATGGCCTCTGATGACGTGTAGGTAAACCGGCTCGCATAGCCGCAGCACCCTCGGTGTTCGGCGGTGGATGAACCTGTGGACCCAACTTAACATTTTCCCACGCTAACGGGTCATCATCTTTAAAATACCCGCATTTCTCAAGTCTTTAACTCCAACATACTCTTTTTCGGACCCCAATCTCAAATATTCCGGTTTAAATTTCTTGAACACACCCAAATTTTGAGCAATGACTGTGATATATGGGCCCATGTCAAGTTTTGACCTCTGTTTACTTCCACCACGTCTCGTCCGGTGGAAAGACCATGCCAAAAGACTCGCATAATTAACCGGTACATTTCTACCATCGCCAACAAACAAAAGATATCCAACCAATTAACCTTGTTATCACCCGAACCACGACCAATCAACGTGTTCACCAAAATCATATGAATAAAACAAAGCACCGGATCCCGAATATCCGAGCTCACCATCGAACCCGAGAACGAACAAATAGCAATCTTATCTCAAAACACAGCCAATTCATCCTTACCGAAACTTACCGGTTGCTTACCCGTAAACGCACCTCGTATACTCTTCATAAAACCCGGCTCTTCCACTTCATCTTCCGTATAAAACCCACTTGCAACCGCAAACTTTGCTATAGTCATCTCATACGTTTTTCTTCCCAACGCAAACGAAACTGCATCCTTTTGATCAAAATTACCATCTTTATATTGAAACGTGCTTAAAAACTCCAATATCAACTCATGATATTATGGTTCTTTGAGACATAACATAGCCTTAAAATTCGGGCCCAACAATTCCTCAATACGCCTTATTTAACCAATCGCTTCTAACAAATCCCAATCATCTTTTTAAAGGTGAGAAGATCCGAATTTATGAGATTATTTTTTTAATGTATTCTTGTGAACTCTCCTCAAACTTAAGCAACGAACTATTGATAAGATTTGGAGATTTTCTTCTCGCCACTATCGGGCCATCTTGGTATTCAGTCACACGAGTTCTCGGCTCCATAAAAATCACCGGGTCCGGCTCGTCTCGCGGACGTGGAACCGGGCCTCTTTTCCGTTTACCCGCTTCTTTTGACATGCTAAAAACAATTAAAAAAGCAAACAAACAATGGGAGTAAGTAAAAAAACTAATAAAAAATAAAACAACATATTTTTTGAATTTTCGGATTTTTAATTTTTTTTAATATTTTTAATGTTTAAAATTGAAAATAAATTAAGTTTGGAATTTCCGGGTTACAAAATATTTTAAACCGACTCATATGAATGAAAATTGAGTACGCACGTGCGGTTTTAATTTTTCATAAAAAACTAACGGAAAACCAAGATTTTAAGACTTTTACTAGTTTGCAAAAAGCCGACAACATTCATACCGACTCATTATTCATCACCTCCTCCCGGCACTTTAATTATCCCAATTAAACCCAAGTGCCAACAACCCGAAAATTGAATCGAAAAAGAGCGAAAAACCGAACATTGGTAAACTATATATTGCATAAAAAGTGTTTTCCATCTCGTTTTTTACAACTAAAAATAACAAAGTCCAACTTTTCAAACTAATTCCAACACTAGATACACTCGGGGAACCCAAACCGACCCAACCGCAACCGCAAACTTAATATTTTTAACAAGTTCCAACCCAACCAACCGCACCCAACAACTCAAATACTCTACCAAACCATACCGACTCGCACCAAAAACGAGCTTAAACAACTTACTTGAACAAAACCCGACAACAAAGTAACCAAATTCAAAGCTAAAACTAACATTAAAATACACAAAGATTACAAAAATTACAAGAAATCATACCTTGAAGTGGTGTAAAACCGGATAAAACTTGCAAAAAATAAGAACTTAGGTGTGTGCAAGTGAGAAGATTAGTGAAGATTTTGTTAAAATTAATGGTGAGTTATGATATTAGGGTGATATTAGGGTGATTTTGAGGTTTAATTTGAAGAAAAATGGTGAAAAATTGATGGATTTGGTGAAGATTAGGTGTATTTTCGTGGGTTTGGGGTAGGGATGAAAGAGGGGTTTTGAAAAAGTGATGCAGAAGTGATATAATATGGTAAAAAACACAAAAAAAAATCTGTTAGAACCCTAGGCGTCGCGCGACCAAGGGTGAGGGCCTGGCGGCGCGGCGCTTTCCTATGCACATATTTAGGCCGCTTTGCGCGGTTGGGAAAGAGGAATCCCGTCGCGCGCGCGACGGGGTGTTTTAACAGAAAGTTTGACGTTTTTTGAAGCCTTTTTGCCTTAGAAAAAATTTTAGAAAATTACTAGCTCTTTCCTATGCCCATTTTATGTACTTTTTATGTGTAAAACTTACCAGGCATCTCTTGAATTCTCGCCAAATCCTCTCGTTATGATGGTGATGATTTCTTGAAACGACTCAACGACGCAACGAAACTACATAAACTAGTGTTAGTGACTCAAAGAAATTAAATTAAAATAAAGAAATTATACAAACTCTACCCTTGAGTTTTCACTGAAGAACCCCGTTGATGATTTAATTCGATGGATAGAGGGGAGTTTCCTCCACCTTGATTGAATCCTAATGCTTTAAACGACGGCCATTCACTTTCCACGAAGTTTCATTATCCGGATTCTCTAACTCCAGCACTCCATACAGGAATACTTCCTTCACCAAATACGATCCCGTCCATTTGGATCTCAATTTACCTGCAAAAAACTTCAAACGGGAGTTAAATAATAATATTTTATCACCTTTCTTGAAGTCTTAACCTTCCTTTAAATGTCGATAGTGCAACACTTTCGTCTTTTCCTTGATATCCAATGATCGAGAATATGCCGCATCACGGAATTCCTCTAACTCAAGAATTTGAAAATACCTCTTCCTATCGGCCTCAATAAGATCAACATTTACCGTCTACAACGCCCAAAACGCCCGGTGCTCTAACTCAACGGGAAGATGACATGCTTTACCGTAAACTAACATAAACGGTGTAGTACCCAATGGTGTCTTGTACGCGGTTCTGAATGCACATAGTGCGTCATCCAACTTCTCCGACCAATCTTTTCGACTTAACCCCACCGTCTTCTCCAAAATTCTCTTCACCCCTCTATTAGCATTTTCTACTTGACCATTCGTTTGAGGATGGTAAGCGGTAGAGGTGCGATGAGTAACTCCATAATAAGCTAATGCCTTCTCCATGACGGAATTACAAAAATGAGTACCTCGATCACTAATAATCGTCCGTGGAGTCCCGAACCGAGTGAACAACTTCTTTAAAAACTTCACAACAGCTCTAGCATCATTCGTGGCCAATGCTTGGGCTTCAACCCACTTGGAAAACTAATCTATCGCCACTAAAATATACTTGTGACCACCAGAAACGGGAAACAGTCCCATAAAATCGATGTCCCAAACATCAAAAATTTTGAGAGTTTGTATGGGGTTTCGAGGCATCTCGTTATTTGATTATATATTTCCGGTGCGTTGACAAGCATCACATGTCTTAACAAAATTCACTGCATCTTTCACAACCGACGGCCAATAAAAACCACTATCAAATACCTTATGGGTCGTGGCATGAGCACCATGATGACCTCCCATTAAACCTTCATGAACATGCTTTAGAATATTCAACCCTTCTTCTTTTGACACGCATCTTCTAAGAATCCGGTCACCACCAATCTTGAAAAGAAAAGGATCGTCCCAAACATAACGAGTAACATCCCGGAAAAATTTCTTCTTTTGTTGCGTAGTCATCCCATTCAACACAAGGCCGGTAGATAAATAATTAGCAAAACCGGTGAACCATGGCAAACCTTGCTTTTCGGCCGAAATAAAATCCATTGACTCATGCGGGAATCTATCTCCAATCTCATCCTCACGAATCTCTTCCCTCTTCGGATCTTCTAAAAGGGAAAGATGATCTGCTGCAAAATTTTCCGCCCCCTTCTTATCTTTAATTTCGATATCAAACTCGGAAAGAAAAAGAATACACCGTATGAGACGGGGCTTCGCGTCTTTCTTTTGAAAGAGGAAACGCAAAGCTACATGTCCGGTAAAAACAGTTGTCTTTGAAAGCACAAGATAGGATAGGAACTTGTCAAATGCGAACACAACAGCTAAAAGTTTCTTTTCGGTAGTGGTGTATTTTTCTTGGGCATCATTCAACGTCTTGCTTGCATAATAAATAGGGTGAAAATGTTTCTCACGCCTTTTCCCCAAAACCGCTCCAACCGCATAATCGCTCGCATCGCACATGAGCTCAAACGGTAAATTCCAATCCGGTGACACGAGAATAGGAGCACTTACGAGTTGATCTTTCAAAAATTTGAAGCCTTCAAACACTCCTCATTGAACACAAAAGGGACATCTTTCTCTAATAATTGGGTATCGGGCGAGTAATTTTGGAAAAGTATTTAATAAACCGCCGGTAGAAACCTGCATGATCGAGAAAACTTCTTATAGCTTTAACATTTGTCGGTGGAGGAAGCCTACTAATTGTGTCAATCTTTGCCCGATCCACCTCTATGCCATCTCTTGAAATTTTATGACCCAACACTATCCCTTCCGTCACCAAAAAGTGACACTTTTTCCAATTCAACATCAACTTCGTCTTGATGCACCTCTTTAACATCCTCTCAAGATTACCCAAACAATGATCGAAAGAATTACCGTACACCGAAAAATCATCCATAAAAACCTCCACGGACGTCTCTATCATATCCTGAAAAATTGCCACCATACAACGCTAAAAGGTAGCCGGAGCATTACACAGCCTAAAAGGCATGCGACGATACACATACGTGCCATATGGACATGTAAAAGCCGTCTTCTCTTGTTCTTCTAGTGCGATTGGGATCTGAAAATAACCTGAAAATCCATCAAGAAGATAATAAAATTGCTGACCTGCGAGACGCTCCAACATTTGATCAATAAATGGCAAGGGGAAATGGTCTTTTCGAGTAGCATCATCCAACCTCCGGTAATCAATACACACACGCCAACCGGTAACCGTACGCGAATGGATAAGTTTTCTTGTCGTTCATAACAACTGTCATCCCCCCTTCTTTGGAAAAACTTGTGTCGGACTTACCCAAGGGGAGTCTGAAATCAGATAAATCACTCCGGCATCCAACAACTTAAGTACCTCTTTCTTGACAAACTCTTGCATATTCGGATTTAGACGCCTTTGGGGTTGAACCACTGGTTTATACTCATCTTCCATCAAAATCCGGTGGGTACAATAAGCGGGGCTAATACCTTGAATATCCGAAAGTCTCCATGAAATCTCCCCTTTATTCATCTTCAACACCTCTATCAACTTTGACTTCTCTTCATCCGTCAACTTAGAAGAAACAATAACGGGCAAATTTGAGCCCTCGTCAAGATACGCATACTCTAAATGTGACGGAAGAACCTTTAATTCCAACGGAGTGGGTCTTTCTACCTCTTTATCACAAATAACCTCACTAACCTCCATAATCTCCGCCAAACATGAAACATCATCTACCACTTCTTCCTCACTATTCTCCATAATTTCTGCCAACTCTTCATCCACATCCATCCCGACTAAATCGGCTCCACAAATATAATCAAGACACGTGTCAAAACCCGGAATGAAAGAGTTAAGAAAATATACCGAATGGCATGGACCACTAAAATCATCATTATCACCCGGGTGCTTCATTGACTTTGCAATATCATAAGTAACATTCTCATCACCAACCCGAAGTGTGATCCTCCCCTCATACACATCAATAAGAGCCTTAACTGTTCTAAAAAACGGCCGACCGAGAATAATGGGAACCTTCTCGTCGGCCTCCATGTCAAGTACCACAAAATCAACCGAGAACACAAACTTCTCAACTTTTACTAGCAAATTCTCAATAATACCTCGCGGATATTTAACCGAACGATCCGCCAAGGAAAACGACATACGAGTCGGTGTAAGCTCATCCAACTCCAACTTCTCATACAACGAATATGGCGAAAGATTAATACTCGCACCCAAATCCGCCAATGCTTGACTCATCATATCACTTCCGAATGTACATGGGATTATAAACACACCCGGGTCTGATAAATTTTCTGGGACCCGATTCAACACTACCGCCGAACAATCCCCGCTAAGTGGAATAGACGAAATCTCTCCCAACCGATATTTTCTCTTGAGTAAGTCCTTCAATAATTTCGCATACTTAGGCATGTGTTGGAGGGCTTCAACAAACGGAAGATTAATCTTCAACTGTCGAAACATATCCAGAAAATTCTCATATTCCCTCGTGTACTTTTGATGCTTGAGACGAGCGGGATACGGAACATGGGTAATATCAATATCGGGTGGTAGTCGGAACTCAACCGGCTTTTTTTCAACTTGCGGCTCAATAATTGGTGTTTTAAGTTGAGACTTACCCGGAGCCTCCATCTCAATCTCTTCATTTACCACTTCCTCTTCTTCAACTCCAACCCTTTCTTTAACAACCTCGGGACCCAAAACCTTCCGCTACGAGTAGTAATTTCTTTCAATTGAGCGGCCGGATTCGGCTGAGTAGAACCCGAAAACTGTCCTTGAGGCCTTTCATCGAGACAACGAGCAATATCACTAACGGACCTTTGAAAGTCAAGCAAAGAAGATTGTTGATTCTTGAAGAGCAAATCATGTTCGACAAACTTTTTCTGTGTAACTTGATCCCTCTCCAAGATTTGCTTCATCATCTCCTCTAGACGTCTCATTCCTCCATTAGAATCATGCACATTATTTTGAACATTAGTACCATTGTTATTATTATTGTACTGACCTTATCCTTGATTATAAGAGTTTTGGAAGCTAGATGGTGCGCCCGCGGGACGCCATTTGGAGTTATTCTGATTTGGGTTCTTGTAGGTGTTCCAATTCTGATTGTTGTTGTCGTAGTTGTTGGGAAACCTATTCTGACCACCAAGAAAATCGACCTGTTGATTCATCACCAGGCACTCCAACTTACCATGTCCACCTCTACAAAACTCACACTTGTCCACCTTCGTTTTAAGTTCCTTCACCTCTCTCGTTAATGATTCCAAAGAAGCAGCCACAGTAGTATCCAGATTAACCTGGTGTACACCTCGAGAAGATGAGGATGTACTGCTAACGAGAGTGGAATTCCCGCGAGGTGGCGCTTTGGAAAAATCAGACTGAGCAAAGCTTTCAAACTTCTCATTGCATTCGGTGACATTCTTCCATGCCATTAAATTTCCTCCCGCAGCCGTGTCGAAACGAACTTGGGTTTCGTAGTTCAACCAATTGTAAAATTTCTCCACGAGAGCCCATGGTGTGAGACCATTATGTGAGCAACGAGCTAGCATGTTCTGAAACGCTCCCAAGCATGAAAATACTGTTCATCCGGCTCCATGTGAAATGAGTGAATCTGATCACGAAGAATAGCCGCTTTAGCAGGTGGGAAGTATCTTTTGATAAAAGCTTAGCGCAGTGGTGCCCAGTTAGTGAACGTGCCAGGTGGTTGAGTGTCAAGCCAAATAGCCACTTTCCCTACAAATGAAAAAGGAAAAAGATGTAAGAAGATGGCATCGTCAGTTGCACCTTGTAAATTAAAAGTTTTTAAATCGCGGTAAAACCAGTTAATGTGTGCCGGTGCATCCTCGTCATCACGCCCATGAAACTGATTAGTTTGAACGATATTGTTCATGACGTATGACAGAATCTGCCACGAGTTGGGATTGTCGATCTCGGGGGTGACGATGCAAGATCGGTTTCCGGTTAAGCCGTTGAAGGCTTGAGTAGCAACTGTTCTATTATCGGCCATTTGGACGTCTGGTTGACTTCTCGGATTTCTGGTGGTGAACTGTTTGGTGATGACTTTGGTGTCAAATCGACTTCTGACGGTTGTTTCTCTGCTGACGAGCTAGCCTCGGTCTTCAACGGAGAAAATTCTAGGTTCTCCAGCGGTGTTCCTTGCGAATGAAGATGTGGCATATACCTGAAAAACGCAACAGACCAAGTAAGTAGACTAAAAATAAAAAACTAAAACAAAAATAAACTAAAATCTAATTAGACTCCTATGACTCAAACGAAAATAAAACAAATAGCACGTATGTAGCAAATAAGTCCAATTAAAACTAATAACGCAATCGCCAAAAGTTCCCGGCAACGGCGCCAAAAACTTGATGTGCTAAAAGTAGTTATATATTTATTAACTAAAAATAAGCTAATCTAGACACTAAGTAATAATTCTAGACTCTTAACTTAACTAAAATTACTAACCGGCAAGTGTACCGGTCGACTCTGGTCTAAGTAAGTCTGGATATCGAACCCACGAAACTCTATAAATTACAAAACTAACAAACAAGACTCAACTACAAGACACGACTATTTAATAATAATATTTGAGGGGGAAGTTTATAAACTAATTAATAGAACTCTAAATAAAAAATTAACTAATAATAATTAACTTACAAATAATTACCTAATATTACTTAACTAAATTAATTATTAAACTAATACTAATCTAATTAACCCTAAACCTAATTATTTAAATAATAATAAAACATCATCATTACCTTAAAACTAATTAATTTAATATAAAACTTAAACCTAATTAATTTAACTAATAATAAACTATTAAAAACTCTTAGATTGATTCATATGATAAAAACAACTACCTAGGCTAGAATCCTCAAAGTTACGGTTATTAATTAAATGGAAAACTCAAGTTATGGAACTGGGATCATAAAATAGACCCTTGACAGAAAACCGAACAGGACCCTTGGACTTCAATAAGACGCCTATGGATTTCTAACAGGTTTTTAGACTCACCAGTTTTATGAATTAAACTTCCTTACGGTTATTTAATAATTTATGTATAAGTATCTTTATGACGAAATCCTACCTTACAGCGCGGAAATTAAAGATAGCTAAGTAGACTTAATTGACTTAATAGACTAAGTTGACAATCAAACATAGACGGGCTCCTTACGAAGAACTAAATCTAGAAATCCTGACCAATAAAGATATATCAATAATCTATCACCTTACAGCTTTCTAGGCTAGCAGCTCACTTTTATCTATTTAATTAGTGTTATTGTTTCTATGATTTTAATCGATATAAATCACAAACAAGTCAAGAACACACATTAAATGACCTAACAAAACCTTATCCTATGAAACAATCAACAAGGGCAATGTGAAACAATAAATCCAAGTAAACAAAACCAAGCAATCAAACGCATCAATTAATTCAAACCCAACACTTTACTTAAAACATAAAATACATAACGAAAGAAATCCCAAACAAAATTAAACCGAACAAAGGTTCATCACAACCTAGGTAGTTTATGAAGTTTAGCCTAGCATGATATAGTCTAAATCAAACAAAACATGGTGAAATAATGAGAAACGAAAGATTAAAGGCGATAAAGCCCATAGTATTCAAAACTCGAACGTAAAGCTCTTCACCGGCTGTTCTCGTGCCTTCAAAATCACCACAAGACTCGAAAATATGCTCCAGAGAACTCCAAATTCGTCTGGTGGCAGCAGGGTATTGTCAGGTTTAAGTTAAAGATGTTTTTATACCGAAAACAAAGCCCAACATGTAACAAAAACGAAATAAAAAATCCACCAGCAGCCTCTAGGCGCCGCGCGACCAGGGTATGGGTACCTCGACGCGCGGCGCGGCGTGTCCCGCTAAGGGGCCGGCCAGACCGGCTTGGCCTGATCAGTTCTCTGTCCGGTTCCTTCCTGACGCGTTCCGGATCTCCGTTTTGGCTCTTTTTAACTCGTTTTTCGCCCTTTTCGAACACGATCAACTTCCATTTCCTACAAAACATAAAAGTGTTAGTAGTATATAAATATCGACTAAAAACGAACAAAAATTATTAAAATATTAATTAAAATATACACGGGAAACATAAACATTTATCATTATATCAAATATCCCCACACATATTCTTTTTTATCCCTAAAAACGAACAAAACAAATCTCGACTAAAAATGACAAAAACTATTAAAGTCTTTCTTTTTCATCGCTTGAGAGATCGGAGGAAATGATAACAGGCAATTGAGATTTGCCTTCGAGGAAAGCGTACTCTTGGTTTTGGGTAATTCCTTAAGCTCTAAAGTAGGTGGATCTTCAACAGAAGGTTTGGCTTTAGGTTCTAGATCTCTATCTACTTCTTCAAACGTTTCTTCGAAGTTTCTTTCTTCTTCCTCTACGACTTGATATTATAGTATTGACAGCATGTGTTCTTTCTTCATTCAGTTATGTGTCACATGCTTCTTCTCAATTGTTTCCCTTAATTGACAGCTCAATATTGATTAACACATGTCCATGAAGCATGCAGAATCATCAGTTTACTGTAGGTGTTTCATTGACTTTCCTATGTCATAAGTTACTTCTTTATCCTCTACCCTAAGTGTGAGTTTGTTGTTGCAAACGTCTATGAGTGCTCTAGCGGTAGCTAAGAATGGTCTTACTTGGATAAGGGGTACATAAGTGTCTCCATCCATGTCCAGAATTACGAAGTCAACTGGAAAGACAAACTTGTTGATGTTGACTAGCATGTTCTCAACTATGCCTCTTAGGTATGTTATTGATCTATCGGCTAGCTGAATTCTTATACGGGTGGAGTGGGGGTTCTCCCAGTCCTAACTTGGAGATAACAGTATAATATATGAGGTTGATGTTGGCTTCTAAATCGGCTAAAGCATTGCTAACAAACAAGTTTCCTATCAAACAGGGGCTAGTGAAACTTTCTGGGCCAGTCATCTTTTTTGGAAGCATAATCTGGAGAATGGCAGAGCATTCTTCATTGAGTTTCACGTGGGATAACTCTTCTAGCTTCCATTTTTTGGACATAACTTCTTTCAAAAACTTTGCATATTTTGGCATTTGTGAAATGGCTTCTAGGAACGGAAGGTTAATATGCAATTGCTTAAAGAGTTTTAGGAATTTGCCATATTGTGCCTCCATCTTTTGGTGCTTTAGGCAAGCTAGATAAGGAATTGGTAGAACATATAGCTTTACGGGTTCTTTGACAGATTTAGAAATAGTTGTTGGAATAGGTTGAGTGTCGGGTGTGTCAAGAACCTGAGTCTCACCTTTATATTGGAAATGTGTGACTGGTGAATTGTTTATGGCAGTCTGCCATTTCTAAGGGTTATGGCATTGGCTTGAGCGTTGGGATTGGTAATGGTGTTACTAGGTATTCCTCCGGATGGTCACTCAGACAGTAGTCGGGCTAACTGACCTACTTGGTTTCAATTTTTTGCAAAGAAGCCTTTTGGTTCGTTAGCTCCACTTCATTCTTCAGGTATCAGTCTTCGGTAAATTTGTTTGAAGGGTCGGTACTTTCTATGAGTTGCGTTACCAGAGTCTCCATTGTAGATCCGCTACTTGATTGTTGGCTGATATTTGTACCTGGGTTCTGGTATGGAGGTTTAGGTTGAGATGTTTGGTTTTGATTGAAGCGTCTTCTATCAAAACCAGATGGGGCTTTTTGTTTGGCTCCGTCACTCCAGCTGAAGTTCAGATGGTTTCTCCAACCAAGGTTGTAATTGTTGCCATATATGTTATTTTTTCGACTCACAAAATCACATATTTGATGGTCATACTTTGGCAGTATTTAACATGTGATCTCCCCCACACCTATCACACTTTACCTTTGCTTTGATCAGCTCAGACTTAAGTTGTTTAAATTTCTTCGAGAGGGACTCGAATTGTGCGGAGATGAAGGTGTTGTTATCGACATGGTTGTAACAGCTCAGCTACCACCGCACCATAATATTGTCCGCTTTGGCCGGGACGTACCACCATCGCCTCACGGATTTGCTTTTGGTTGCCCAGGTGGTCACCCATCCTCCTACTACTCCCACCTGAGCATGCTTAATTGTGGAATTCTCATCTCATCCACTACCATTAAGCATCCAAAACGCGTTATGATGGTGAAGGTATCCACCTCCTTATAAAGAAGGCTTAGTTCTTCTTCCCAACCGATGTGGGATGTCACAATCCACCCCCCTTAGGGGTCCAGTGTCCTCACGGGACCTGGCACCACCGGTCCGGCCTTGGCTTTGATACCATTTGTAACCACCCAGCTACCATCGCACCATAATATTGTGCGTTTTGGCCGGGATGTACCACCATTGCCTAACGGATTTGCTTTTGGTTGCCCAGGTGGTCACCCATCCCATACTACTCCCACCTGCGCACGCTTAACTGTGGAATTCTCCTTTCATCCACTACCATTAAGCGCCCAAAACGCGTTATGATGGAGAAGGTATCCACCTCCTTATAAAGAAGGATTAGTTCTCATTCCCAACCGA
Organism: Bidens hawaiensis; assembly: GCF_021521415.1. Lineage (NCBI taxonomy): Eukaryota > Viridiplantae > Streptophyta > Magnoliopsida > Asterales > Asteraceae > Bidens > Bidens hawaiensis. The sequence goes on from NW_027493875.1 coordinate 294,447, forward strand.
TGTGGGATGTCAAATGCAACATGCACCTCTATTTATAGCCTGTCTGGGCAATCAGGCACGTCCCCGTTTCTAGTGAGGCACGCCCACGTGTCCAGTTGTCCAGTCGCATTAAATGCTCTGTCAGATCGTACATGATGACTCACCACGGGGGTGTGCTTTGTGAGGCACGACCTCGTGTTTATGGGTTTCTGTTATCTATTCTTTTGTCTTTTCTGAAAAGGTGACCACGGACCCATGTTCCCTAAAACACGGCCACGTGTCCAGCTGTCCAATATTTTGTCTTTTCTTACACATGAAAGCATGGGGGCGTGTTCCATGAAGCATGGGGATATGTTTTGTCATTTTCTTTAATTTTCTTTAATTTTTCTTTGCATTTTTATTCGTTCCTTCGTTTGAGGCTTGGATATACATGAAAATATATTTTAACATGATAAGTATATTTGAGCTATATTATACGATAAAAGTTGCAGTTTTTAGAAATTATTTGATGGTTAAAAGATGTATAATTTTATATTTTTGACAGTTTTAGTCAATGTAGTTCCAAACAAATCGATTTCGTCATTAATGCAATAAGTTAAACCAAGTTAATTTCGTCATAATTTTATATTTGGTAAAAGTGGTTCGATTATTTTTGACACTTTTACCAAATTTTGATTTTTGACAGTGGTAGTCAATGTAGTTCCAAATAATGCAATTTTAGCCATTTTAAGAGTTTTTAAGGACTATTTGGCACAATTGAAAGTTATGAAAATATAAAATAAGTTAAACCAGGTTAATCACTAATAAATAAAAGTTTTTATTAATTCGAAATACCCGAATTACGTTCCCGATCGGATAAACAAATACGGATATGAATACGAATACGAAAAAATCAGATATGTTACAATTGAGAGTGATGATAAAATGATGAAGTCTACTAAAGACATGTTGAAAGCTAGGTTTGACATGAAAGACATGGGTTTAGCAAATGCGATTCTTGGAGTAAAGATCACTAGAACCCAAAATGATATTGTCTTAAGTCAAGCTCATTATGTGGACAAGATACTTGAGAAATTCAATTCTAAGGACATGTGTGTTGCTCATACTCTGGTTGATACCACCCAACATTGAGTAAAAATCGAGGAGAGGGTGTGGATAGATTAGGGCACTCAAGGATCATTGGTAGTCTAATGTATCTTATGACTTGTACTAGACCTGATTTGGCTTATGCCATGAGTAAACTAAGCAGATATACTAGCAATCCAAGTTCTGAATATTGGAAAAGTATAACAAGGGTGCTAAGATACTTGAGATACACAAGATATTATGGGCTACACAAGATACAATGTTGAGTATATCATAATATCAAGAAAAAAAGACACAATGTCAACGAAAAAAGACACAATTAATGACGTAAATAAACGCAATACACAGTGATAAAAAAACACACAATTGTATTTTTCGCTCACCATTGTTTTTTTTTTTTTTTTGAAAACGAGAAAGACAGTGGAAACATTTTTGTGTTTTTACTTTTACGCTTTTTTATTAAATTTTGAGTTATGATTTTTTTTAATCTTTATTTTGTTTTGTATGGCTATAAATCTTTATCATCATTCTCATTTTTGTTCCTATTTTTTAAACTTGAACCCTATAATATAATTGTTTGTCTTTCAATACGCTTTACTAGTTTACTAGGTAGTTTAATATTCAAAGTGGTTAGTTTATTCGAAGTCATATTAGCATGTAGTGGGTAAGTGGTTTATTTAAATGGCTATTTATAGTTTGTTTGCATTTGTTTTTAGTATGAATAAAAATGTTAAGAATTGGCAGCAATGTTTCGTTCTCTCTTGTTTATATTCTTTGAAGTCTAACCCGCTCAAAAGGTCACTATTTTGAAATATCAGACATTTTGAATCCCCTTGCTATCTATTTTCCTCACATAAGAATTTTTCCGTTGAGTATTTTTCATTTAAGTTTTAAATGATACAATACAAACTATGATTTGAAAATTATCATCTAATAAAATTTTCCCACAAGTTGCATTAGGCGTATTTATTTATTTCAATATATTTTTATTATGAGATAATCATATAGATAAAGGACAGAATGTAATCTATTTATTCTAATAAAGTAAAATAATTATAAATATATGTCAGTTTGTGGTTAATACTCACAATTTTTTTCCCTTCAAAACTAATATATGTCATAAATTAATAATTATTCACTTTCTATTTACATTTCATTTACGTTATATCTATAATAACATGATTAAATTATTCAATTTTCTTTAAACTCTATTTATATTATATCTATACACTTTTATAAAAATAAATATTTACATATTATACTACTATACATTGTTATAATATATTTTACAACATACTTGGTGAAATCCAAAAATCAACAACAAACCGTGTTTGTTAAATATTGAAAAGAATATAATTTTAAATGTTATCATTAACTTATTACACTATGTATATTGTTAAATATTGTAAATAAATAAAAAAAAACTCTAATATGCTTTCAGTTTACGAAGTAATTTTTTTAACCATTAAATCATAAATATATGCTTAAAAGTTGATCCACTTTTTAAATATAAATCCATTTATCAATTTGTTTTTGTACATTGTTATATAAATTTATAAATTATAAATATATGGTTTAAATATATCTATTTATTTTTCGGTTAATTTAGTAAACTATACATATATGCGTTAAATTGTAAGGATAATATGTACCAATCATTTTCAAATATAATAAAGTTTATCATATTTAGTTTCTTGGGATTTTTTATCAATGATTGCTTCGAGTTTTTTTGTGGAACTTAAATTTTTATGTTATGGGCTAAAAGTTGGTAAATAGATCGTTTGGTACAAATTAACTACATATGGCTCAAATTTGTTACTGGTAAAAGGGGTAATTTGAATATTTTTAAAAATTTGAGAAAGCAAATAGATATCGTCAAACTTGTTACGGGTTCAAAGTTTTGACTTGAAAATGTAAAACAAATTAAACTTAGAATTTTAAATGTAATTAGGTTTCGAATTTATTTTTAATGACATTTTTGAAAATAGTCAAAATATTCCGGATTTTTCACATTGAGTATTTTTTCCCATGACTATTAAAATTTAAGAAAAAATGGCATCCGACATGCCACCTCCAGACCTATCAATGCTTCTAACTTTTATCAGATTTGAAACATTTGTGTGAACATTGACTTTTCGTTGAATAGTCATCAGAATGTTATATGTGAAACATGTCATACAAAATTATGCTTAGGTGAAGCAAAACATTCACAAATTTGAATGGGTTAACATGTTATTTTTTTTTTGTCAATTGACAAAGTCGAGAAGCCTCTCAAACTTATCAAAATCTTTTTCATGGTGTAGCTCAAAACTATTATTATATGAGAAGTATTTTTAGAAATTGGTTCATAACCAAATTTCTTTCAACTATACATATAGCATACTGAAAATAAATTTTTAATGGATGGAGTATTCTTGGATATGTTTTTGCACACACATTTTATATTTATTTTTAAGTTCATTTTTTTTTTTGAAAAAATCATTTTGTGATAAAACTAAAACCAATTTATGCACAATGATATAAGTATAGATATAATAAATATTTTTATATATACATTATATATTGTTTTATTTGTAACTTAATTATTTAGATCGTCTCATGTTTTACACGGGCTCTAAAACTAGTGAATTAATAAAGTAACAATTAATAAAATTTCTCAATATTCTCAAAAGACGAAACGAAGAAATAAAAAAAGAAGAGTTTACAAGTTAAGGTCCCAAACAAGGCCCGGGTCCTCTCACTCGATAATAGTGGGCTGCTAAAACCGAAATTTTGCAACGCACGCTATTATAAAAGTAACATTTTGATTTTTTATTTATGTTATTTTCGTTTCTGTTATAAATAATTATTTTTAAAAATAATCATAAATACCTATAATTCGAAAAAATATCTAACGATGAAATGTATCAAAATAAATTATTCAACCAACATCTTCATAGATTTATCATAAACACTATCCATATCCAAACATGCTTAAAATAACTCCTAAACTATGCCTTAGTTCATTCATTTGCTGCTAAAAGTTGTAAAAAAAACGTGTATTTAAATTTTATGAGTTGGTTTGAATTAATATGTTTTATTATATCTAGTTTCTTTATAGATAATTTTATCTTACTAATAAAAAAAATGTTGAAGCTTAGGTGTCAAGCCTAAATTTCTTCTAATTCTTAATCTTTCATCTTATTCATTCTAGCTATATATGCGTCATGCGTCAAAACAATTTTGTCAAGTGGTTTATAATATAGTGTAGATTTTATTCATTATTGAATTAAGTGTCAGTTTCATACCTGATGTTTGACCAACTACGCAACTTTAGTATTTTTTATTAAATTTCTTGCAAATCAACACCTGACGTTTCCATTAAAATCATGCTATTTTGGTACTTTTTGTTAACCCCGTTTGTTTTTTCCATTAAATCTATATTAAATTAGTTTATAAGTATTTTGAGAATCACAATTGAAATAACGAATCTTATTTATTTTTATCTTTTAACAAATATTATGTAATACACGGGTTCAGAATGTAGTTTTTTATAATAGAACTATCATTCTAACAGAAAAGAAACAATTGCATCTTTAAAGAACGATGTCGTTTCTATTCTCAAGTAGATCATTTAGTTAGAAAAATATATTGCGATTATGAAAGTAATTTGTAGTGATAATGTTTTCTTTAAGTTGGTACAATAAGTTAAAAGCATATATGGTATTTGTTTAGTGTGTTGCCTACATTTAGGTCATGTGTAGTGGGCTAGAGTTTGGGCGACAATTAGGCGCGAACACCGCCCCCCGGGCAAAATTGGGGCGATTTGGGCGGGGGCATGGGTATTTTGTCGCTTGAAGAAGATTGTTTTTATTATTATTATATTACTAGTGTTATATATATATATATATATATATATATATATATATATATTTATAGCCTATGTGTGTGTATATGTATATGTATATGTATGTATATGCAAAATGAATCATAGAAACAACCCGAACCACTCATTCCCTCCTTTCGGTCTACACCATGGTTCGCAAAACCAACCGAACGTGAACTTACAATGGAACCCGATGAACCTAAACCAACCGAGCTAACTGTTTCAATTTCCCGACCCGAACCTAAACATGTACGTCAACCGAGCTATATGTTTTTTTTATATTTTTAGTTATGTATTTTTTTTAGTTATGTATTTTTTTGTATTTCTTTTTAATTTTAATGCATTTTATTTAACTATTTAAATAAATTGGTTTTTATTTGATTAGTTTAATTATAAAAAGAAAATAATAAAAAAAGATACTGTGGGCCCAACTTGTAGCCCCTACACCATTACACCCCAAAAACAAATTCGCCTCTTTTGCTGACTAGGCGTCACGTGTCACAATTTGTCTCCAATTGTAGCCCCTCCACTACACATAACCTTAGTTTTTTAGCCCTGCTTGCGGTGCGCACATATGATGTATATATGTGTGAACCCTCGGGTGGGCAAAAGTGAAATTGCACTAATTTTGACGTTATTTTACTAATCTCGTGAAAATAACGTTAAAAGTGACGGACGGTTAATCAGGCATTATGTAGTGGCGTTGATAGCTGAAAGATAAGGGTACATGCACCGATCAGCCGGTGTCCCGATGATTGAGTGCTATGTGCCTTATGTCTAAGGCTTGATGCAAAACTACTATCGAGCCGGGGGTCTCACCGGAAGCAGCCTCTCTATCCCTATGGGGTAGAGGTAAGGCTGCCTATATCTTACCCTCCTCAGACCCTATCATAGCTTTGCTATTGGTGGGATATACTGAGTACGATGATGATGATGATAACCCTAAGGTTTTACTCGTAATATACCGTCAAAGGTAATCCAAATGAATTAATCACTTTAATTTCTTTTTAATAGTCGCTTCATGTGATTATTAATTTGTTATGTCTAGGTTATAAATAAAAGTTGTTTGCAAGTCCTAAATTACTCACTCTACAATCTACATACAATAAAGCCACCATCTACCATTTACATAGCCTTATTAAATAAATAAGCTTTCAGTTTAAAAAGAAGAAGAAAAAAGTTAATTTATAGACTCAAAGAATATAATAAATAAAGATTAGAAAGCTCTCCTTTATATACAACTTCTCGTCTCCCATATCCTCCCAATTCTCTCTCACAAACACACACACACACACACACAAACATGTTTATAAATACCCTTGGCCCTTGTTATATTATTCTTAGCAGAATATAAGATATGAGTGGTGGTGGCCGGAGGAAGCCAATGGCGGAGGTGGGTGGCGGAGATGGAGGGTGGTACATCTCCGCCGGTGAAATAAAAGTCAACCACTAAAAAAAGCTTTGCAATTTAATATTTTCTCCCAAGTTTCTTGTTTTCTTCATTTGCTTAAAGGGAAACAAAAATGAAGGGCAAAATCGGAAGGGGAATATTACATTGCATTTGCTCAGAGGAATTGAGGCCGACGGTCCGAATATTATTTAGCTTTATACTGGAGGGAAATGACCTTTATACCCTTTGGTCATTTAGTTATTTGATGTCATATAACATGGGGATGTAAGAGATGCATACTAGGTTGAAAATTTTAAGGTTCTTTTTATGTTTGGTTTACGGTTTGTATTAATCTTAAAAGTGGCATTGGAAATTTGGGGGTAGAAAAGTTATAGTTATACTAGGTATGCATCACTTACAACAATCATGTAGTTTCGTGCTTATTGACTTACAAGATCTTAATATATATATTGGTGTTTGATCCTTTTAGCTTTATTGATTTCTTTATCATCCAATGATACTAGTGTTGTAAAGAAACATGCTGATGGTTATCTTTTTATTTAAACATCTTTTTAAATCTGTGTTGTAAACTTGTAATTGTTGCAAGAGTAAATCATATTTCACCTCTTTTTTTTTTTTTAAAGGAAGCTTCGTCAAGTCATGCTGCTTGCTCCCCAAGTGTGTATATACGTTTAATTGTGTTACATGTATTACATTTGATCTATTTTTACTTGTTCATTCTATTTAAAACTTGTCAAATCAGTAATAGTTTCTCATTCTCACTAAAATACAAGAAAAACTCTTTAGGTTTATGTTTTTAAGATATGATAAACTTGATATAAAACTTAAAAGAATGGGTACATTTAATGTACTGTATGATTTTTGGGACTCTGTCATAGCTCCAGACCAAAGGATCTGTTGGCATTTTTTTTATTGGTGATTGAATGCAACGGAGGATGCCAAAGCTCAAGACTTGTACCAAATGTTAGATTTGAGGATTGTACAATTTTCTTTTTTATATTTTATGAAACATTACTTAACATTGCAGATAATTTTAAAAATTTATTAAACGTAAACATTAAATTTAAAATTGAAATATAAAAACATTAAATGCATGTTTCTGAAACACAATTCAAATGTTAATTTTAGATAGGAATAGAGGCTGCAGGATCAACAAGGGTATCTTTTTCTTTGCCATTTCAAGGAAAAATAAAGTGAAGAGACGTGTTTTGCTGCAATTAAATTGTAGACTTGACAATGCCACCCTCTTTTACTGCCAACTTTGTCTTAAGTCTTCGCATGCACACCCACCTAAATTGATTCACTCCCATTTCTCATTAAATACGGCAACCATGTTCACATTAGTAACTAGTAATTTTGCTAATTACTTGTCATGAAAACTGAATAGAATGATTACCTCAAACTTCAATCTCAAAACGAGACTAAAGAGTCTGAAACTCATATCACCATTGTGATGATTTGATACATGTGTTTTAAAAACAGGTTTTTAATTTTTTTACACTTAGAAAAGGTTCAACTACGTGTACCAACCGTATTAACTAGTTAACACTATAATGTCATAAAATACGACTTCAAGTCAAAATATAATCCAAAGTTAAATAAATTTCCATAATAAAAAAGTCAAGCTTCCAACATATACTCGAACACGCATAGATAGTTGAACGGTTCATACTCAAGCATTTCAATCCAACAACAAGCCAAGTAGCAACAACCAACCAACCCCAAATTTTATTATGCAAAATAACCCATAACAAATACATATCTATACTATTTAATAAATAAAACTTTCTAAATGCCACATGTCTTCACTATATTCATCCTTACAAAATTTTCCCTCATCTCTCTCATATTAAATACATTTCTCTTTTTATTATTTCATTTTCAATTTTTAATAATTCTATCCTAACTTAAAAAAATTAATACCATCATAAATATATTAATTTGTTTAATATAAAATATATTGCATTAGTTATTAATATTAGATTTTTATAAGTAACCAATACGAAACGGGTGAGTTTTGTTAGCCCATGAATTTTATACTAAGGATCTTTTATCCTTAACTGTCTTATGGATAGTTTATCCTTGAAATATGTGTCAGGATATAAAGGATCGACGATCCTCGGTATTACTTGTTTACTAGTGATTGTGTTTAGTATGATGATGTGTTGGACAGGTGTGACAACTTTAAGACGTACTTGCATCAATTATCCTCACAGAGCATTCTCTAGCTGGAGCATGGATCCAGGGTCCTACTTCAATGTAGCTGTTAATGGACGAACTCATGTGAAGATGAGCGTGCAAATATCAACAACGGCTATAAGACTCATTCTCCCGCTTATCTCGCTACTGGATGGCTATTGGCACGTGGTCAAAGGTCGTGGAGCGACTAGGTGGAAGACTTCCGGATAGTTAGGGAATATTGTTAGTGATATTTCTTATTTAAACGAGCTATGATCGAGTAGAAAAACACATGTATCAGCACACACACTCTAGAGCATAAACAATTACTCTCTCTACTCACTAGCTTATTATTGTAATCTCGATCATATACTCCACAACGATTGTAATACCTTTTACCATTAATAAACTTGACGGTGATAGTTTTCACCGTCCGGGGGTTTTTTGTGCCGGAGATCACGATAATCATATACTCATCGACCAAAGGTTACCTTGTTGATCCTTGACCGAAAAGATTCGACCAACGATTACTTAGTTAATCATTGATTGAAGAGATTCGACCAAAGATTACATTGATAAGTTTTGACCGAAGTAAGACTATTTTGGTTAAGGGTTTTTTCCCTCGTGATCAAACCTTTGTGTTCACCAATATAACCATTACGCACTTGTCATTATCAAGTTAGCACCTTACCTCACTTAACAGATTTGGATACTTGATCCTTAGCAGATTTTTGTCCAAAACAATTTGGCGCCCACCGTGGGGCAATTGGTGCTATAATCCATATTATTCTTGTCATTCTCAACTTTTTCGTACCCATATCACTATCAATGGCCTCTCAATCAACCTCTGCTTCATCAACCATGCCGGATACGGTTCCTCTCTCATCAAGGACTTTGCCACCGATGCCTCCGCCAATCACGGGAACGCAACGGTCTGCTGCTGCTGGGAGCAAGACACAACTACCAGTCTTCCAGAGCTCGAAAAACGCTGCTGCTGCCCCGATGGTTAATACTAACAGTGATGTTTCATCTATTTTTTCGCAGGTTAAAGCATACATGGAGCAGCAAAACAAGACCAACCAGAGGATCCTTCGTGAGATAGAAGATCTCAAGAAGAACAAGAGGCCAGCAGAGGATCTCACCCCCCTGATGCCAAGGATGCTGGATTTCACCAGTCCAGAATCCGTGGCTCAGTTCTCACAAGGATCATTTGTCCTTCAACAGGGGTCCATGGGTCAACAGGCTCAAGGATCCTCGTTATTTCAGCAAGGATCATCTATCCTTCAACAGAGGTCCATGGGCCAACAGGCTCAAGGATTCTCGTTAGATCAGCCAAGATCGACTAACCTCCAACAAGGATCCATGGGTCTTCAGAATCAAGGATCCTCATATTATCCACATGGATCAGCCATACTTCTGCAGGGATCCTATGGTACCCTACCTCAAGGATCCTTCATCCCAAATCAAGGATCCTTCTTTCCGAATCAAGGATCCTCAGGCGTCCAATATCAACGATCCTCCGATGTCCATGAAGGAGACATAATCCCCATGCAGACTATAGCCTCTGGAGGACCAACTCTCATCGCAGACTCCTCTTATCCCATCTACTCATCCGAGATGCCAACCTTCACTCAGCAAAGAGGTAACTTGTACGATCCTTTATCCTTAGATGCTAACCGTGGTTCCATACGGGGTGCAGGTATCAACCAAGCTATGGCCAAGGAGCTGCAGAAGCTCAAGGATATGATATCCAGTGTTCCCGGGGTCATAAGACCAATTCCCGAAATACCTGAGGGAAACCACAAAGTATCCAGATTCGCCCCGCCTATCTGTGATGCTGAAATCCCGAAGCGGTTCCAAACTCCGAATATGAAGACTTATGACGGGACCACTGATCCTGAAGAACATGTAGCATAGTATAGGGAAAGGATGGAGATCAATCCTATTCCGGAGAGACTCAAAGAAGCTTGCCTATGCAAGGGCTTTGGATACACACTAACGGGAGCCGCTCTAAAATGGCTGCTAAGTCTTCCTCCTTTTTCAATTACTTCTTTCTCTCACTTAGTTAACTAATTTAACACTCAATTTTCCTGTAGTCGGAAATTTGAGAGGTTAACCAGTGATTTATATCGTGTTGTCCAACCTAGTGATGAATCCCTTAGGGATTTCGTCACCAGATTCGGCAAGGAAGCTCTTGAAATCCCAAATCTTGACATGACTACTGCTGTTGAAGCATTCAAGATGGGAATTCATAAGAGCTCCCCCTTTTATGATGATTTAGTGATGACTCCATGCAGGACATTAGATGAAGTCAGAAACAGGGCATTAAGATACATCCGGTTGGAAGAAGACAAAAGGATCCAGGATCGTCTTGGGGGACAAGCAAAACAAGAAACCCCCGAGAAGAATAAAGGATCCTGGAACAGGAATAACAATTCGAAGCCGTATGCCAAGTTCAACAATCAGAACGTACGGGCAGTTGAAGAGGGAGATGACGATGAAGACTATCCTTGCATCTCCGATTATTGTTTCTCTGTGGACACTCATGGCTTGATCTGTGCCATGAAGAATTTGGGAGAAAAAGCGAGGTGGCCACGAAAGAATGTAAAGGTTGTCGGTTTCAAGGACAAATCTAAGTGGTGCGCCTTCCACGAAGACTTTGGCCATGCGACAGACGAGTGCATCGGCTTAAGGAAGAAAATTGGTTACCTCCTGAGCAAGGGCCACTTTAAAGAACTCTTGGGAAGGAAGAAATCCAAGATTCAGGATCCTGAAGACCTTCCACAAAAAGCAACACCACCACCACCAGATGCTCATGTGATCAACTTTGTCTCCAGAGACTACGAATTATTTCAAGATTCTTGTGCCATAAGAGAAGATCCCGTAGTAGAATTCGAACTAGACGACAAGAGAAGACCGCTCATCCCAACTACTCGAGTGATTGATCAAAGAATCTTTTTCAATTCAAGGATCCAGGATCCTCATCAGGACAAGCTGGATATGCAGACGATCAATTTCATCTCAGGAGGTTCTGACATATGTGGAACTTCTTTCTCTGCAGCAAAAAGACTCGCTAAAGAGATAAAGATGGATAGCGGAGATCGGCCAATAGTGTCAACCACCTTAACAACAGACAAGAGAATCTTCTTCGATGAGGAAGACAAAATGAACATTCAGGATCCTCATCACTACAGTTTGATTATTACTTTATTTATCTCTAACCATTATGTACGCAGGATCCTAGTAGACGGTGGCAGCTCGGTCAACATTATCCAACATGATGTCCTTAAGAAGATGAACATCCCGGATTCAGAAATCATTCCTAGAACTTCGGTGCTAGTCGGTTTCAGTGGCGAAACCAAGAAGACACAGGGGGACATCAACCTCCCAATTTATATCGAAGGGTTAAATTCATACCAAAAATTTTGTGTTATAGATAACCTTTTCTGTTGCAATGTTATTTTAGGTAGGCCGTGGCTCCATGGAATGAAGGTTGTAGCCTCAACTTATCACTAGTGCATCAAGCTACCTACTTCTTGGGGAGTTGTAAAGATAGTAGGTGACCAAGCGAAGGCCAAGAACTATTATTCATCGTCAATGAAGCCAACAGCCAAGCCAACCATAGCATAGCAATTACAGCAACATCCTAGGGACATGTTGGAAGCTTGGGAGAAAGACCTTAAAGAAGTATCATTGGACCCCGAAGATCCGGAAATAAAGGTGTTCTTAGGATCCAGTATCCCTAGTAAGATTGAGGAGGATATAATATCCTTCTTAGGACAAAAAAGATCTACTTTTGCCTTCAAGCACTCAGACATGACAAGTATTTCAAAAGAGGTAATCACTCATAAACTCGGCCTTGATTTATCTGTTAAACCCGTCCATCAGAAGCGAAGGAAATTCACTCCTGAGAGGAACAAGATCATACAAGAAGAAGTTGACAAACTTCTTAAGGCCGGTATGATCAGAGAGGTTCAATATCCTCGATGGCTAGCTAATGTGGTCGTTGTTTCAAAAAAGAATGGAAAGTGGAGGGTGTGTGTCGATTTTACCGATTTAAACAAGGCATGCCCCAAGGATCCTTTCCCATTTCCACATATAGATTCCATGGTGGATGCAACGGCAGGATATGAAATGCTTACCTTTATGGATTCTTCCTCTAGATTTCAACAAATTCAGATGGAACCATCTGATCAAGAGGATACAGCATTCATGACTCCTACCGGCATATAATGTTATACTGTTATGCCGTTTAGACTAAGAAATGCAGGGGCAACATACCAAAGATTAGTCAACATGATGTTCAAGGATCAGTTGGGTAAGACTATGGAGGTCTACATAGATGATATGGTGGTAAAATCAAAGAAAGCTGAGGATCACCTTAGAGACCTCGAGGAAGCATTCAATATCCTTGACCAATATAACATGAAACTGAATCCGTCAAAATGCCACTTTGGTGTTAAGGCTGGAAAGTTTCTGGGATATATGGTGACTAAAAGAGGAATTGAAGCAAGCCCTGAATAGATTGAAGCCATCATCAACCTTAAGTCGCCTGCAAACGTCAAGGACGTCCAAAAACTAACGGGAAGAATAGCTGCTCTCAACCGATTCATCTCAAGATCCTCCGAGAAATGCAAAGACTTCTACGATATTCTTAGAAAGAATAAGAAGTTTGAATGGACAGAAAAGCATGAGGCTGCGCTCAAGTCGTTGAAGGATTACTTATCCTCAGCACCATCCTTAATGAAGCCTGTGGACGGAGAATCCTTGTATTTATACCTAGCAGTTTCAGGTAATGCAGTAAGTGCTGTTCTCGTCAAGGATCATGAAGGTGAACAACACCCCGTATATTATGTAAGTAAGAGTCTGTTAGATGCAGAAGCCAGGTACTCTCATCTTGAAAAATTAATTCTTGCTTTAATTATGGCTTCTACTAAATTGAGACTCTATTTTGAAACTCATCCTATTATTTTGAGAACTAATTATCCTGTGAAGAATGTTCTTAGAAAACCAGAGTTATCAGGTAGAATGGCCAAATGGGCAGTGAAGTTAAGTGCATATGATATCCAATACGAGCCAAGAACAGCAATCAAGTCTCAAGCACTAGCAGACTTTGTGGTTGATTTCACTAGTGGTCTACAAAAAGAAGCTGACTTGGAGGTCCAACAACTGGAAAAGACCAAGGATCCTTGGATCCTCTTCACAGATGGAGCATCCAACGTAAGAGAAACGGGATTGGGCATACTACTGAAATCGCCACAGGGGGACATAATACCCCAGTCCATTGCATGTGCATTCCAAGCTACCAACAATGAAGCAAAATACGAAGCACTCATAGCAGGTTTACTTTTAGCCAAAAGTATGAGGATCAGGTATCTGCAAGTTTATATGGATTCTTTACTCATTACTAACCACTTTAACGGTTCTTATACCGTAAAAGGTGAAAATATGATCAAATATTTAGAAGTTGTGAAGGAATTAGCAAAATCCTTCGAAGTGTTTAGTATAGTACAGGTACCGAGGGAAGAAAACGCTGGGGCAGATGCCTTGGAAAACTTAGCCTCATCTCTGAAGATTCCTGAAGATTTGAAAATCCCAATAATCCACATTCTCTCGCCAGCGATAGGAGAACAGGAAGTTGGAGAGATAACAAATGATAAAGAAATCGTGCTCTGGGATCCTTCATCCTCAAATAACAAAGGATCATGGATCCATCCTATCAAGAACTACATTCAGACTGGAGAGATTCCAGCGAGAGAAAATCCCAAATCCTTCAAACTCAAGGTGGAAGAGCATTATTTTCCAGAATACTTAGAACTGGATATTTCTGGCCAACAATGAAGAAAGATGCAATGGAGTACTCAAGGAAATGTGATGCTTGTCAAAGACATGCAAACATCCTTCATCAGCCAGCGAAGCCTCTATATCCTATATCCTCCTCATGGCCTTTCATGAAATGGGGTATGGATATTGTAGGCAAGCTACCAAAAGCACCAGGTGGAAAGGTCTTTATGCTTGCTATGACTGACTACTTCTCCAAATGGATTGAGGCAGAAGAATTCGTACAAGTCCGAGAAAGGGAAGTGATATCTTTTATTAAACGGAATATTATAACTAGAATTGGTGTTCCTGCCGAAATTGTTTGTGACAATGGCTCCCAATTTATCGGGAGTAGAACTACTAACTTTTGTGACAGCTAGGGCATCAAAATGATTACTTCCACTCCGGTTCATCCTCAAGCCAATGGCCAGGCAGAATCTAGCAACAAGATCATCATCAACAATCTAAAGAAGAAGCTAGGATCCAAGAAGGGAAAATGGGCTGAAGAACTTCCTTATGTTCTTTGGGCTGACAGGACTACGCCTAAAAATGCAACAGGCCAAACACCTTTCTCATTGGTGTTTGGATCAGAAGTTGTGATCCCTACAGAAATGGTGGTTCCTACGGCAAGAACGAGCATTCGTGATCCTGAAGCCAATAAAGAAATCCTTCTTAAAGATTTGGATACTATAGAAGAAATCAGAGACCTAGCCAAGATCAGGATGGCAGCATATCAACAAAGGGTAGCTTGGGCATACAACAAAAATATCAGAATCAGGAGATTTAAAGAAGGAGATCTAGTATTAAGGAAAGCCTTCCAAAACACAACAAATCCGGCTGATGGGAAGCTAGCGCCCAAATGGGAAAGACCTTATCAAGTTGAGTCGGAAGCAGGAAAGGGGGCATATCATTTGCTCACAATGGAAGGCAACAGGTTACCAAGAGCATGGAATGCCATCCACCTCAAGAAATATTTTTTCTGATCAGGATCCACTATCCTGAGAGGATATTTTATCCTATAAAGGATCTAGGATCCTTAAATCGGTAACATCTTTCTGAATCAATTATTCTTTTTGAATTATTACTGTTAATTTAAGGATAATATATGCTTAACACTTTATTTTTTCCAAGTATTGAATAACCATGCAGGATTATAATGATTCATTTGATGTTCAAGAGGTTGGCCACCTCTCCTTTGCATTTGAGGTATTATCTTATTTCCCTTGGCCTAGCCCACGTTTGGATATGACCCCCGATGGTCATATCCCCTACAGTTTAAAGGTTTTCACCTTTCTCACGATCGCCAGTTGCGCACGCTATCCAATGTATAGTCCGGGGCGGCGGGACCAGTACACTTTTAGTGGCTGACAATTTTGTTGTTTCCGGCTATATGGAGGATCCTACGATTTGTGGTAGACGTACCATACCACCGTTTTATAACGTTTTCACGTTATCTCACGTTTGGGCTAAATCCCGGTTTGGGCGAGTCCCCAGTTAACATCCGTATTTGGGCTTGTCCCCAGTTGCACGGGCTTGTCCCCAGATTACACGGGCTTGTCCCCAGTTTTGGGCTTGTCCCCAGATTACACGGGCTTGTCCCCAGATTACACGAGCTTGTCCCCAGTTGCACGGGCTTGTCCCCAGTATATTATTCGGGCTTGTCCCCATCATAATGGGTTTGATCCCAGTTAACATTGTGAATTATATGCAACAGATTAACTAAGTTTTTGTGAAGATCAAAAATCTAAGGATCCCGGATCCTAAAGCTAATCCTTCAAAGATAACTGAGATTTCAACACTTCTGGTAACTTAGGTCTATCTTAACCTTCTGGTATGATCTCTGCTAATTAACTTATGTATGATATTTGTTGCAATATTTTTGGATCTTACAGTTTAAAAGGATTAATCCTTTAAAATTATTTTAATACTAAAAATTTTGCCTATCTTAAGGAAACTTTATCCAAAAATTTACCCTCTGAGGAAATTCTATTGTATAAATTTTATCAACTTTTAAAGATGTCTTATCCTAATATTTGTTATTTAAGGATATTCTTTCCTAATATTTTTTCCTTAAGGATATTCTATCCTAAACGATTTTCATAAGGATCTTTTATCCTAACAATCTTTTGCTTAAAATTATTTGTCAAAGTCTCAACAATGTTAAGATTATATCTAACAAAATTTTTGAAAATAAATAACAAGTAAAATGTAAAAAGATTTATATATAAGCCGCAAGGACTTATCCAAAATTCTTAACCCGGACTTTACCATGCAAAAGATGGACCATCCATTCGGGTTAAGTAAGCGTTACTACCAGTTTATAAGTGCAGGAAATTTACAAAAAGGGGCAACAAAGGCTTCATCCCCACAAACAGAGGACCCCTCCACCTTTGTCACCCCCGCAGATTGTCTTAAGGATCATGGATCCTTTATCCTAGTTACTACTGTTTATTACAGACCATAGAAATTGTTCAGAACAACATCAACACAAAATAAAAAAGTGGGCTCGGGCCTTGTCTTTGATATCCTTCATCGTCCACTTAAGCTGCATCCTCAACCGCAGCATCACCTTCTCCCTTGCCAGCTTCAACCGCCTCCTTAACGCCACTGGTCCCAGCTTCGATGTTCTCAACCATTTTCTCATCATCCTCACCACCAAGGTCGTCAAGAGCAGCCTTCCATTTCTCCACATCCCAGGCCGACTTGTCAAAAGCAGGATCACCGGCCTCCGTCGCCATCTTGATCCGCACCTGGAATATTGACCTAGCAGCCCACACCTTGGCTTCATCAGTTGCCTGCTCTACTGCCTCTTGACGTTGGGCTTCGGCTAAGGATAGCTGATCCTGCAACTGTTTATTTTCTTTGGAGAGCTGGATCATAGCCTTGTCCTTAGCAACCATAGCTTTCCCTAACCCAGACATTTTCTCGCTCATCTGATGGATAATTTTTTTCATAATGGTCCCTCATAGCGGTCACAGCCTATCAATAAATCTCATATCAGGGTTGGAACAATATTGGATCCTAAAATGCGAAAGGACAGGATACAATATACTTACAGAGCAGACGATGTCACAATGGGTCTCAGGATCAGAGGATCTTTTCCTCTTGGAAGCTGCGGACTTGGCCTTGGTCGTGGCAGTCTTGGGTTCGGAGCTAGTGCCAGCCTTTGAAGCCTCCTTCTTGACAACAGGAGAAGTGACCATACAGTCGATGTCATCTAGGGAGAACTTGAGAGCGGACTTTCCTGATTTTTTAGTGCCTATAGAAGAAAAGTCGACAGATAAGTACTCTATTTTATTTTATTTACTTTAAAATTATTAACTTACTTAACATGCTTGTAATTGAGGGGATATCACAAAAACCTTCAACAAATTGAGCTTGAAAGGTCCTAACTTCGGTATCCAGCTCTAGGAACCGTTTTGCTTTCTCTTCTGTTTTAGGTAATTTGCTCAATGAAACGAAGTTCTCAACTGCAGACAACAAAAAAGAATAAGGATTAAAATTGAAGAATAAAGGATCCTGCTATTCCTTAAGGATCCAGGATCCTACCCTTCATGACCCACATTGAAGGAAGATCAATTCCCCCTGGTATCGAGTCGCGTTTTACGAAGAAGAACTGATTCCTCCACACAGAATCGTTTAGCGTGGCTTTTGAGATCGGATGAGGCTGTCGGGGCTTGGATTTGAAGATAAAACGAGCAGGACCGTGGGTAGTGAGGTTATATAAATATGATAACTCGGGAAGGCCAAAATCGATTTTTTCCTCTTCAATTATTATCTCGAATGGTGATAAGAACCCTCCAAATCATCGGCATAGCTTGTATGTAAGAGATGCTGATAGAATCGAAAAAACTTTGGGTAAAAGACGGAAAATGGTACTTGTAGCCGATAAGAAGGGAGTCGCCGGAAAACACGCCCAGACCTTGGAATACACGTCGCAACGAACAATGGATTCATAAAGGCGGAATAGGGTTTTTGGGGGAAATAACGGGCAGAACTCGTCAATCTCAGGATCTGCCAGTTTACAAATCTCAGAAGATGGGTTGGCTATGAGGCATTGGGGTTCCATTTCCGATAACTCGCGGTCATCGGAAGTTTGTTCGGAAGGGTTAGAAGCAGCCGGAGAAGAAGAAGAGGAAGCAGCAGACATGATTAAAGAAAATAAGATAAAGAGGTAGAAAGGATACCTGGTGCGATGGAAGGAAGCGTGTATATAATCAAAGATATAGGACAGCATATATAGACGGTTATAATTAACCTTGGGGGTTAAATGGTAAATATTCTGGCAAAACCGTCCCATCTATCAGTTTTCAAAGTGATTTTGAATTTCAAAATGACAGCTGTATTCCACTGTCACCCGCCATTTTGGGGGCAATTGTTAGGCCAAGAATTTTATACTGAGAATCCTTTATCCTTAACTGTCTTATGGATAGTTTATCCTTGAAATATGTGTCAGGATATAAAGGATCGACGATCCTCGGTATTACTTGTTTACTAATGATTGCGTTTAGTATGATGATGTGTTGGACATGTGTGACAACTTTAAGACGTACTTGCATCAATTATCCTCACAGAGCATTCTCTAGCTGGAGCATGGATCCAGGATCCTACTTCAATGTAGCTGTTAATGGACGAACTCATGTGAAGATGAGCGTGCAAATATCAACAACGGCTATAAGACTCATTCTCCCGCTTATCTCGCTACTGGATGGCTATTGGCACGTGGTCAAAGGTCGTGGAGCGACTAGGTGGAAGACTTCCGGATAGTTAGGGAATATTGTTAGTGATATTTTTTATTTATGAATTTTCCAATAACTTTTTATTTCCAAATTACGTAATATATAATTTTTTTACCGTATAATATATCTTTATATATGTGATACTTTTTTTTGTATTTCACATTATGTTATTATTTAAAAGGAATACTTATTCTAACCCGTGTGCTACACGGGCAACTAATATAATCAGAGAAATAATTTAAAAACAGCCAACCTAACATATATATATATATATATATATATAATACTGAATTGAGTGAAATAATAATAGTTTATATTTGACATTGAATTGAAATATTAGCATATATATTTCAACATTACTGATAATATTTATTTATTATTATAATTTTATTTCTCGATCGCTAGTTTTTTTTAGTTACTATTATATGGGTGTCCTAGGTGTAGAGGAACCAAACAAATTTATCCCCAATTTAAAGAAGTTGTCATGTGAAAAAACAGCTTTATGCAAGTATTTAGACTAGATGATCTGTCTGTATATTGTTATTCATTCATGTATAGTCTATGATATTTAGAAATAAAGGATTGACTTCATTTTAAATCGACTTAGTTTTGTTATTTAGAAATGACTAGCGACACAACTTGTTGTCCACAATGAGATGTTGAATAACACCATAGTAATCGATCACACTTGTGATTTGTTAGGATGCTTCTATCACTTAGGATCACAACACGTGTTTCTTCAACAAACATGTCGGGTTAGTGGCAGAAAGATCCTCCGACAAACGCCAGAAACCATCAACCTCATAATGCGAACCATAAGGATGTGGAGGTTGGTTTACCTCATCTCGACATGTTGAGCTCTGGTAATAAAATTCGCTTACAAAAAATAAGCGTATCCCCTCCCCTGGCTAAAAAGTAAAACCCCAACCATAAGCATTTTCATTTTCATTTTCATTTTCATTTTCATTTTCATCAATAATAATAATACTATCACCATCGCCAGCGTAATAGCAGCAGCAGCAGCAGGCGTGTGTGTTATGGAACACGGTGCATTCCATCTAACTACTACCACCACTGACTTTTCCTGCCTTCGAACAACCTCTTCCTCTTCCTCCTTATTACACCGCCTCAAATTCAGGCCTTCTTCTTATTATTATTCGCACCGCCGAATTGTTAATTCCTCCTTCTCTACTAACATTATTATTATTATTTCTTCATCGTCTGATACTTTATCAACTGTTTATCCGTACCCGCCTGTTGATGACCACCAATCGCTTCCTCATGTAGATTATGTTCGTGACCTCCACTTATCGGTTAACAATGTGACTTTCTGTCCAACACTTATTACTTATATATCTTGGAATTCAATTCAATTGTTTATTATAATAAGAATTATTATGTATACTCTATGTGGTATGATGTTTCATCTTTACACCTACATTATTAGGCTATGTGCATCTATGTGAGCCAACTAGTTAGATTTACATAGACTAACTAGTTACATTATTCGGCGATCCTTTTTTATTGTTTAAGTCAGCGTAACACACATCTTGTATTTTAGCTACATTATGTGGTATGTGGTATCATCATATATTTATAAACAATTTAACATATATTCTTAGGGTGTTTTGGAGTCTGATGACATAGATTCTTGGAAACGGAGGCTAACAGCATTACTGCAGAGCAAGGATGAACAAGAGCTGGTGTCAAAGGAAAAGAAGGACAGGCGTGATTATGATCAAATAGCATCTCTGGCAAGTAGTTTGGGATTGCATAGGTAATTAAGCACCACCATCAGCTTTGTTACATGCCTTTTTATGTACTTTGAAGCGGCCTTTTGACTGTAATTGTTTTCAGCTGTTTGTATGCCAAAGCGATTGTTGTCAGCAAAGTCCCATTGCCAAATTACAGATTTGACCTCGATGATAAGCGGCCACAGAGGGAGGTATAATTTTTAAGATATGCTTTTCCTAATTAAATAAAAATATATTAAATGCGATTATTTAATACTGCGTTCTGCAAGCAGGTGATTTTGTCACCTGGTTTGCATAGAAGAGTTGATGATCATGTTGGAAAGTATCTTTCCCAGAAGACTAAGAGCATAGATGATTCTCGAGATAATTTGTTTCCGACTGCAATTGATAGTGACAGTATTGCTAATAATGGACCCGTTGAGGCAAAAGAGTCATTCCCAAAAAATAAAGGTGTATCGGACAATGCACTTTGGCGAAAAAGTATGCAATTGAACTTGGAGCAACAAGCTTGGCAGGTTAGTTAACCCTAAAAAATGTTATATAATTTCAAGATTTAACTGGTCATTCACATGTATTTCTTATTCTTTATGTGTTTACGTGTTATTTACCAAGGATATGAATATATGATACCGTTGGAATAATGTTTTTCTCTATAGAAATCTTCTGAAGGTCAGAAGATGCTTGAGTTCCGGAGTAGTCTCCCTGCTTACAAAGAGAAGGATGCAATATTGAATACTATTTCGAACAATCAGGTATCTCAGAGTTTGAGATCTTTGTGCCAGATTTATCAATAATTAGTTGTGGTTCAATTTCATTGTAAGATAGTGTACATGTTACAGGTTGTTATCATCTCAGGTGAAACCGGCTGCGGGAAAACAACACAAGTTCCCCAGTTTATTTTAGAATCCGAGATTAATTCTATGCGCGGGGCCACATGTAGCATCATATGCACTCAACCTCGGAGAATATCTGCTATGTCTGTCTCTGAAAGAATTGCCATTGAAAGAGGGGAGAAATTGGGTGAAAATGTTGGATATAAAGTTAGGTTAGAGGGTATGAAAGGAAGAAATACTCACCTGCTGTTCTGTACAAGTGGAGTTTTATTGAGAAGATTGCTGGTTGATAGAGATTTGAAAGGTGTGACTCATGTTATCATTGATGAGGTTCATGAACGTGGAATTGATGAAGGTAAACTTATACAAAAAAACAGTATTTCTGGATATGATATTATGATTTTGAAGTGTATTTTTAATATGTTTTCTTCTACGTGCGAGATTTTCTGCTTACTGTTATGAAAGAGTTACTTCCTTCTCGCCCTGAACTAAGGCTTGTGTTGATGAGCGCAACCATAAATGCAGAAATTTTCTCTTCCTACTTTAATGGTGCTCCAGTTATCCAGATACCGGTAATCTTTATTAACTTTTTTATTGAAGTATATAAAACTGCCTCTCCTATTTTTGTTTTTTATTTATTTTCCCTTGCATGCAGGGTGTGACACATCCTCTGCGTACCTATTATCTGGAAGATATTTTGGAATCAACCGGATACAGATTGACAGCCGACAATCAAATTGATGAATATGGTCAAGTATGGAAACAAAATAAACAGACTTCAAACAAAAGGAAGAGCCAAATTGCTTCAGCTGTCGTGGTATACAATTATTACTTACTTTTCTTCATGGATTATGTTTCTGAAGTATAACATGTTGTGTAAATTTGAAACCAGGACGCACTTGGATCTGCCGACTACAGTGAATACAGTCAACAGACACAAGACTCTTTGCTCTGCTGGAATCCAGATTGCTTAAATTTTAACCTCATAGAATACCTACTATGCAAGATTTGTGAGAATGAAAAACCCGGGGGTATTTTGGTATTTATGACCGGGTGGGATGACATCATCTCTTTAAAGGAGAAGCTACAAGCTCATTCAGTTTTGGGAGATCCAAATCGAGTTTTGTTGCTGACGTGCCATGGTTCTATGTCCAGCTCAGAGCAGAAGTTAATATTTGAGAAGGTGGCTAGTGGGGTGAGGAAAATTGTATTGGCTACAAATATTGCTGAAACCAGTATTACAATTGATGACTTGGTTTTTGTCATTGATTGTGGAAAGGCCAAAGAGTCATCATATGATGCACTTAACAATACTCCTTGCTTGCTTCCTTCCTGGATATCCAAGGATTCTGTTAAGCAAGTAAGCTTCTTTCAGATTATTAATCAATTAAATTAATGAGTTTTGAGATCATATATTGATTTACTGTTACTTTGTTACTGAATATTAAGAGGAGAGGAAGGTCGGGCCGTGTTCAACCAGGAGAATGCTACCATTTATATCCGAAATGCGTGTATGATTCTTTTGCCGATTATCAACTGCCAAAAATACTGAGGACTCCTTTGGAATCCCTTTGTCTGCAAATCAAAAGTTTGAATCTTGGTAGTATTTATGGATTCTTATCTAGGGCCATGCATTCACCTGAGTTATTAGCGGTAATGTTAACGTTCAGTTTATTTCAAAATTGGTGAAGAGTTTATTTGCATAATTTTGTAAGTTAACAGTATTATTCCTTTGTTTGTAGGTTCAAAATGCTATTGAATATCTCAAGCTAATTGGTGCTTTGGATGAGAATGAACAAATGACCGTTTTGGGTATGTTGGATTTCGTCAGTGGTTGCATTTTTTACCAGTTTACTTATATTTGGGTCGGTTTAGGTTGTGTTTGGTTTAGGTTGTGTTTCTATATCAAAGGGCCAAAACAACTTTTTATAACCAAGCGGTCAATTGGTCAAATTTCAAATGGTTTGACATTTGAAAGTCACTCATAGTTTACTTAAGTTTTTAGTGCATACAACCTCCGAGGTCGTTTTTATCTATCATAAAGATTATTAATGTAATTATAATATTTTTTAAACCACATATGACACATGAACTATTTCATAATAAATATGGATGTGAACTTCTGACACGATACGAAAACACGACATGAACCTAACATGAAATTCTTGGGTTTGGTTTTACTCTAAACGTGATTGAGTCAGTTTCGGATCGAGTCCGTGAGGGATTGTGTTCACGTTAACCCAGCAGGTTCACATTAACCCGTTTAAAATGTGTTTTGTATAATAAGTTTTAATTATTTGTGATTTCTTGATGTCAAATGTTATAGTTTTAAGAATAAATTGGCATAGTTTAAAGTTTAAACTTAATTGCTTAAAAAAATTAAATATAATGCGTAAATTAAAAGTTTTATAGTAAAAATATGTAAAAGAAAATAAAATATCTTTTTCCGGGTTAAACAGATCGTGTTCGAGCCAGCCCGCAAATACACGTGTCATGTCATGTTCAAGTTCACATGCCTTAATTTTCGGGTTCGACCTGCAAACACAACCCATTTAACAGTCCTAGTTGTGGGTCAATCCAGTCTGACCTGGTTTGTCTCAGCATGTACTAGAAATAACCTTTTCAACCCGGAGCGGTTTTGATCACATGAACGGTTTTGCCTTTAAATTTTGTGTTCTTACAAAGTTTACTAAACTAGAGGCGTTGCAGGTGGCTACTTGGCAAATCTTCCAATGGAGCCCAAACATGGAAAGATGCTAGTAATGGGTGCACTATTAAACTGCCTTGACCCGGTATTGACCATTGTGGCTGGTCTTACTGTTAGGGATCCTTTCTTAGCACCTTTGGAAATGAAGGAGGTTAATTACCCGTTATCATTCCTGTTTCATTACATGGTTAAATGCTTACTTTATAATATTATAACTCTAATGCCTTTTACAGTTGGCAGAGGCTGCTAAAGCTCAATTTTCCCATGGATTTAGTGACCATTTTGCCCTTTTACGAGCATACAACGGTTGGAAAGTAGCTGAACGAAAGAAAATCGGTTATAAATACTGTTGGAAGAACTTCCTCTCTTCTCAATCATTGAAAGCTATTGATTCTCTTCGAAGGGAATTTCAATCTGTGCTTAAAAGTATTCGTCTTATTGACAGCAAGGCTATCAGTTACAACACTTATAGCCATGATGAAAATCTCATCCGTGCAGTTATCTGTTCTGGATTGTATCCAGGAGTCTGCTCTGTTCTGGTAGTTACAAGCATTTATTATATTAAAATATTTCATTATTCAATCCTCTCTTTATGTCTGATAACATGAATACATTTCCAGCACAAGGACAACTCGTTATCGCTGAAAACAATGGAAGACGGTTCGGTGTGTTTACATTCGGTAAGCTAAATACTTTCTATCGTCATCGTCATCTATAAATTTGATATGTTTGTCTTCTCATATCTTATTTCATACTTCAGAAATCAGTTAACGCACGTGATTCTAAAATACCATACCCATGGCTGGTCTTCAACAAAAAAGTCAAAGTCAACTCTGTTTACCTTCAAGATTCAACAGGTGTATCTGATTCAATGCTGCTCTTATTTGGAGGAAACATTTCAATAGGTGATGTTGAGGGACACATGAAAATGTTGGGAGGATACTTGGAGTTCTTCATGGAACCTGAAGTGGCAACAATGTATCAAACTATAAAACGAGAGCTTAACGAGTTATTCCAGATTAAATTAATGAACCCAAAAGTTAACTTGCAATCCCACCACAACCTTTTGTCTGCCATACAGTTATTACTCTCAGAGGATCAATGCAGTGGCAGGTTTGTATACAACCACCAGGTGATATGTAGATCACCTCTGCCTCCACCACCGCCTCTAGTTTTAGAAAGTGGACCGGGAGGTGACAATTCGAAAAGTCAACTCCAAACATTACTTGCTAGAGCGGGATACCATGCGCCAACCTACACAACTAGCTTGTCAAACAACCAGTTTATGGCGACTTGTGAATTGAACGGGATGCAAATCACTGGCCGTCTTTGTAACAACAAGAAACAAGCTGAAAAGGATGCAGCTTCCAAGGCTTTGGATTGGCTTTTGGGTGGTAATTATGCGGCCCGTGAAACGATTGATATCATATCGATGGTTTTGAAGAAGAGAAATAAGAATCAAAACTAATTGCTGCCATTAAATTGACTAGTTTTGACCATTGATATGCGACACATGTCTGGAATTGGGACTAATTTTGACCATGTTTGGTGAGTTTTTGTATATAGTGGGTACCTACTATATTGATTTATTATAAATATATTTATATTTGTTAGAATGTCACTTGAAAAATGGGTATATTACATTTCTTTTGGAGATGGAGCTGGACCAGCAATGAATGCAAATGGGTCTGGTATCTGTGATATGGTAGAGAAGCATCAAATAATAACAAAAGTAGGGTAGGGAGAAACAGAGTGAGACTTGTTTTATAATCGTTGATTTCAGTACCAGGCTAAATATTAAATGTGGAGATGCTTTTGACCATTTGTCTATTGAAATACAATTGCCATTTTAGTAGAGTTTGGTAAGCACATTTGGTTTGAAACATGAGGTCTTGGGTTCGAAACCCGGTATCACACAATAAATGTTTATGCCCTGCTTGGGTGCGCGCATAATGTGTATATGTGTCAACCCTCAGGTGGGCTAAAGTGAAATTGCACTAATTTTGACGTTATTTTACTAATCTCGTGAAAATAACGTTAAAAGTGGCGAAAGGTTAATCAGGCATCATGTGGTAGCGTTGATAGCCGAAAGACAAGGGTACATGCACCAATCGGCTGGTGTCCCAATGGTTGAGTGTTATGTGCCTTATGTCCAAGGCTTGATGCAAAACTACCATCGAGCTGGGGGTCTCACCGGAAGCAACCTCTCTATTCCTACGGGGTAGTGGTAAGGCTGTCTACATCTTACCCTCCTCAGACCCTACCATAGCTTTGCTATTGGTGGGATATACTGAGTACGATGATGATGTCTATTGAAATCATAAACAAGTACTACTTACCTTTGTGGTCCTCTCCTATTTATTCCTCAGAATATATAAATTCTTTGGAAAGTTGAGTATTTTACATATAAATTTTAATAGATTTTTTAATCTTGCAACCAATTAAATAATCTTCTCTTAAAATATCTAATAGTTAATAATAATTTCATATTCTGTGTGGCCATGGATGCACTAGAGGCGTAAATCCTAACCGGTCAACCAAATCAAACCAAAACTGGTTGTTAGGAAGTACAATAGAAACCGGTTGATAATCAACGGTTAGGAACCGTTTTGGACTTTCGAGACATGAACCGATTTGTAACCGGTAAACTGAACATAGGTTAATACACTTAGTGTTAACATGTGTCCAATAGGTTATTATTGGTTAACCGGTTAATATCCGAACCGAACCAGTTCATATGTTAGGGATATTCCATTTAAAAACCGGTTAGGAACCATGACCATCAATTGGCTTTGACCTTTTGGCCAATAACAGTTTACAATAGTAACCAACATTTCAAAAAAAGTTTAACCGGTATTTGCAGCTCAACTGTTCAATTTGCAAGTAACAACCTTGAGTTGAGGCTTATCAGATAACTAGGTGTATAACGGTAAACGGCAAGCCAACTAGGTAGACTTCAGGCCTACCCCGTTCTGTTTCTATAATTGGTGGTTGGGTCACGAGGAATGGGACTATTTGTTGATAAGTCAATTATATGGTGTTATTTCATGGGACATACGGGGAACAATATTGGTTTTAAATAATCTCAAATATACTTTATTGGAAGATATAAGTCCTAACTTTATACTTGCATGAATGACTAGCTCCATTAGTCCATTCCTGAGTTGGCATGCATTACGTGACATTTGATGCTGAGTAGGCTCCCTTTTTGGACCCATCACTAAATACAAACTTCATCATCATCAGATCCAATCTTTGCAACCCACCACCAGCCCAGCCCAGCCCAGCAACCATCGCCTGAACACACGACAACCACCATGTCTATCCATTGCAAACACCACCGGAACCCATGACCACCACCATGTCCATTCCTTACAACCACCATCGGAACCCACAACCCCTGCCATTATCTTATTCGTCGGCCACCGACGGTGGTAGTGGCGGATGTATGTTAATACCAGGGGTAGCATTCGCTACCCCTCAACTTCTCGTCGGTAGTGTGTAAAAAAAAAATTAGGTCAGTTTTCATGTTTCGTTACCCCTGAAAAAAAATAATGTTACCCCTATGTGTTTTAAGCCCAACCAATTTAAAAATTCAACCCAACTAAAGCCCAAACAAAGGAGTAAAGCTCAACCAATAACACTCATTAACCCATAAAATAATATATATACACTTGTTAGATGATATTTTAGGCCTCACAAATGCTCTATCAAAACGTTTTAAAAAATCAAGACTTGTTAGAAGCGTCTAAGCTGATAAGCGGGACCACCCGAACATTGAATAATCTAAGACAAAACGGGTTTGACAATATGTTGGCTAGAGTGACATCTTTTTGTGAAAAAAACAAGATTAAGATGTTAGATATGACGGAAAGTTATGGTAATCAACGAAACCAAAAGAATATCATTACTAATCAACATCATTTTGAGGTTGAAGTTTTTATACTCGTTCTGGATATGCGAATTCAAGAACTTGGAAATAGATTTACTGGAGGTCTCAACTAGTTTGATAAAAGTATGTCCGCTTTAAATCCTTGTGGTTTAATTTTCTAAGTTTGACACATCGAAGATAGTTTTCTAATATGTATTTGAATGACTTTAGTAATGAAGAAAGATAGTGTATTTCGGGTGATCTCACGATCTTTTATCATACTTTAAATTACTATGATAAATTTGAAAATTGGGTGGAATATGTGACCTTGTTCGTGTAATGGTGGAAACAGGAAAACGCGTCACTTTTCCATTAGTTTTCGTATATTGAAGCTAGCGTTGGTTTTACCGGCTGCAACCGCAACCGCTGAAAGATGTATTTCTAAAATGAAGTTTATCAAGACGGATATGCGCAATAGAATGAGTTATGAGTATTTGAACAATGTTTTATTTTGTGCGGTCAAAAAAGAAACTCTTGATAAAGTTAAAAAGAGAGGATGTAATGGCTCGATTCAAGCTTTCAAAAACCGAATGGGAAAAATATGCAGCCCATGTGTTTAAATTTATTTATCATCGTGTTTCTATTTTTGTTTAGTTTACACAGTATGAAATACGGTTACGGTTAAAATTTTTTTAAACGTTACCCCTGACATTTGGTTCTAGATCCGCCACTGGGCTGTGGAGATCCAAATAGAAATTCTCAGTGACCACCATGTTCTCCGGCCACCACCTGCAACTTTTACTCGGATTCTGTACCTGCAACTTCCGCTCGATCTCTATAGCGCCACCACGTTCGTTCTCCGCCGCCACCGCCTCATCTGCAACCTTCGCCGGAAACACCACCCTCTACTATTCCTTCAACAGAATCTCAGGAATTAGACTATAACTGGTTGCTTCTCACTGTTCTATTCAAAGATAACGAGAGAAAGCGAAATTAGATCCAACATTAGTTTGACAAAAACCTGTTATGAATTAGGGTTAAAAGAGGAGAAATGAATGTCGATCTTGAAGGAGACACGATCTAGACCCTAAATTAGTGTGCAGATGTATGATTGGGGGGGGGGGGGGGGGTGCTAATTTGATGATTATTGTAGGTTGATAACGATCTGATGAAAATGATGATAAGTTTGTGTTTAGTGGTTGGTCCAACAAGGCAGCTTACTAGCATCAGATGCCACGTAGATTTTTTTTTTGACAACTAGGCGTGTCACGTAAGCATTAGACTAAAGGAGTTAGTTATCCGTTAGTCGAGGCCCGTTAAAAACAAATACACCATAGTTAGGACTGTTAGCAATCAAATGTAAAGTTGGGACTGATATATACCAATAGGGCATAGTTGGGATTATTTAAAACCAATATTCCTAAAAGAAAACATTATATTATATGAAAGTAAGGTGTTGTTTGTTTTTTTGGAAAAAGGTCAGCGCATGTTGTTTCGTCCACGCCGTGCAGACCATGCGCAAACATTGCCGTCTGCAGACTGTTTGTTTTTATCGAAGACGTTTCATTTAAAAAAACGTCTACGCAAGCTCTTCTTGGTGTAGACTTGGCTCATCCTCTTCTGAAATCTTCTAAGGTCTTTAGAGGGTTAAAACACCACACCTTACCAACACCCACTGTCCACCACCACCAAATACCCACAGTTCGCCACCACCGTCCACCACCACCATCCACTACCCACCCCACCGTTCCACCACCACACCACCACCACCACCACCACCACCACCCCCTGTTCGCCACCACCACGTCCATACGTCCGCCACCAACCATCGTCCACACACCCACCAACCACCCACCGTCCAACACCCACCATCACCGCCTACCACCCTGTCTTCGCACATACCTACACATCTCGTCTAACACC